>NW_026267151.1:2115818-2125074 GCF_000697945.3 Frankliniella occidentalis
GGGGGGGAGCGATGCAGATGCGGACCAGTCGTTGTATTTGATGGCAAATCGTGAAAAAGCTACGTGAGGGTTGAATCCAATAAAATAATATGAAATACGAGTTTTAAATGTTTCATGAATTTGAAGTGTTCTAATGTTCACTGCAGATTTGTGGTCAAATTGATGTGCTATGACAGGTTCCGGGTTTCCAATTGTACTGACTTTTTTCTGACAAAAATCCTGATTAGTTTTTAACTAGACAAAAAAGTAAGCAGTATTCCACAGCTTGGGCGGCAACTTCCACCTACTTTACGGTCTGTAACAATGATCATGGAGGATTGTATCTGCCTACAACATACTATGGTCACTTTTCCTCCCCCCACCTGTTATCTCCTGTGCTGTGAAAAGTGGAACCTTACGCTAGTCCCACCATAGTGTTCATATTCCACATTTATAAGACAAGTCTTTGGTCTTCTGTGACAGCAAATAAAGGAGTCACCATGATTAAAGTCAAAACCAGCTTTATATTTTGGGGGAGAAATATTTGACTGTTTTCCAGCTAGAAGTGGGAAGTACTTGCACATCATGCAGATAAATTTAAGTTCCAGTAAATGAATAATACATTCTGAATGTCTGATCGGACTTTTATGTTGATGAAATGGGAGTGAATCTGGTGTCAAGGAGGCAAGCAAAAGCAATACATAAAGGCAGCCATCCTTTAATTACATAACACTGTACAAAGAAAGGCTGCAAAGCCTGAACCTAATTTATGAGTTGGAGTTGGGTCCTCGCCTTCTGCCAAAACCTTGGACAACATTAACGAAGCGACGGTTGTACTGGATACGCCTCTTGCAGCGACCAGTCTTCTTCTTCTTCTTTTCTTGTTTCTCCACCTTAGGGGTCTGGCCCTTAACTTTACCAGCACGAGCAAGAGAACCGTGAACCTTACCTGGAAGAGTTAAGATAAATTAGCAAGTTGGGAAAAAGCAGGTTGTCACAAGGGTAAGAAGAATGTCTACTTGCGTCAGTGAAATACTGGAAAAATAATCATAGGGTTCAATTCTAAAATTTTCATCATTCACAAGTAAAAGACAAATTAGAGAATAGCTTCAAGAATAAAAATAACACTCACCTCCAAGAAGAGGGATTGTTACATCAATGCTCCCAGATACCAAACTCTCCACGGAGAGCTCATCATTCAAAGGAGAGCCCTCACTGTACAGGCAGAGGAGCTCTTTAGGAACATCCTCCAGGCGGGAAATTTGCTCCTGTAGACAAAACAAATCAGTTCAGTTCACATCTAACCACTTGAGACATTGTTGCTAAGGATCAGTACTTTAATAAGTCAAGCAACTACAAACCTTGATCTGAGAGATGGTCTCGGAGCCTGCACACTCCAGGACATGGTTAGACTGAGCTCGGATATGAAGCTGCATTTTGGATCCTACAAGAAAAAATGTGTCATGACAGGAGAAAATGGATATGCGCGATAACATCGCTAGGAGTTGCGGCATAAGGAACACCTGATACCCTAATGTTATGTCAAAGAGGCGGCCCATAACCTCAACCAGTGTAGATAAACTGCCGGGTAAATAAGAAGAGAACCAAATGTATACAGACGTTAAATTAATCAACTAGAATGACACGTTAATTTGGGCAATATATAATTTGGCACTGTAACCTGTCGATTAAATAATCATCATACAGCACTATAAAAACAGCGTGTAAAGGTTCACACGCCGGACACGGCACAGCTGCGATATCGTTGGCTTACGATGCAACAGTCATGTTAACCAGACGTATTAAAAAAGCAATGCAGTAGCTGGTTGAATCACTTGCGAAAATTCGTACGAAATTGTTCTAGAAGAAATAAATTTCAAATAAGCGTACCTCAACCACAAACACACTACAGATCCACGCTGCACAGAAAGACGGAAGCGGATCTTGCCTTGAAGTGAGAGCCCTCGACTATTCTTGGCCAAAGGATTGGTGATGGTGTACGGCCAGGGTTTTATACAAACCTAAAAAGTGTACGGCCTGCTTTGCTGGCGGTAGATTCAAATTTTGTACCTTAATGCTTCAAGTAGTATTTTTTTTTCCCCAAGTGGCATTGACAAGCTCTCTAATTTAGCTTTTTTATGTAGAAGATTACGTGTTTTATTGAAAACTCGCTGGAAAACTTGAGGAAGGATCAAGCAAATTCAAGCGTTCAAGCTTGTGGTGTTGGTATGCCGATTATTTGCCAGCAGAAGAAGTAGAGAATGTTGTGGTATTGTGGCGTTCGTATTTTCGTCCATTATTTATGCTATTTGTTTGCATAGTCTAGGAATTATGTTTGAACTTCTTCCGTACGTTTCTTGAAATCTAGGACGGTAATGATCGGGTATTTATTGTGTACATTAGAAAATATTGTTACTTTTCCTAACCTGTACACTTAGGTGTTTTATTTGTTTACAAAATTGCTTGTTTAAACTAAAGTAACCATTTGTTACATTTCCAGGGAAATTGAGGTTTTGAAACTCCTCAAATAATAGATGCCTTCATTTTGATCAACTTTGCCACACCAAAATGGTTGTGAGACCAAGAATTGTTCACAATCTTTACCGGAATTTTTTTGTTGTCTTCTCTCTGGTTCTCTTTCTACTCTTAGTATGTTTTCTGCTTTCACATCTGATTCCAAGTAGTTTTTATGATAGAGGTACCGTTACACATCATCCTATATCTTTACAAAATTTGGATCAAGCTCCTGAATTTGTGGTAGCAAATGATGCCACAGTATCTGCTTCACGGAACCCCCGTTGCAGCTACTGGGATTGTTTCAATGTATACAGATGTGGTAACAAAGGTATTCACCTTTTTCTGTTTAATTCTACATACTTTTCCTGATATTTTCATTACAGTTATGAGTTTTATTTTACTCTTTCAGGCACCAATAAAATTCTTGTATACATTTATCCAATACAAAAGTTTATTGATGTACAAGGTATTCCTATTGGAGGTATGATGTCTCAAGAAATGTATAGTATACTGGAAACTATATTGGAAAGTCGCTATTACACACCAGATCCAAGCCAAGCATGCATCCTTGTTCCATCAATTGATACATTGAACCAGAATAGGTTCAGACCAAAGCAGACATCACAGGCTTTAAAGTCATTACCATTGTAAGTGTATATGTAAAAAATTATTGCTCTGTGATATTCATGTTTGAATCTTAAACATCTCTTCAATTTGGTTTATAGTTGGAATAATGGAGAGAACCATCTTGTTTGGAACATGGTGCCAGGTGCTCCTCCAGACTACAGTAGTGTTGTAGAGCTTGAACTGGGAAAAGCCATGGTTGCTGGGGCAGGACTTTCATCATGGACTTATCGTCAAAGTTTTGATCTTTCTTTGCCAATATTCAGTCCACTGGCCAGTATTCTTGATGACTCCCACGGTCACTCAACTTACTCAAGGTAAATTAGCAGGCTTAGGTTATAAGTATTGAGTATATACTTACTGGATCACTAATGTCTTATTCCTGGAAAATTAGTGATTGAGATGCACTAAGGACTTGTTTCAGTGTTTTATAACTTATCATTGTTAATTAATTGATGTTGTCAGGTCATGGCTATTGGTCTCTGCTCAGACTAACATCCATGGAGAATATTTAACAGAATTGCAAGCTCTAGCCAGAGAGTCATCTCAGACTTTATTGTTGGAGCAATGTCCACAGGGCAATTATTCAGTGCGGTGTTCATCTGGTGGGGCTAGAAACATGTTTCTGTACCCTCAGGTATGAATCATGACAGCCCTTGCTCTTGTTTTCTGCATCCTTTAAATTTATTGGGTAGATGGTACTACACAAGCTCAATTTTAATCATCTGATCTTATTTTGCATTTCTTTGCAGATTCTCCAGGCTGCTATGTTTTGTTTGGTCATACGAGGAGCCCGTCTTGCACAACCAATTTTGTTAGAATCTATGGCGGCTGGATGTATCCCAGTTGTTGTAGCTGATTCCTTAGTCATGCCCTTCCAAGAAGTCCTTGATTGGAAAAGGTTAGAATTGAAGAATGTAAAATAAGCTTTACTAGCTCTAGCTAGTGGTTTTTCACTTGCATTTTGTTCTCAACAGGGCTGCATTGTTTATCACTGAGGAGGAGCTTAGTGGTTTATTGGATACATTACACACCATTTCGGATGAACGTGTCATTGAAATGCAGAAAAATGGGATGTACTTTTACCGCAATTATTTTTCCAGTATGAAGCAAATTACTAACACTGCCTTAGACATTCTCAACCAAAGGGTTTTTCCTCAAAACAGTAAATCATATGAAGAGTGGAATGTTCCACCAAACCCAGTAAGTCCAATTTTCTTGTTTTTCTGGAAGTCATTCCAAACAAATACAACATTTTACTCATTAGGTGTTTTTTGTATTGTTTAGTTGGCGGCACATTCTCCACTATTTCTGCAACTCACTGCTCCACGGTGGCAAGGGTTTACAGCTGTTGTATTAACTTATGATCGTGTTGAAAGTCTCTTCACACTCATTAAACAATTAGCTAAAGTACCAAGCCTAAGCAAGATCCTAGTTGTGTGGAATAATCAACGAAAATCCCCTCCTCATGGTATGTAGTGCTTTGCTATACTTCAAGGTTTTGAATTTCTCTCTCTTCAACTGCAGGCTTAGTGGCAGCATTTTTCATTTTATTCTATTTTTAGCAACTATGTGGCCTAAAGTTAATAAGCCTCTGAAGGTCATTCAAACAAAAGCAAACAAATTGTCCAATCGGTTTTATCCATATCCTGAAATTGAGACAGAGGCTATTCTAACAATTGATGATGACATAGTCATGCTTACATCCGATGAGTTGGAGTTTGGATATGAGGTGATGTAGAAGTACACATTTTCTACTGTTGAATATTTTTGTTTTTACTTAAACTGATTCTGTTCTTGTCATTTAGGTGTGGAGAGAATTCCCTGACAGAATTGTGGGATTTCCATCTCGAACACACAAGTGGGATAACAGCACAGGGAGCTGGAAGTATGAATCCGAATGGACTAATAACATATCAATGGTGCTTACCGGGGCTGCCTTCCACCACAAGGTTAGTAGATTGCGTTGCAGCCTTGCATGTTTTAATGCCCATAATTTCCGTTACAATAGGATTTAAATTATAAAGAGCATTATGTTTACAGTATTGGAGTTATATGTACACAACTGCAATGCCTGGTGATATTAAAGATTGGGTAGATTCTCACATGAATTGTGAGGACATTGCCATGAACTTCCTAGTTGCAAATATTACAAACAAAGCCCCTATCAAGGTATCAATGTTTTAAAATGCTTTACAATAGAAATTGAAGTTTGCAATTTTTTATCTACAAAACTTGCTTTTATTTCACAGGTGACACCACGGAAGAAGTTTAAGTGTCCAGAGTGCACAAACAATGAGATGCTCTCAGCAGATCTCAATCATATGGTTGAAAGATCTCATTGTATTAACAGATTTGCATCAATCTACGGATCAATGCCTTTAAAGACAGTAGAGTTTCGGGCAGATCCTGTGCTATTCAAGGACAACTTCCCTGAAAAGCTGAAGAGATTTAATGATATTGGAAGTTTGTGATCTTCATTGCTGAACCTTTATTACATTCCTAGTCATATCAGAGAATAAGTTCCATCACTAAATAAAGCACTATGTACTTTTTCACTTAAATTTCCAGCCTATCACAATGGTTTATTATCAATCGAAAACTTTCCGTGCGGAAGGATCCACCTAAAAGTGTCCCAGTTGTACCATGAGTCTATCCTAAAATTTTCATAGGCCTCTGATGAAGATTAAGACCCCCTAGAATAAGTAAAGACAGCCTGTGAGGGAGGCAGGCAAACAATATCAAGCATAGAAAGTGTTAAAATCAAGGAGAGTGGTATGTACTATGCTTAAACAGTATGTGAAAAAGTGGCTTTAAGGTGGGTTGTATTGTGTGACTGCAGACATAGTTGCAAGAATGAGTGCTGAGTGAATGATTCTTTTTTTCAAGACACTTTCTAATGTAAGTATCATTTGAAAGTATCACATTGAAAACTATTGATGCTGTGTGTATTTCACAATTAGCTGACTATCTACCTCTGAAGCTCTGTTTTAAAATCAGTGTAGGGAAATATTAGCTAGTCATTTTCATATCATGATAGATTATGATCTTGTTCTATAATTTATATATTTTCTGTGCGTTTTTACATTTAGTATTGCATATGTTGGGTCTGCTGGCATGTAACTCGCTACTGTACCATGAAAACAGTGACCGAAAAGGGAGACTTTCTCTGTTCGTTGTCCAGGATCTCTTTTCATTCCCATGTGCATTTTTTTAGTTTCTAGAATTTCTTAAAACAATACTTTCAATCATAAACTTTTGAAAAAGTTTTAGTGTTTTTCTGTAGTTTTACTTCATCATAGTTTTTTAGTGCCATTGTGATATTTCTTTGAACTATTTTTTTTTTTTTATCATCATCCTATTTTGGATATATTCTTGCTTAGGATTTAATTTTCGCACTTGACTAGTCATTGTTCCTGTAGGTAACTTAAGTGAGGAGATGATTAAAATTCCCACTCGGCGTTGATGATTTACGCGATTCACGCAATGTTTTTAGACTCGAGTAACATATCATTTGAACTGTCCAGTTCATATCACCATCACTCTGAGATACACAATGGTATGGGATATAGAAGCAATTTTCTTAGTTGTATTTATTTGTAAATAAAGTAACTGTAAGCAATTGTACTGGATCCCTGAAATTTAAATATTAGCCTGTCCGCCTTTAGTCTGTTGCCATATTATGCATATCAGTAATGATTGTTATCTTGTTACATCATCAATACTTGTTATTTTAATCTGTACATATGTAATATGTATTTTCTCCAATTGTCTTTTTTGTGGAAATTTTATTTATCGTTTGTTATGGCTCTATGAAGAGTAAACTTAATTTAGAAGCTCATTTTGTCTTATCTCCTGAATTGTCCTACAACATGAGGTATGGCTTAAGCGCTCCAGCTCTTTAGTTTCAAGCGGAGTACCTGGAACCAAATGGTGTTTCGGTTGTCCATTTCTTGAAACATGGTTCCGATGGCATTCAGAATTGAATCACGGAAAAGGAGGTACACATTGAACACCAATAAAGCAGCACTCCCAATAAACACGAAATACTCACTCTGAAGTTATTCTTCAGGGTTTTTGACTTTCATGGTGAGTGGCCCTTGATACACAGTCAAAAACTGCAAATCACTTCTTAGTGAGTTTTTGGCTGTACATTGCGAACAGAGATAGCGTTTGGTTACAAGCGCTCTGGTGGTGGCGCTTCCATAGAGATCATCCAGAAAGTACGTTCGTGATTCGCATGAATCTCAAGCTGTCATGGCGCCTGATAGGTAGGCAGCACGTTTCCAGCCGAGCATACGTGTACTGCGGGGTAGCCTACCCCGAATCTCGCAGGCGCCAAGCGCCGTGTGAATCTGAGAAAAACGGACCTTTCTGGTTGGTATACGTGAGTCTGCACATCCGTCTAGCTTGGAGATGCGGGTACTGACTGCACCCAGTCGTTTGGCCCTGTCCGCTGGAATTATGATCGTGGACTTTCCCACGGCTGCGTCCCCAGAGAATAAGGTCTTGTCAAAATGACATCAAGTGATGTCAGTGTCAAAATTTTGTCATTTCAGTGGCCAGATTTGACGTCATTTTGATACCATATGACATTATTTGATGTCTAAGTGTTATCACAGCAGGCCACCGAAATGACAATGTTGACACTGAGATCACTTGATGTCATTTTGACGAAACCGTTCTCTGGGTCGTGGCTGCAACTGTAGTTGACCCTACACACTCCACCAAACACTGATCACTGATCGCCTCGCGCGCGGTATCAGTAGTACCAGTCAGCGGATTCTCAATTTTTTTTCAGAATCCCTGCCCGAAGTACCCTTTATACGATACGAGAAGCATCGAGTGTTTTCGTATGAGAGTGTTTCGCTCCCCCCTTTTACAGGAAGCGACTAACGTTTGTCAATTTGACCTCATTAATTAACGCACGAATGAACATATCCTGGGATAGTATAGGACCTGACACGGTGCACCCAGAGACTCTGCTGCACGTTGACGGGTCACCTGAGGTCCTTCCCTGTCTGGTTGAAACTGACACGATGAGACCATTTCAACCTAACTTTGGCTCGAGGTGACGCTATCTATGGATGTTGACGCTAGCTGAATCGGTCGCCCGATGTCTTGGATCGGATTGGCCGGGGAACTGCAGTGCTGAGGGTAATGCTGACCTATATGACCTGTCGAAAAAACTGCCGCACGCCCGGGATAGAGCATTTGGGAAAAGGGGGGGGGGGGTCACCCAGCTTATTCGAGATCACTAACGCTCAACGCTGTTGCCAACTCCCCAAAATCGCTTGAGCGGAAATGTTCGACCGCTGAAAGTGCTTTGAGGAGCTCGAATTCGGTTGACGATAACGGGGGGTAAAATGCAGCGGATTGCAGTTCGTCCGGCGCTGTCTGGTATATAAGCCGAGGGCTGAGAGAAAATCGGCACGTTCACTCAACGTCCCACGGGTCAAGCAACATGTGGAAGGCACTGTTGTTCGCTCTCCTCGGTGAGTACCTCTGCCTGCGCCAGGCGAGCCGGCCCTCGCGCCCCACACGGCTTGTCCTCTTACTTCTTACATTTCTGCATTGCAGTCGCCGCGGCTTCGGCCGAGCACGGCTGGAAGTCTGGCTCCGAGTACAAGTACCAGGTGCGCGGTCGCACTCTGACCGCCCTGCACCAGGTGGCCAACCAGTACGCTGGTGTGCTCATGCGCGCCCAGCTGACTGTGCAGCCCAAGTCCGACAACCTCCTCACCGCCAAGGTCTCCAACGCCGAGTATGCCAAGATCCAGCAGCAGCTGCCCGCCGGCTGGGGAACCCCCATCCCCGAAAGCAAGCTGAACTACCACAGCCTGCCCGTCAGCAGCAAGCCCTTCCAGATCAAGCTCAAGAACGGCATCGTCGATGAGCTTATCGTGAGCAAGAACGTCCCTACCTGGGAGGTTAACATGCTCAAGGGTATCGCTAGCCAGCTGCAGGTTGACACTCAGGCCGAGAACCTCATCAGCTCTCGCATCAACAACAAGCCCAGCCACGGCTCCGTCAACGGTGTCTTCAAGACCATGGAGGACGACGTCACTGGCGAGTGCGAGGTCATGTACGACATCAGCCCCCTGCCCCAGTACCAGCTCCAGAGCCGCCCCGAGCT
>NW_026267151.1:2129217-2131210 GCF_000697945.3 Frankliniella occidentalis
AGCGTGGAAACAACTTCCTGCCCGCCTGCCAGAACGTCACCGCCCAGGCCAACATCATGGACCTGTACAACGTCAACATCAACTTCGACAAGATCTCCCAGCGCGTCAAGAACTGCACCTACAAGGCCTACGCCGCCGCCCGTTACTTCGGCTGGCAGTACAGCTCCGAGAACTTCGTCAACCCCAAGAACTCCCACAACAACAAGGTCGAGCTTGAGCTCCGCTTCGCCCCCAACATGAAGTCCGCCAACCTGTCCATCGACGCTCCCGCCATGAGCGCCGAGTTCAACAACGTCCGCCTGAACCACTGGGTTGCCCGTGCCGCCGCTGTCCACCCCATGTACAGCCAGAGCCAGCTCCTCGTCTCCAAGGCCCTGAAGGGTGGCTACCGTGAGTATTCGTTACGACTATCCAGTCTCTTTCATTGACACAATTTTCTACAACGTTTTATTTTCTCTTTCTGCCCGCAGCCATGTGCGTTGTTGACAAGACCGCCGCCAACACCTTCGACAACAAGACCTACCCCCTGAACCTCGGCAACAACTGGCACGTCATGATGCAGTCCGTCCCCAAGGTCAACGCCGACTCCAGCTCCAGCTCCTCCAGCCAGGAGGACGCTACCGACAAGGTCGCCGTCCTGGTCCGTGACGCCAGCAGCTCCCACGACCAGAAGGAGCTGAAGGTCATCCTCGACGAGAACGTCATTGACTTCACCCCCGCCTCTGGCTACTCCAACATCAAGTACAACGGCCACTCCGTGTCCTTCTCCTCCAACACCGGCGCCCAGATCCAGGACCAGTCTGGCGACATCCTGGCCCAGGTCTTCCCCATGCCCGCCAACACCATCAAGGTCTACTTCCCCCAGCAGAAGCTGGAGATCCTGTACGACGGTAACCGTATCGCCCTGATCGTCGGCCAGACCTACCGTGGTGAGGTCCGCGGTCTCTGCGGTACTTTCAACGGCGAGGAGGTCAGCGACTTCACCGCCCCCCGCAACTGCGTCCTCAAGAACGCTCAGCAGTTCGCCGCCTCCTGGGCCATCAACCCCTCCGGTGCCGTCAAGGAGCAGCAGCAGAAGGCCAACCATGCCGCCTGCTTCCCCGAGCGCATCCTGTACGGTGACGTTATCAGCGACAACGAGGCCGGCCGCTACCAGCCCCGCCACAGCCGCAGCTCCAGCAAGTCCCACAAGTCCAGCAGCTCCTCCCGCAAGTCCTCCCCCAAGACCGCCGCCGGCTGCACCAGCCACCGCGTCAAGGTCATCGAGCAGGACGGCCAGATCTGCTTCTCTCTGCGCCCCCAGCCCGCCTGCAACGCCCACTGCCAGCCCACCCAGAAGGTCGAGAAGAAGATCGACTTCCACTGCGTGTCTGACAGCTCCGCTTCCCGTCACTGGGCCCAGATGATCAAGAAGGGTGCCAACCCCGACTTCAGCCAGAAGGGCGCCAACAAGTCCCTCAAGGTCAACATCCCTGAGAGCTGCCGCGCTTGAGTAGATTTACATTATGTGATGTGTTTAAATAAAAAGTAAAACACAGCAAAATTCGTCACTTTGTCTCAATATTACTCTTATTCGCCATAGCCATAACCAGCAAATCTATAACAATACTCATGACGAACTTCCAACTAGAAGAAAGCTTTCTAACACAATAAAGTAAAATCTTTAACTTCATGAATATTTTGAGATACACGGAATTAAGCGGAATGAGGTCGCAAACGGCAGTTCAACGCACATCGACATTTGTAAGAGTCGCACAGGATATAGCACGGACTCTTTCCTACCCCTTCCGGTAGTGAAAACTATTTGGTGTAACTGCTCATAATATTTCTCCACTTCAAATTATAGACGCGGAGCATAAAAATTAATTAATGTGCTCCATACGCCTCACGAGAGGTTCTGATCCGAACGAGGTTCACACTCACACCCCCCGTGGTAATCGCGATGTAATCCAAGCTTTTCGAAAGTTGAATAATGGTGGGGTGGGGGCGGGTG
>NW_026267151.1:2133865-2145026 GCF_000697945.3 Frankliniella occidentalis
CCCCCCCCCCCAATACGCACCCAGGACCCCTAAGACTCTGGTCCTTCCCTCCGAACTCACTTGTCGCTGGGCCACGCTCCACTTGCTATTGAAGGATTTATGTGGCCAAAGAGTGAGGGGCAAGAGAGGGGGCCGAGAAACGGAGAGCAAGTGAGGAAAAGAACTCGAGAAAGGGAGAAAGAGTGAGAGAGACGTGCTCGTCGGAGGGTAGGAGTAAAATGCCGAGAGTGTCCCCGTCAAACCCTTTCAAAGCGGTTCTTTTCCCGGCTTTCGCTCCTTTGGCAGTGTCTCTGCCCGGGCCGCGCGGGGCGGGCCGCTCCCCGTCGTGCCCCTCGGCTCGCCTCTTCGGTGCGCAGTAAGCCCGTTTGATAAGACTGGCCGTCGCTGAAGGGCCGGCCGGCCGGCTTCAGACCGAGCAGGAAATATATCAAAACCTGCAGCGAATAATGAGCGCCCTTTCTCCCTCCCCCTCCCCTTCCTCTCGCTCTCACTCGCACGTGGGTGGGTATGTGTCCTCCACACGATATGGCATGGCCTCTTTTTCCGCCCCACGAACGTGACGATGACCACGAGCTTTAATTACCTCCCAGGGGTGGGTCCTCTCATTCTCTCATTCTATCATTCTCTCTCTCTCTCTCCGGCAGCTGCTGTTCCCGCGATAAATCTACTCCCACCGCGGCGATGGCGCCTGTGAGGAGTAAATCATTGCAGCTCGGCGCCAGGGCGGCCCTGTCCGGCCCTGTCCGGCCCTGTCCGGCGGCACACTGACCCAGCGGCTGCGACGGAGACACCAGATTATTATGCCTCTGCTCCCAAATCGGCGCGCTGTGTTTTGTTTTAAGAGGGAGGGAGCAAAACGATTCATCACGGAGTGAGCTCTTCGGAGAGAGAGAGAGGGGGGTGGGGGTGGGGGAGGAGAGCTTGTCACTTGCGCGGCGCCCGGGGCGCCGCCGCGACGTCAGACGAACAAAATGAATAATCTGCGATGTGAATTCCTGTTGGAGGGTGGGGGGTATTACGGCTCCAGTACACCAGGGATTAGTGCCTATTATACGAAGACTTTTTTCCCTTCTGTTTCTATTCTGTCTTTCATTTGTAAAGGGTCGGCAGGACTCGACTCATAATCTACCCGAGCTTTATTTCCATTTTTATTTTCTTCGCGAGTGATTAGGAGTCCGAGCTGGGGTGGTGCCACTAAGCTGCGGCCCAGTCCACTGTCAGAGGTGAAGTGTCAGTCGAAAGAAACTTGCACTTCGAGCCTTTTGTTTCTTCCCGTAAATGAAAAGACTTATAGTTCCCCGCGGTTTTCCTTTGGGCCGTTGCAGTTCCCGAGCAGCGGTACCGATGGTCGGGTCTTAAGATGCCATCGGTAGATAAGCCCTGGCCGGGCTCACCCCGCTCAAATGTGTACGCTGGTAATCTGAGCTGTTTATTTAGAGATCTCCGCGCCCCCTCCGCGTCCGACGCGCGCACCTGTCACGGCTGCATCCAGTTCAACGACATGAACCCCTTCCCCGTCGGTCAGGCCGTTTGTGCAGCGCCCATAGTCTGCTCGGCTATCGGTTGTTGACGCGCTGCCCGCCGCTTCGAAGAAGAGTTCGATCTCAGATCGGGACCCTGCAAGGCCCGCGCAAGGGGTGGTTGTGACCGCGTTGCACGGCGGGCTCGCTCTCTGGCCGGGCTCGGCCGGGGCCACGGCGGGGCCGGCGGGGCGGACGCCTTTGGTGATTACGTGAGATAGAGCGACCGCCGGATTAATTGCGAAACGGACAGCCCGTCGATAAGGAGGCCGTTATCAGCGAGGAGCTACCAGTGCGGGCCGGGCCGGCTGGCCACGGCGCCTTGTGGGGGCCGCGGGCCGCGGCGGCGCGCTCCTCACCTGCAGCCCGCGGCCGGCCCGGCCCTACGGCGCCACCCCCGCCGCCCTCGTTGCAGCGCCCAGCTCTTCTCGCTCCCTCTCCGCTCCTCTACCTCCCTCCTCGCCCTTCCACAGACTTGGCCTCTCAATCCTTTGGTTGCTCGTATCGTCCTTGTCATCCGTCGATCTCTGATTCCTCAATTTCGTTTGTCCCCGGTCTTTTTTCGTCACCAACGTGTCCTCATTCTTTTCTTCCCTCTGTGTCGAGGTCTGTCTGTCTGTCTGTCTGTCTGTCTGTCTGTCTGTCTGTCTGTCTGTCTGTCTGTCTGTCTGTCTGTCTGTCTGTCTGTCTGTCTGCACTGGATGCACCGGGCGCCACCTGTGCGCCACCCAGCCGCCCCCACCCTCCTCACAATTATGTACAATGTTTGAGTGATCTCGCTGAATAGGCGGCAGAGCGCGTGGAAGTAATGTGCTCCCCCTCCCCCACCTCCCCCTTTACACACACACTTGGTCACTCGTTCCGTGTTCTCTGTTCCGGTTCAGCACACCCGGGTCCGGCCCGGCCGGCGCACCCCCGCCCCGGCAACCTCCGCTGCTCCGGTCGCGGGTCCGGGCCGGAGGTAACCATTTGACTCTCGTCCCCCGCCGCGACTAGTGGCCCGGAGTGGAGTCAAGATGTTTTGTTTATCACATCAGGCAACCTCCAATCCAAACGCCGAAACTGGGCCGGAAATTGCCAAATCACTAGAAAGGTGCGGTATCAGGGGCGAGGCGCAGCGCCTTCTCGGGACGTGGAAAGTAGGCAACCTGCACGCACGTCTGCATGCAGTGCAGCATAACCACCGGAACGCGGGACCGACCGAGGCAGAGTAAAGGTCGAGATGGTGGCCTCCTCCGAACACCCAAGCAGTATCTATGCAATGATTATTTCCTGGGAAAGGGTGCTGCATCCTTTTACGGAGATATCGCGACGTTTCTTGTCCTTGGGGCTTTGTAGAGCTGTGCCTATACTTTACTCTAACAAACGGGATGCTCACATCAGTTTGAGCACAGATGGCAGGCTGTCCATGACGCGTCACCCGCTCGTCACTTCCGCTCCGGTGGCTGACATGTCGCTGATGTGTCGCTGACACCGCGAGTCATCCGCAGATTATTAGTTAATCGTGCCAACTGTTCAGCCTCCGAGCCCACCCCGGCCCGGCCCCAGGCCCGGCCTATAGCAGCGGTAGGAGTCGCGTTTAGGCAGGGAGGGGCGACCTCCCCCATTCATGGAGGAGGTGCGATACACTGAGCGCGCGTGTGGGGAGGGGAGGGGAGACAGGGCGCAGGTGTTGGCGAGTAGCCCACCGATTGACCGTATATAGTATATAATAACTATAATTTTGTTAATAACCATGCCCGCAGTAGGGCACGCCATATTCCATTTCTCACTCGTGAGGGGAAATACCACTCGTCTGCTCCTCGATGCTGACTCATGTCCTTACGGGCCCACACCTGGCTGCGCGGAAGGGGTGGGTCGGTGCTCGGGGAGGAGGGACGCGGGAGGGAAGGCGGGCGGGGAAGGGGACAAGTGTTTGCTCGGTGTATCAGTGTGCCGTAAGCACTGCGGCGCGCCCCGACACACGAGTGCGCGTATTCAAAATTATTTTGGAAGGGGGGGAGGAGGCGTCCACTGAGCCGCGGGGCAGGCAGAAGGCGATGATGTGGCGAGGCGTGGTGGAGCGCGGCGGGGCGCGGCGGGGCGCGGCGTCTCTTATCACCGGCCCCACACCTTATCACTCGCCAGGCTATATAGGACCCTCGTGTCCGCAGTCAGGTGGATCTCCCTCAGTCGGGCAGGTGCCCGCCAGCGCGCAGGGCCCGCCGAGTGCTCCGGCCGCCCCCGCGCGCGTCGCGCCTCCTCACTCACCGCCTCGTCGGCCACCTCAGCGCCAGCAGCACCCCAGCAGCCAAAGGGCCCCGGCGGCGAGTTGGAAGTCGGGATCTCGGCAGTGATTTTTGAACTCGGCCTGCCAGATCTAACTCTTCCAGCTCACCGACGGGGCTGGTCGTCAGCCAGCACCTCGCCGTCGCCGCGTCGCCCGTGTGCTCCCAGCAGTTCTAGGTATCGGGGCGGGGCGAGTAACTTTGTAGCTTGATCAGCCTCTGCCACGAACCTGTCGGCTCGTGTGCTGTGAGGTGGCTTGGGCTGAACAAGACTCTTCTGATAAGCCTCTCTGTCTCTGGAGTGTTTATTGTCTCTGATAGCGCAACGAGCCTGGGAGTGCCACGCGCAGGTATTCAGACCGTGGCGAGTACATGCTGTATAGTAACTACGAATGCACTTTATGGTTCAATGCAGTTTGTTGAATAAACCACGAGCTCGATG
This sequence comes from Frankliniella occidentalis, assembly GCF_000697945.3. NCBI lineage: Eukaryota > Metazoa > Arthropoda > Insecta > Thysanoptera > Thripidae > Frankliniella > Frankliniella occidentalis. The sequence continues at coordinate 2,138,095 of NW_026267151.1, forward strand.
TGTGTTGAAAAAGCGGCGGTCGTGGTCTTGCGTGGGATTTTATTTTCTTAAGGTGTGCCTTTGAGTTGGATTAGGGGACAGATAAGTCGGAACTCGGTACTCCCCGGCGCTGTTTCGAGGACTATCTCCCTTCCACCAATCGTCACCAACCGTCACCGTGCACCATCAAAAAAAGTTGGCGTCGGACTAAGTGGAGTAGTGGTCTCTACACTTGTTTTAAAAGTGAGATTCAACTCCTCCAACTTATTTCTGCCATGACTTTCGTCCTCAACGGCCTCAGCAACTCCATAAATTTCAACTCCAATCCTCTACGCTGCTGTGTACTACTACCTACCTTGTACGACTTAGGACAGTAAGTTTAAATCATTATATGTTATATCATGTCCCTTCCCTTGCAGGCATGAGTGCGAGTCGGTGTGCCTAATCAAAAATTTGCATTCGGAGTGAAGGTATGGGAAACGTCCACCCAGGCTACAAAGGAACGACTGCTTTGAAAAAAAATTAGTCTTTAGAAAAATCTCAAAATGACGAAAGGATTATGTTGCTTTCCGTTTCATCTGTTATCGGTCTTCAAGGTTGGCCGTTGTTAAAATTACCTGTTTTATTTATTTTCTCCATTCTCCATTGCCCATACTCGCAGTATTGTCCTTCAAATAATCTGAAATAAATGCACCTTTTCTCTGTCCACTGTCGAAAAACGCTTGTAAACGATTACTATGATGACTCTCTCCCCCGCCATCCTTCTCCTGCTGAACACATGTATCAAACGGCCTGCTAAAGGGCTGCTGGCTGGCCGCGGGAGCACGCATGCCCAGCGGTCGTCCGTGCTCCCCGGCCGCAGCCGTAACTCACTGGGCCGCCGACAGGCGCCAGGCGCGGCCGGGCGCCGTGATCACCCGGCGGTGCATAATCTCGCCTTTTTGGCCGCGGCTGACTCGTGACACCACAAATTCCACTGTCTTGACGACTAATTTCCAGCCATTTCGGCCGCCTCTCCCTCCCCCTCCGTCTGAAGGGATGCCTCTCGCCCCTGCCTGGTGTCCTGGTCTTATATATTAGATCCTCCCAATTTTTCTGTCCAGCTCACATTATCCTCGCTCATTTGGCGCGCGGTAGCACCGAGCGCCCTGATTGGGGGAGGACGAGGAAAAGACCTCCCCTCCCCCCTCTCTATCTCTTTTCTGGCAAACTCTGACCTTCTCTTAACTTTGACAAGCGGAACCGGAAGACAGGAAAGAGTGGGGGTGGGGGTTGAAGGCAGAGGAGAAACGTAATCCACCCCAACCGTATATACACTCGGAAGATTCACGAGTAATGGAAAATAACTGGACACAGTTTCAACTGACTCCAACTACTAAAGGTATCTTGTGCCTTGCTTTCCTTACTCTTGAGTTAAAATTGACATATGGTCGATGTCGTAAACACACATACAAGGGAGGCCAAAACTAAATAAAATAAAAAAAAACTGAACAGAAACACACTCACACAACATTTGCAGGACGACATGCTAAAAGTTCAAAACACGTGTAAGAGTATCACTCAAACAAAAATTCAGACAATAAAAAGTCTTGCCGATATCACGATGGGACATATATAAAATGACCATTTTTTTTTCGGAAAGTGCATCCAAAACTCAGGGGTTTGTAGGAGCACCTATTGGTAGGCCGATGGGTCGCCGACATACAGGGTGGTCCATAGACTCCCTTCCTTTATTTTTGCTTATATGCAGGCATGTGGGCAGGCTTGCCTACTCACACAGGGCCAGAAGGCGCCGTGGCGAGAGACGGTAGGCAATCCCACCCGCACGCCTGCATGCGGTGCAGTATAAGCAAAATAAAGGAAGGGGTCTGTGGACCACGCCGTACAGACGCATGTTGTCTTTCAGGTGTGCGATCTGAGACTGTCCGAAAAAGGGGGGGGGGATCTTAATACCACTACTGCACACATACTTGCAGCCTTACAAATAAATGATTGAGTCATTACAACAAGTAGAGACGCATGCCTAAAGGCACAACAAAGTGTAAGACAAAAATAAAGAAAGAATAAATATTGTGGAGTTTCATGAAAATATACATACACGGACCTATACCGCGTGTATCAGAGCGGACACAGCAGTGTTGCGGGTTTGCCTACTCCCTCCGCCTGTAAGAAGCCAAATGGCACCTGCCGCCTGCCGCCCCGAGAGGGAATGCAAACCCGCAACACTGCGGCGTCCGCAGATACACCGGATACATCCTGAGGCACTTTGTCAGTTTAAGCTCTGTCACGCATAGGAATGTCAAGATCGGATAGTGACTAATGAACATCGACATCATGCAGTGTTGTATAAAAATGACTAATCACTGCTGGCGGTATTTTTCGGAGGCGGCTGTCCTTCGCCACCGATACTGTGTGCACAGTGGTGACCTCCACCCACACGAGCAGTGGACGCAATGTGCCCCCCACCCCCCTCTTTTCTACTGACACGTAATATGTGCACGCGTCCTATCAGCTGTGCGTCACCGCGGGCTCTAGCCGCCCCTTCCGCCCACCTGACACTGGCTGGTTGGATGGTCCGATTTACTTCAATCCTGTCACTCGGTGCGGTCGAGCAGTGCCCGCGCTGCGCAGCTAGCTTATCCTGTGGATTCTCTACACCGAGGAGGACCTCCTGAACTTCAACGGAGAACATGGTAAGAAGAGGAGTCAGTCAGTCCCCAGGGTGATAAATGTTGGTTCCTCGCTCCTTTACTGACTGTCATTGTCTCGTTGTCACAAATAGGAGCCGCCACCGAAGTACCCCTACCCCGACGGCAACACCAACATCTCGTACATCCCGCCCCCGCCCCCTCCAGTGCAGGTGGTTACCGTCACCACCGAGTCCAGCAGTAACAACGGTAAGTCCTGGCCGAGCACACCATTTGAGGCCTGCTCCAAAGTGTCTGGTGTCTACTCCGTGCCCTCGCGGACCTGTTGCAGAGGCCGCCGAGGCGTGCTGCGTCTGCTGCGCCGGCTGCATGTGCTACATGTGCCTGCAGGCGTTCACGGAGTTTCTGTGCCATTTGTGCCTCGGGATATGCTGCTCATGATCGCCTGGACTGGCCTCCAAAGGAGCACCGTCGCGCATCGGACGTCCGGACAACGCAGTCACACCCATTCAAAGATTTTATTGATGGGATGGATTCACATTTTTGTTCACATCCGTATTTTAGAAGAGTTTCAAACTAACCGAAAGCAATCTTCAATGGCTGTTTCATACTAAAGCTTTTAATCCTTGTTTAATCTTATCTGGTCTTATTTAAAAAGCGAAATAAGTCGTATCGATCAAACAACCTAAATGATTAAATCAATTGATCAAACCGTATGGTATTTACCAATTTACCCAAACCAGTAAAGCTTTGTTCCCATTCTGGTGCGAAGCATCTCAAACGCTCCGCCCCCTCTCAGCCGGATGACTCGCCAGATAAACGCGATGCAACATAATCAAATGAAAAGGTTAAAGTAATGCCGTTCCAACTGAGAGAAAATTTGGCTATCAAATGTTCCATTTTGACGTTAATCTGATGTCGAACCCTGCAATTAGCCAGCTGGGGGAGGTCATTCCCTATCAACGTGGATTCGTCGCAAAACGTCAAAATGACGTATTGTAATGAAAAATGACGAATTGGAGTCCAAAAGCTCATGAAAGTGATTCAAATTTTTATTATTCTGACCTGACGTTTTGTGACAAATCTCTTTTGTGAGGACTTTGTCGCGGTGTGTTTGCGATGTTGTTTTAAACCAGCAACGCTCCGATGTAGCGCACCCGCAGTTTCTCATATCGCCTTTCTTGGTTCCATCTCAGTCTATCCTTTCGTTTATTTCGGTTCGCGCGCTTCTACTGTGACTTGCCGTGACTGCACCAAGAACCCTTTTCAAACAGTTTTACACGTTTTTCCTAATTATCGTCTTGAAAGACTTATGAGAACATCAGTAATTTGACCTTTGGCAAAGCCCGTTTCAATAGTCGTGAGTGCTGGACGTCTGTGATCGTTCGCCGGTGTGTTGTGTGAAGTGCTTCATCGAGGTCCAGCACATCCTCAGCTGGAGTCATCGTCTTCGATTCGTTTTGCTATATTTGGCCAAACAAGTAAGTGTGTCTGCGCCCCTTGGTCACGGCAGGGATCCCATTAGACAAACATTAGGCTCAGGGGTCTTTGCGATCGGAGGTTAGTCGGCGAGCCGGCCGCGCGCCGGGACCGCCTCCACACATGGGCCAAATGAACACCCCCACCCCCCTTCCCTGCAAGGCAATTCTGGAGCTTGGTTTGATTTCATTGTTTTAGTCAACATCTTTTGAACATCAAAAATGCAGAGTCTCCCCCTCCCTCTTTTATGTAACGCCTGTGCCAATAGTGGAAACACCTCTAATCTTCACATGACTGGTTGAACATTGATGAACGTTGAACTGGGTAGTTCATAGAAAGATTGAGCAAGAGCATGCACATTTCTTAAACTTTATCAGATTCGTAATCATCAACACAGATTAGCTTAGGAAAGCAGTCTCTGATAATACTCCTGTTGTATTATGGTTTTGATCCTCATTCTTAAATGAGTGTACTCTAACTGGTAGCCAAATGAATGAGTCATTTTGATCGGATTCTAAAGTTCTAAATATTTAGGCCCTAAATATTTGCGGGCTTCAGCTGTCGGAAACAGTGATTTCAACGTCAGTCGAAGGATGCCTATACTGTGGCCTCTAAGATAGATGTGCAGTGAAGGCAACTGATTAGAGTAAAAGTAATTATTTAACATACCTGATGGTTTTTAAATTTGGTGTTATCTGATTCGTAGGGTATATACTGATTTTTAATCGAATGCTAGATGTACTGTGAAGTGTTCTTTGCTCTTCGCCTCTGACTTGTGTGTCTGACCAGCAAGACATTGGCAAATAATCTTTTTGATGGTAATTCAATCAAAATCAAGTCACAGGTTAATGTAACGAAGCAATGCGTGGGTCACGACGTTTATGATCGTTGCTGCCGCTGCCGTCTCCCCCCCCCCTCCTCCCCCCGGTTGTTGGCCCCTAGGCGCCTCGCCTTGCCCCGCTACCCCTACGGCTACGGCCTTCAGCTCGCCGCGCCCGCCGCCCCGAGGCTCTCTCTGCGGACTAGATTAGGTTTTGTTTTGTGGGTCCCGGGGCGCCCCTGCTCGACTCTGCTGGAGGGAGAGGGGGACCGGAAGCGACGGAAGGAAAAGAGTTGGCTGGCTGCGACACCGCGCTTAATTCCATGAGCACGGGCCGCTGCGCAGCGCCCGGCGCCCTCCCCCAGGAGTCAGCTCAGGCAAGGAGCGCGCCGCGGCCGGCCCGCCTCCGGCCCGGGGCCCATAACTCAAACTCTTCGCTCGCGCCATAAATTTCTCATGCATGAAAGATTTGCGCGGAAAATATGGGTGTGTGTAATGCATCGGGCGGGGATGTACGGCGGCGGAATATGTCTCGGGGCGGGGCGACTTCCGCCGGCCCGCTTTCTGTTTCATGCGCCGCCCGTCTCACCGACGCTTACCGGGGGGCGCCCGCCGGCGTCGACGCCCCCGGGGAAAATAGTTCTCCGAGTAGGGCTCTCCCAGGGGGCACCGCGGCGGTGCGGTGGCGCGATGTTCGCCGCCCCGCGCTACACGGCACAGACTCTCACCCGAAGCGCCCGACAGGCAGGCAGCCCAACGTACACCTGCGCAGCAAGGGCCAGGTGGCCGCGAGGGGGCCGGCCGCCGCGCCGCGCACCCGCCGACACGCCGGCCGTGAGACATGCCATTCCCTGCCAGTTTGTCGTGTGGTGTTTGGTCGCCGCATTACTCATCTCCCATTGCGCACTCAGTGCCCGGCACTACTGCTTGATCACGGCCGCAGCCCTGTGCCCGCCTTCCTCGGAAAGCCGCGCCGCGCCCGTGAGACGGATGCGGGGCTTGATCCCCCCTGGACGGGCGGGGCCGGCTTAGGTGCGCAGATGGATACATATAACCCCAGCCATTAGCGCGCCGCCCCCTAAGCCCCGCTCGCGCGCGCTATCAGGGGCCTAAACAAATGAGCCGCCTTAGCAGCGCCCGTGGTCACTTTCGGTCAATCCGGGGAGGTTCTGGTGTAAATGGGCCGAGTCGGTTCGTGGGGCGGCGATACACTGCCATTTGTCGCCCTTCATAGGTGCCATTAGCGCCGAGGACTTTCGCGCCGGCGGCTCGGACCCGTCGCCGCCTCGCCGCCCTCCCCCTCGCCCATCCACCCTTCCCAATTTGTTAGGCGCGTCGCTGCTCCGCCCGCCCCCCGCCCGGCAGGTAGGCCGCCCAGCTCGCTCGGTGAGTCGCTGCCGAGGCGCGGCGGTGTCGTTGCGATCCGTTTCCTTTTAGCACGTGCTGCCGCGGCGGCGCTGGCGACCGCCACTGCGCTGCGGCCAAATGGAGGTTGCACATAACAGTCTCTGCCGAGCGGGGCGGGACGCCGCCGTCGTGGTCATAACTTTAAAAACGCCCGCGACAGCCAATAGTGCACTTACTTGCTGCTGACCGGGTAGACGGTGGTCGTTGCGCGCGAGTTACTGTGAGGGACGCAGCCCACGGAGTGCGCGCTGCGCGCAGCCTCACCGACTCGCACTCCCCCTCCACCCCCTTCCTCCGTCTCCGCTTCCTCCCTTCCTCCTGCGTCTTCCACTCAGCGGAGCGCGCTTGCATCCCTGGATTAACTCTCTTGTTTATGATAGAGTTGTTCAATGCCCCGCCGGACGAACCCTCTTCGTCCAATTAGATTGCTCCCGCCCCGCGCTTCCGGTTTTCCATCTCCGATGTCCGGTTCAGCGCCCGGGGGGCGGACGCGGGGCTCGCCGGGTGGGTAGGCCACCCATCTGCCTGGCGCTATGTGGAGGCTTGTCTGGGGACGTCCACAAATCTACTGAGTCGACAGATCCCACGGCTATCCAAAC
>NW_026267151.1:2145076-2146267 GCF_000697945.3 Frankliniella occidentalis
AATAAAAAAGAATTCAAACCTGTGTAAGTATTAGAAAGCAATGCATTCCTGCAATGTCAACCAATTTAACGTACCAGTTTTATCATCAACACCCTCTGAAGGTTTGACATTCTCAAAGACTGAAGATTCTTCAACTACCTCCTTCTTAGGTGTGAGAAGTGGTGGTGGGGAGCGTGAGGGAGCCGGTGTAGATGAAGATACTTCATCATCTGCATGTCCATTCACTTCAATCTCTTTCTTAACCTCAAGTAAACCCTCTTTCGAAACTTCTTTTGACAGTTCGTTAGTGTTGTCCGAAACAGATTCCTTCCTGGTTATGCTAGGAGATTTGCTGTGCCTGGAACGTTTCTTTGGCTTTTGCTCATCTCCGCTGTCCATATCACTACTCCTGGTTCGATGCTTCTTCTTTGGCTTGTGCTTCCTCTCTTTCCGCTTTTCATGTTCATTATCTGACTCTGAACTGTAACCGATAGAACTATTGTCCTGTTCTCCACTCAGTCTTCGTTTACTTCGGCTTTTTTTCTTATGCTTTTTCTCTTTCTTATGCTTTTTTCTGTGTTTCTTGACCTTAGTTTCATTATCAGTATCACCCTCAGATGCAATGATAGACTTTGGAGGTTCAGCATTGAACGCTCCAAATAATTCTGTTAAAATTTCATTCGACGACTTCTGTGGAACATTACTAGTACTTTCGTCTTTGGTAGTGATAGCAATGTTCCACAGATCCTCAGCCGGAGCAGTGCTGGAGACTTGATCTTCCACTGCTGCCATTGGGTCTGACTTTTAGCCTAGGCAATGCTGGGCTGTGCAGATACCAGATATAACGGCGCACAAACTACACCACCAACTGGAGCATGGAGCTCTATCCAACGGTGTAGGCGCGTAAACAACCAATAACACGAACACTGGCATCACTTCCAGCACCAAACAACGCAGATTCTCATTGCTTACCGGTTTGGATTTGGATCAGTTAGGTTATCTTGGAGTCCACGTACATCTCGCACGGATGGGCCAAATTTTTGAGTTTATGGGAAACGAACCAAGAAACAGTGTGCTCCAGTGAGCAGGAGAACGAGCCTTTCTTATCAGTGTACCGAAGTGCTAATTATTCGGTCGTATACAAAACACATGATCCAAAGGTGCTCACAACCAACTCACAACACACGATTCACGATTGTGATTGTAAACTAA
>NW_026267151.1:2146317-2156288 GCF_000697945.3 Frankliniella occidentalis
CGCCGTGTGCGCTTGCTGCACGGTGCTGCCCTCGCGCGTCGCGCGCGGTCGCTGCTGGAACTTCCCCGGGGTGGAGGGGGAAGCCGTCGCGGCGCTGCTCCCGTGTGTCGTGGCGTGGCCATGAGCGAGTAGTCGGTGCTGGAGAGGGAGAGGGTGCGGCTGTGTGCAGCTCAGTCAGTCAGTCGCTGGTCGTTCGCCGCGGAGTGAAGACGTGCAGTCAGTCCGTAGTCAGTGCTCTGAGCCGGACCCTGTGAGTCAGTAGAGTCAGTGCTGTGCAAGTGCCCCCTTTGGATTTGCACCGGCGTCGCTTGTGCCTTAGACCGTCAACCAGGACTGGTCTTGTGTTGTGACTTGGTGATCGAAGCTCGACTTCTGTGTGTGAGACTCTGCGCCATACGCATCAGTGCTTCTCGACTCGTATTCAGCGCTTCACACCATTCCGCCATGGCCATCCCATTTCAACTGCCGCGCGAAGGTGGTGAGGACCTCCAGGACCTGGACCGCCTTCTGAGCGATCTGTTTGCCGTCCTCGCCAGGATCCTGGCGCAGCGCGGCCAGGCCGAGCCGGGCGGTCGTCTTACCATCCGCCGACCTCAGCTCCGCCTGCAGGTCACCGACGAAGAGGTGGACTTCGAGCTGACGTCCGAGGACTCTGCCTCCGGTAAGTTCAGTGTAAAAAAAAAGACGAGAAAACTTGTGTTAAAATAGTTAGAAAAAATTGAACGCGTAGTCTCCGCCTGACTAAGTCTCTGGCTAAAATATCTGAACATTGTTAAAAATACCAAAATCACGGAATGAACTACTGGTCAACTAGTTGCCCTTCTGCTTTTTGTCTTCCGAATCTTGTTTCTTAAACTCAACATTGTTTCCCGTGTGGTTTCGGGACTTACACGGTTTTTCTTGGTCATGAAAACGTTGATTAAATTTACCTTTGTGAAACCAGTAAAACGTTTTCATTAGATAAGTTCGTTCAAAAAGCTCTCTTGAGCAGTTTCTTAAAGTTTTACGCTCTTTTGTGGTGCGGACTCAGTGCGCGTGTGCTGCCGTTCTATCCCGAGCCGTTGAATACATCCCCTTTAAGTCTAGTTCGGTTGTCGACTCCGGGGCCCGGGTACAGTATTTTCTTTAGTTGCATTCTGGTCACGGTCGGCAAACTGTAACTCGTGAGTGTCGAGGACGATGTTTTGATCGCGTTTTCACACGTCCCACGTCGGCGCGCTCGCCGGCCTCGCTGCTGGTCCGCCCGCAGCGTCGCGGCGTCGACAGGAGCGTCGCGCGGAGCGCACTGTACGCGGCGCGGCGCGCGGCCGCGGCCCGCCCGACGCGGAGGGTCCCGGAGCACGCGCCAAGTTGTTTCCGCGGCCGCCAGGCTGCGCTAGTCACCCGCCTTGCTGACGTCCAGGTGTTTTTGTGTTACAGATAGCTCGGCACCGCCGTCGCCCACCTCGCCGACGGCGCCAATGGCCATCCCGGACTTGGTTTCCGGTCTGCCCGCGGCCCCTGCGGCCCCCGAGCAAGTCACCGCCGTCGCCCCGCCACCGGCCCGCTCCCGCACCCGAAAGCCCCGCTCCACCCCAAGGAAGGCGCGTAGTGGTCACCGGGGCAAGAGAGCAGAGCTGACCAGGACGCCGTCGACGCGCGCGCACACGGCTTGCTGAGTGTACATAGCGTATTGCTTGAGAGTTTTATTATTATTTTATTAATATATAGCTTAGTTTAGTGTTCTGGCGCCCTGCTGCCCTCTTCGCTCGCCATATTTATTTTTTAAATTAAGTGTTGCGTGGCCAAAAACTTACTAGTACATTATTTTTGGATCTCCTTTGATAATTATATGAAATTGTCTCTTTTGATTATCGATTTAACGAAACCAAAGTATATTTTAATATTAAATTTATTTCGTCTTTTGATAAAAAATTCTTACGTGCGTTGCGTGACGCCGGCAGGGCGCCACCCATATGAAGCCGCCATCTGGCTGTGGTGCTGTGATATGCATATGGGAGGGGCCGGCCGCGGGCCTTCCCGCCGCCCGCCTCGCCCTGTCCACCAGGACGCAAAGCCAGCAAGCTGTGATGTTAAGTTTTGAGCCGACGAGAGACTCCTTTGATCTCACTCCATAGTCAGCCGCTCTCCCGATGATCTCCGGTCGTGAAGTCATGAAGCCATCAGGTTGGCTGTGATAAGCCCCTCACCTCTCTCACTACACGGCGTCTTCATATAAACTGTCATTCAGTGTTTTGTTTTTCCTTTATTTTCCTTGGTTTTGCATTTTGTCAGTCCGAGGGTCTTTCTCTCTGAAGGTCCCAAGACGCCTTCATCAAAGCTGTAAATGTGATCTCAGATGTTTTTGATTAGTTTTAAGTATTGTAAATATTATGTACATTTTGTATCTTTTTGATCTTAAGATAAATGAACGATCGTAATAGCTACAATGCAACACAAATCATCTTATATTTCATGCCGTGGTTATTGTTGCTAAGTGTCCAAACTTTGTGTTGAACATGAAGACTGGAAATGTATTTTGGTGTTATTTTACTCGATTACAAGCAGAAAAGCCCTCAATGTACCGTACTTTAATGATTTTCTCAAGATTTTTTCTCTTGTAATCAGCTCACTAATTAAACATTATTTCCTGTGAACTCTTTCATGTATGCCATATATTTATTTTGACACTAAATTGAGATCTCAATATCTCCACTGCCGCTAACATAATTTTAATGTATTAGAATCAACTTAAGTTTTTATCCTGAGTTATATTTTAAGTATACTATCTCATTTTTGTTCTTTTTAGTCAGTCATTTAAGGCAACGATATTTTGTGGCCTAACGTTTTATATAGAGTCAGTGTGTGTTTGTATTGTACTATAAACGTCGCATTTTACCCACTATGTCTTTCATTTTGTACAAAGATTCACTGTTTGTATGCATGAAATTGAAAACTCAATTGGTTTTAATAAAACTTGATAAATATACGTTCATACTCCTCTTTTCCAAAAAAATCCTTCGTCCGGTATAACTACGAGTATGTCAGAAGTCCGAAAACCTCTCCACTGAGCGCAATTCAATTAAATGTGACTTTTTGTGGCGACGAGAACAAATGCCTGTCGCTAATCACTGCCATTCCCGATACAAATGGGTCCCCCTCGCCACCCCACTTTTGCTTTCTCCACCACCCCCACATCTTACTCTTCCACCGCTGCTGTGTGCCTGTCTAACGACAGTCATCAGGCTAATAATATTAGCTCCTGGGGGGAAGGAAGGAAAATAAGAAAATGTACTTCTCAAGTGTGTAACAACCGGTGACTGGCAGAGGCGCAGTGCTCAAGTGTGTTACAGCCTCTTACTGGCTGGTAGAGCGGCCACGAAACAGTAGAGCTGTTTTAACTATGATGATTTACTCTGGCAGCTGGGTGGGGTCCGCGGGGCCCGCGGGGCGCCACCTAACCTTTGGTGCTGCTGCTGCTCGCTCCCCCGAGGCGGAAGGCAAAGTCATAATCCCCTGTTTTAAAAGCGTCCATTTGTCCCCGGCGATGCTGCCGCCAGAGAGCGTTACGGAGCCGGGAGAAAAATCGCGACCGGCGCCGCCAGCGTCCTGAAGGATGACAGTCATCTGTGCCCGCTAATACAATAAGGCTGCCCCTCCGCACTGTGCGTGAAAAAAAAGAAAGGAAACCCTCATGTGCTGACGAACGCAGAGGAACCTTGTTCCGACAATAACTCGTTATATTTCGGTATCGATTCATCAATAGGAAAGCAGACGGAATCTGAAAAGGAGGGGGGAGGAGGGGCTCTTCCTTCCTCCGCTCCCCTCTATTGCCGAACTTTCTGTGTCGCGTGTCGCGCCATTGAAAACCCCTTTTTTCGTTGCTCAAAAGCAACTACAAAACGGGTCACAACGAACAACATGAATATGCAAGTCTTTTAATGATCTCCGCGGGTGGCGCGGCGTGGCGCGGCGGGCCGCGTTGTCTTTGCAATGATTCTGCAAGTCAATCGCCGCTCACCCCTTTGGCCTGCCGCAGCCGGGCGTGGAGAATAAATTTTGCATCGTCACTTAGCAGTCACCTGATGGCATTGTGCGCGTGTGTGTGTGTGTGTGTGTGTGCACGCTTGTGCGGGTGTGCGTGCCTGTTGTGTATAGGCGGTAGGTATATGGCGGAAATGACGATATGGTTGTTATTACCGTCCACCCCTTTTCGAACCGACTCCATATGGCTGTCCAGATTTGGTCGAATAGAATGATGCCAAGATGAGTTTGTCTCGTTCGGAGCGCGCGCGCATCATGCAGATCAATAGGCTGCCATGCATCATTGGTCGCGCGCTGTTGTTGGGTATCATCCCTTTAGTCTTTCATTTTTTTTTTATCCGCTCCACGTGAGTGGGCGCAGCGCAACCCTTCAATAGATTTGAGAGATGCTCAGTCCTTTTTTTGAAAAACCCTAATTATGACCGTCTGCATGGATTTGCTTGCCACTTTCTAAAACTCATCGTCCGCTTAGGCGGACATGTGTATATGAAAGATGCAGCCGAGCGCGTGTCGAGCGCCTCCCCGTGACTCACGTCGACCCCCTGCGCTCGCCTGCCCTCTGGTGGCGGCGCGGGGAAGCTCCGAATGGCGCGAGCGACGCGAGAGGGAAGCGCAAAGAGAGAGAGGGGGGAATGGCTCCTGCGCGCGCACCGCGTCGCGGCGCGGGCAAGCCGAATCTGCCGCCGCACTCGACTTCCGTGACGCTGAACGGTACCGGCTCGCTTTCATTGTCTTTGTTCCAAGTGTCTCTCGGATGGCGACGCTATCTGGCGGCGAGGACGGGCATAAACAATAAAAACCGGCGGGCCACCCTGCGTGCGGCGCCGCGCCGCGCCACGCCACTCCACTCCACGCCGCGCTTCCCAATCGGCCGTCGTCCGTCTTCATACATACTACTTTGTCGCGATGCCATTAATGGGGCCGTAACACGGGCACAGTGGCCTGGACGGCATGTAATCCGCCCTCACCCAGTGGGTCAGTAGGGGGAGACTTTGACTATGGAATACATATTACTTGCCGAATCTAAAGTGTGATATCACGCGAGGCAAACTGTCGCTTTTAGTGCGTACCCTAGTCCTGGTGCCACGCAAGTTCGAGTGAGAGTACTTGGTGGTGATAGTATTAGTACTCACTCCCGTGCGCAGTGTATTTGCACTTCGGCTCGCCTTTGGCAGAGTACGACCGCCCGTGCCCGTGTCTCGTTAGCGTGCTCCCGCGTGTCTCCAGGCGCATGTGTGCCATTTCCATGGGCGAGCCCTTCTCGTGCGTTTTGAAGGGACCCAAGGGACGTCGTCGCCGGGCGTCCCGCATCAGACGCTAAGACGAGCTGAAGGTCGGCGGACGTCCGGATCTCCCCCCCCCCTCCTCTCCCTCCCTCCCGCCGCCCCCACCGCGACGCGCGCGAAAGCCTTTATTACGGCGCGCGGTACTGTACAGTGCAGCTGGCCTTGACTGCCCCTGGCTGCCCCGATGCACTTCCTGCGCCTTGCTGCTATTTCGACTCGTGATGCGCGCCCCAAGGCTTTTCGCCGCCACACGTGGTATTGGTGGCCGCGTGGACGGGACCCCCCGCCGGCGCGCGGGTCAGCGCGGAAGGACGAAAATACCGTTTACAGGCGATTTCTACTACCGCCCCAGCCACTTCGCGTCGGTACGTGTTCGGACGTGTGTGCATCGTTTTCTTTTCTTCCGATTGCGGCCTTCCCCTAGCATGTTTTTGGCAGCGCAGGTGGCTGGTGCCGTACTGTCTGGCGAGGCTGCAGTGTAAGGCGATAGCTCTGTGATGGCGCTCCTCTTATTTTCTCCCATTCTGCCATGTTTTTTTTTTTTGGCGTTCAGGTGTGCACAGTGGGCCCCATGCCCCATGCGGCTGTAAGCGATGGGTCGCCTTGTCTGGACCTCGAGCTCTGCCTCTCGTATACACGACTGTAATTAGTATGAATTCAGGCTCAGAAAAGTAGATTTAATCATTTTGACGCGGAGCACGGCCCCGCGTTGCTGGTGCGTGCTGGGGCGTGGCGGCTCACACTACACGAGGGACTTTAATTAATTCGTCCCCTTGGCGAATGGCGGCAGTTTTGAATGGCCAGCACGGCACATAACCCTGCGGACTGTCGAAACCTTTCCACATTAGTGTGCGTGCGTGTAAGTGGGAGAGAGGCCGTATGGGGAGTGGCACATGAAAGGGCGCCGTTGACCATATACATCCCCAAAAAACGCACCAGAAACTCCTTAGAAATCTCAACCGAAAAATTTGGCCTCAGACCGACTGCGAGTGCAATAATGGTTCTCAGGCATGACAAAGTGGTTGACGACTTTTAAAAACTCTTTCTGGTGTGCGAGGTTTATCTAGCGTGTCTGTGCGTCGCCCGTGAGTCTTTCCGTGACCGCGCCCGTGTCGAGAGAGAGCCGGAGATATTATCTAAACTGGAATTCGCAAATGAAAGTCTGTATGGCGGTTATCAGCGGCCGCCGCCCCCCTTTGATATCACCGCGGCCGAGGCGGTGCGGGGGCAGGGCGGTGGCCGGCCGGGAGCGCCGCCCTCTCTGGATGCAACAAGCGACCGGCGTGGCGGCGGCATAGAAAGGAAAAGGGTGCCAAAAAATAAACCATTTGAAAGGAGCGCGTCGGGCCGGCGGGCTCGCCTCGCGTGGTGCGGCGGCGGGGGTGTGAAAGGGGCGCGGCCGTTTAATTACCGCCGCGCTCACTCCCCCATCCTCATGCCTGTTCAGGAACAATGTGACTTTTATCGAGACGAGAGAAGTTTGGGTATTTCTTTTTTTTTTTTCGCCCCTCGGCACTCTCTCCCTTTGAGAGGCCGAGCAGGTTTCACAATTTCGCTTGTTGGTCGCATTGGGGGCAATCTTATTATTATTATGGCCTCTCCGAAACGCCCGCAACCCTTCCTGAGCTCAATTAAGAGGGCCGTGAAAAATGTGGACCAGCTCGGCCGAGAGTCGCGCGCGTCGGGTCGAACCGCGGTGTCGTTGAGGGGGGCCGCACCGCAGGCCGCGCGCGATCGTCAGTTTGATGTTGCGTCGTTGGCGACGCGCCTCTCCGCGGAGGTCTGCTGCAGCGTGCGGTGCGGGGAGAGAAGGGTTCCGCGCTGCGGGTGAGGCGGGTGGGAGAGACGGCGGTGTGCGGACGGCGTGCCCTCCTGTGAACATACCCCTGTCCGTCCGCAGCGCGCCCCTTCCTGCAACAAGGCCTGCAAGGCCTCCACCACCCTGACCCTGCCCCGCGAGCGCGCGTGCACACCGCGGCGCTGGCTCTTTCGCGCCTGATTCGCTTGCCGACGCCGCGGTTCTGCCGAAGGAATGTGTCAGATGCGTGCGGCTCGGTCCCGCACTGCCGCACATGTCGGATGCGGTTCTGAGCGGGTGCCAAGTCCAAACATTCTTCCGTTTCTTTTTTGTTTTGTCCCGCCGTGCCCGCGGGCCGTGCCTTACTGCACTGTCGCGCCCCTGGGTGCAACTTCCCTCTCGCCCCCCCTCCCCCTTTCCCTCTTTTTGCGTTACGCCATAAATCAGGATGCGCCCGTGCCTGGCCGCTCTGCGCCGCACATGTGAGGTGCTCCCCCTGGCACGAAGCCACTGTTGCATTCACTATTACATGATCAGTACAACAATTTTCTTGCATTCAACAGCACCCCTAGAGGAGAGACGTACTTGAGACGGGGTGCACTCGTTTGTTCACGTCTTAACTTCAAAATAAATGTTATCGATTTTTCTTTGAATTATTTTGCGCACCGCTCACTTTTAAAGTCAAAGACGGTTCACAAAACATAGCGCTGTGCGTGCATTTTTTCATACACATCTCTTTTTTGCAAACGTGTATTTATTCACACGTTTTTCTTTTTAGTTTTATTTTACACACACACACAGCACACTTCAGAGAAAGAAATTATTGGTGCACTGCACTCAAACTGTTTACTGCGCAGACAGTATGCTTTGCTTATGCTTCGGTGTCTACTTTGCCAAACTGGAAAATGAATACGTTAAGTGAAACAACATATGACGATAATTCGTTGTGTGAAAAACATGTGAATCGTCGAAGAACGACGAAAACTCCTCTCGGAAAATGATATATGCCGTGACCCGACTCTTCAAGTTAGTTCGCGGCTTCCCTTGTCGTGGTAAATATCCCCCTCCCCCTCTCTCTTTCTCTCTCCCCCATCCCTCGCGTGCGCTGCGTTGACTCGCGGGGACTCCCCGCTTGCCTCTCCTGCCACGCGAACCAGTTGCGTTTCTGGGGCGGGCATTTACTTGACGCCCTTTAGACCTGGCGGTTACTGCCGGGCCAGTAGGGTGCGCTACTCTGCCAGAGAAATTAATCACATCTGTATTTCAGCTTTGGCACCCGAAATATCCGTTTGGGTTTGGGAATCTGTCGGATATAGGTGTACCGCAATATGTAAAAGGTGATCACTCACAAGATACGCAAGTAGTTCCGGCAGAGACAAATGGATCTTGTTCCGCGCACTACTTCCGGTATCGCCCCTCTGACATGTAAATTACGGGCCAATCCCTGCCGATAAGATCCACGCCACTCCAGCACCTGGACGGTGTCCACGCGAAGCGTACCTCAGCCTGTCATGACGTCCTGTGTGATATCACTCCTCGGCTCGGATTGACGGTGCACAAGTGCAGTGACTCCTTTTTGCGCATTTCCCCTCATAGTCATATACTACTTCTCCCCTTCCCATGCCAATCTGCTGTCTCAAAGATTGAGGCGCTTGTCGCCTAGCTGAGTTTAGGACCGGTGCTGGAATGGCGTGACACCCTCCCCTCCCACCCCACTCCCCTCTTCTCTTCCTTCCCCCTAGCCCTTTGAGCACTCTCTTCCTTCAGTACAGCTATGGTGAAAATCTGAGCTGAGACAGTGCCTCGTTGATGAAATGTAAATTCCACGGTCGGTTAGGGAGACGTGAAACAACATCCTGTGTTAAATCGAAGAAAAAATAATTAATTTGAAAATTTATTTATGATTTAGATATAAAACGATATTTTTGCAAGATTTTGAAATGCATACCCCACAGGTTCTGAAGTATTTTGTCAAATGAAGGACGCCCAACCTTCGCAAAAAGTTCAAAAATCGCTGAACTTATGGGTTATTTCCATAGACTCAATGATCACTAAATTTGTAGAAGGTACTCAAAGTTACTCGCCTCGCGTTGTTCCCCATTCCTTTTTTTCCTGGAAGAGGAACGCTTGTTTTCGTTGTTCGTTTCTTGAGTGATGATTTTGGAACATAGCTTTATTTGAATGTCGCCTATTTCTCCAAGGAAGCGATGATCCAAAACCATCACTCACAGTAGAGCAATGTTCCCAATATCATCACTTAAATGGAATGACTCTTTTTAGACAAGACACATCACTCCAGCAATTCCAGTGTTTTTTATGCCGTCTTGCCTGTCGTGCATTCTGCCGGTAATACTTATTTAAAGATTTTGCATCTGTGAAAATTCAGTGTCTCATTAGGTCGAAAGTGGAAGACATAAAAGAAGCGGACACTAAACGGGGCTCGTTGCTTTTCAGAACGCCCCCGACCCGAGTCAGTTCCGCAGACAGACAGTGAAGGGTAATGACGCGAGTTGAGTGAACAAACAGAGTGCGCGCGGAGACAGGCGGGGGCTGACCAGCGGCTCCTGCCCTCTGCATATCGTTCCTATTGTGTCGCTGATCTTGCAAGCCCGTCCGGATATCACCTCTTCTTTTTTCCCTCCCCCCTCCCCTACCGCCCGTTTACCCTACTCCGGCAAGAGTGGAGTGAACCTTGAAAAATTGGTCTCATTTGCGGATTGTGTGCGAGGGTCGGAACAGTTCAATCACAGTGAGCAGGACCCCTCCCTCCACTCTCCCTTTCTCTGGGCGGGGCTTAAATGCAAATACGAAGGGACCACCCTTATCAGGCTGATGGTACGGGGGCCCGAAGGGGGGGGGGGGGG
>NW_026267151.1:2157620-2158488 GCF_000697945.3 Frankliniella occidentalis
CGATGGTCCTCTTTTTACCGCCCGCGCGTCAGGAGCCTGTCCGTCGCACGTCCGTCCGTCCCGGCCGCCTTCCCCGACACGCGAGCTTCCTTTGATTTTCCGCGCCACTAGTTTCCATTACGGATTGTTTCGGGGAGACTTGCCACAAGGCACTGCGCGGCGGGAAGGGTTGAGGTGGGAGGCGCGGCGGCGGCGCTAGCTGAACCGCACCGCCCGCGTCGTGTTTTAAGTAGTAACTCGGGTTGTGCCTGAAACTGAGTGATTTTGTTGGCGTTGCCGCTCAGCCTATTACCACATTCGAATGCTCCTCGGTAAGACGCGGGGCGGAGACAAATTAGACGTTAGACAGAAACACGGGGCGAGGCGGCTAATGCCTTGTCACTCCGCATCAGAGTGCAGCGACCGGGAAGTGGGGAATGGGAAGGGAGGGGGCGGGAGGGGAACTCTGATGAAGATGCTGTACTACTAGAAGGTGGCTGTGCCAGACGAGATACCGTGTGTGCACTGGAAATCCAAGTAGGTCGCCCACCAGCTTGCGAATATAAGTTTGCCCTTTTGATGACAACTTCTTCGCACTTGTTGAAAGTGAGCAAGTGCCCATTCGCTCTTCCGTCTGTTAGCCGACGGCCATCTTTTTACAAGTGCACTAATCGCCGTTATCTCACTGAAGGGAGTGTGAATGTTACCTTTTGCTTACCACCTGCTCGAGGTAATTGTCGCACATTTTCACCGTGGAGAAAAATTATGTTGTTAATTAACAGTAAGGAATTGTTATTTCTTTCAATAATGGCTTTTGTCGTACAACCACAATGTTTCTTCGTTGTATGTAACAACATTTTTTGTTTAAGAGTAATTTTGGTTTTTCAAA
>NW_026267151.1:2160288-2165732 GCF_000697945.3 Frankliniella occidentalis
TTTTCGCAATTTAATTGTATATAAAAATTTAATAATGCGTTTCACACGTTATGACTACAGTAACATTTCTGTCAGCCCATTTATCTGCATTCCGCCTTGGTTTCTCTTAAATTGTATTCGTCATCGCCTTACCGTCGAATTAACAGAGTAGGGCGCTCACTCGGAGGTTAAACGTGGGAACATGCTCTCTGATGCCCCCGGGGAGCGCCGGTACAGAGGGGTGGCTGAGGCTGGGTCGCGCTGCTGCGCTGCAACATTCTTGCAGCGTACGTATCACGAGTTTTGCTAAACGACTGTGAAGCTCCGAGTGTCAGTGTCACACTCATAAACATGTGCTACAATTTCTGTACTGCGTGTTGTTTGACAAACACAAGAGACGCCAGAAACAATTGAAACCGCTGCACGTATTTTTCAATCGTGCTGGTTTCTGTTCGTCTTGTATCGAGTTGATGAAGTTCCCATGGCGTATACGCACACCAGGCTGGCGCCAGTGCGTGTGAGTGAAGTGACGTGTGCACAATACCTTCATCAGCGTGCGCCTGACAAATCCGCAAACAGCTCAATTCACACCGAAAGCGGAAAAATCTGGTGGCTGCGGTCGACCCAGAAAATCAACTCAACACAAATGTGTTAAACGCCACCCTTCTGTTATCACTACACTGCCCCGCCCGCCCCCAGGCTCAGCTGCGATTTACACACGCGCGCGCCACAGTCGCGGAGTGTATGGTCCTCTTATTATTTTCTGGGGTGAAAAGATACAAAAACCGGAGCGCACGCCTCCCCACCCTCCCTTAAGTGTAACAAAATACAACGGGATCAACCTATTTTTTTTCTCTCGCTCTCCTAGCACGCTCCATTTTTTTCCGTATTTGCAGAAACGTCAGCCGCACACGGCGGCACGTGGACGGGGAGGGGGCGATGACCACCACCAAGATTCATTCATTTCATTACGCGATGGAAGTGGGGTCAACAAAGCGGGCGGGACCCCCTATCAAAAGCCCGCGATCGAGGAAGGAGGCAACAGAATCTGCCTCAGGGGAGGAGTGGGCGCTTTGTCATATCGTGCGGCCGCCGCGCCGGTGGCTTCTGTCCGGCAGAATGTGATGGCCTCGCCGCCCCTTGCAGTCTCTGGTTGCAGTTCGCAAGAAAGTGCGAGGAAACGAAACAGTAATTTTACCAACATCAATTTCTTACTGAATTTATGTGATGATTTCGACGAAATTGTTTACAGATATGTTATGCGCCTACCTTTAAAATTACCAGTGCTGCTGTATGGGCTTTTTTGAAATAATGTTCAATTTTTTGCCTCGTGTGCAAGGGCGAATCACAATTACGATGTCGCCTATGAAGGACTCTTATGAAAATGGTATTTATTTACTTTGATGGTCCCGCGCTCCGTCCGACGAACAAATAATCCAATCCCATTGGGTGTGGGAATCACAAAAAAAAAGAACGGAAACGGGAAAAAAGAAATGATGTGAGGGGGGGACGCGGTGAATTGTGAAATGCCATTATGTGTGATGCGGAGGCTGTTCGCGGCCCCGATGACTTCCTGGTCCAAATCGCTTCCTCGAGGACAATTAGCGGGGCTGATCGAACTGGACACACAATGGCCGCGAAGCACCAAAATTTGTTCCGTTGGTATGAGATTATCATATGTGCTGTGCTAATGGTCCAAATTCAGAAAAATAAAATAACCATAAAGATTATCACCTGTAACAGAGTTCACTGTTACCCTCGAGGGCTCTCGGGCTCCGCGCTCCCTCCCCTGAGGTGAGGAGAGGGCCTCCTTCCTTCCCACCGGCCCTTTGCGACCCTCCTCTCCTGCCCATTAGAGGAGCGATGAAGCTTGAAGCGTTTCGTCAGGACATGTGAGCTCTTCTGATTGGGAGGCCGAACACTATAGTGTGCTTCATGAACTGCTGTGTTTACGTGGCACTGTCACCAATTTTTTGACGAGAACGACGCGTCACCACCATTCGGACAAAAGAATCCACAAAAAATGTTATGACGCTGCACTTCTGTGCGTGTGAAATTTCTACTTGCTGCGTTTGTAAAATACGTAAGCCAAGTTGTGGTGTAGATCTGGAATATCGCAGAAATAACACAATTCGTATGCAGAATGCTAAAAAAAAAATATGCCAAATTAATTTTTCTTAATGACATTTCTGCCTGCGGTCGACCAGATGCTGTCACGCCACTTTCTTTCCCGCATAAGCCTGAGGAGACAAGAAAAAAAAGGCAACATTACCCAGCAGCTCCGCCCTGCTCAATCCTTTCCCTGACAATTTGGCAGATGCGGCCGACCTGAGGAGCTCCGCGTCGGGCTCTTAGCCACACGGGTCCAAATGAAATGCAAATACCAAACCATGGAATGTAAAGTTCCTTATTAGCTCTGCCGGGGGGCGCGCAACCCTCCAATAAAAGGTTACGACACCCCTCCCCCTTCTGTGCTGGTGGTCACGGAGGTGGCGACTAAGGAGCCATGCCATGAATTCCTATCATTTCTCTGTTAACCGAAGGGTTGTTCCTGTTTGCCGCCGTTTCCGCGCCCTTTGGATGCCCAACAGCCTACGACACTCTTGAGGCGCGTTGAATTTGATGCGTGCCGCATTTATGTTGTTATTCCTGTCTTGGTTTTAATTGTACATTGGTCTAGCGCGATGCCCAAGTTGTGTGGTTTTTCGTTTGCCAGGACAAGAGCTATTTAGTTTGAAGGAAAGCTCCTCAGATTGTGAGGAAGTCTCCTGAAAAGGGGGAAATTTTCCATTTTGTGCGGTGATTTCCTCAAAATCTGAGGAGGTTTCTCCAATCGAAGGGAGTTTTTGAAAGTTTTCCCATTTAAAATTAGCTATTTCCTTTGCCATGAATATTCAACAGCATCGCTATAAAAATGGGCAAACAATAGTTTCTAGTGTCTTTAGAAATAGGGATTATATCGCCTCGAACGCGCAAATGATGTCTTCAGACAAACGCTCTTTATTCAATGGGCCTTTGCACACCCTTTTCTATGTGATTTTTGGCCCGTTTCTTTTCAGTCACGATGTCACTTTACTTATACTTGTTTTGGGAAACAGTCGAAGGATGACTCCCTGACCTGGCGGGACGGCCACCTGCGGCCCGAGAGAGTCTTCTATTGATTGAGTTTGCTCAGTGTCGGATATCCGGAATCCCCGCTGCAGCGTGTGATCCATCAGAGGTGAGCCTCGCCCCGTCATTAGCGGCCCTGCGGACCAAATTAAGTGGAAAGAGGAAAGGGTGAGCCTCGCGGCGATAAGGGAAACAATCGCAGAACACATCGTGGAGGGGTGGATGGAGGGAATCGCGCGATTTGGGCGAGAAAAAGTTATTCTCCCCCTCCTTTTTTTTCGCTCTTCCTTCGCATTTTTGCGCTGGTGTTTGCGAAGGGGACGCTGTCGCTGACATGTGTATCCCAGTGGGGTCGTCTGCTATCCTGTTGCATTTTTTTTCTCCGTCGATTGTGCGACGTTTCGCTTTCGATTCGTGTGAGAAGATGACAGATTATCTGCTTTCAACCCTTCCTTTTGCCTGTGGGAAAGCGGCGTGGCTTCACAGGTGACAATAGGGATACGATATGATCCCCTGCAATGACTTTCAGCTTTTACGCTTTTTTCCTCCTCCCTACTTTGTATTTTTACGCTGAAGTGCAAAAATTTCGTCGTCCGTTGGGGGCTTTGTGTGTCTCCGGTATCTTCCCTTTTCTCACAGATCCCTGCCGCACCGCGCTGCATGAGAATGCCAAGCATACGCCCTGGCCCGGGAGCCCAGATAAGAACATTTGCATACGAGTGACCTACCCCTCCCCCCCTTTCCCCTTGGAGCCAAAGTACTTGCAATCAGATCCGGGGCCCTGATCCCCTGGACCTTGAAGACCCAGATGAGTTGGACCCAGCAACTGATTCCCTGATTCCAGGAGGTTTACAACCGCTGGGCACGGGCGCGTAAGGGCTGCAGCGGCTGCGACCCGCGCACACAATTGTATTTGGGCCCCCCGACCGCACCGCGCGTTTCATCAAACAGGTATTGCACGCCAACGCAATTTGTCAGTAGAGGGGTTGCAATGACACCCCCGCCCCCCTCCGCTCCCCTCCTCTGCGCCGTTCGGCCTCTGCTATTTCATTACGCTATCTGTCCATCTGTTGCCCGCTCATCTCTGGACAAGCGCCCCCCCCCCCCTACCGCACCCTCCCTCCCCCGATTCTATAACGTCCTTATATACCCTCTGCATTTTGTGCGCGTTTTCCTTCAAATATTTCCCGCGGTTTTGCCGGGCTGCGCCCGCCTTGTGTAATACACACGCTTTCCATCTCGCTGCTCCAAATGAAGCTGTGGCAGGGCGGGGGCTTTCCCTCAAACTCAGCCGGCGTGGCGGGGCGGGGCGGTCTGGGTACGGCCTCCCCGCTTATTTCCTGTGATTATTGGCGTGTGGGCCTGGCTGCACATTGTAGGGGGCCCCGCCATACGCCCCACCACGCCCCGCCACGCCCCGCCACGCCCCGCCACGCCACATACCGCACGGGCCTGGCCTCTGATGAGAATGAGCCATGTATTTGCCTTGCCGTCACCAGGCATTCCGGGTCCTGTGCGTTTGAATGTATGTGGGGTAGGAGGGGGGGGGGGGCTGGGGTCAAAGGGGTGTGTGTGAGTGTCGGTAACCATGTTCTCTCTTTCCATCGCTAGAGTTGAAGACTCAACTTTTCCGGATGACCCGGGACCGAGTCGGTCGGACCTTCCGGACCTTCCACTGTGCGTGCGTTACTCGTTTTGTGATCTTGTAATTAAACGCACCTCCATTACGGGCGTGTTACGCAAATAACGCATTACCCGATGTCTGATAAGTCCCACTGCGCACAAATTGCTTCTTCAGGTGCGACGTATTTGTATGTACAGTCATTAGTGCCCGTGTTCCTGCGAGCTATAATCGGCTCTGCTTTTGTCCCGTGACACACACTGTCTACGCAAATAGGGGAGAAAGTTGGGCAGGGCGGAAATGTGCTCAGTGTAAATAAAAGCCAAGTATGTAAAAACACAGCTGGAAATAAAGCTCATGGGACAATTATTTTATGTGCGAGATGTAGTGGGCACCAGGGCACCGCTGTCGGACATCTTGTTCAATTAAACCAGCAATAGAAAATCCATCCGGCGGGCAGGGGGCTGATTGTGAGCGAGCGCTATTGTTCAACAGATTAGTTGAACTGTCCGAGCCAGAGCGGCCAGTCCCGGCATAGACCTCAGGTCCAGCGGTCCACTCTGGTCGAGTACGGCGGCGCTGTTGTGGTAGGTCGGTGAAGTCTCATTCTCCCTCTCCTTTCGCATCTCCTCCCTGCCCTCCCTCGCACCTCGCACTCTCCCGCGGGCCCAGGAGCTGAGAGCGCCCTTGGACTGACACGCTGCTGCAGCGAGTCGTAAAACTGCCGTTACCG
>NW_026267151.1:2165847-2181347 GCF_000697945.3 Frankliniella occidentalis
GGGGGGGGGAGGAAAGTGTTTATTTTTGTACCTTGATTTTTATTTTATTGCATAATGATTTTGAAGAGAAAGCGATGACTGAGAGCAAACTCAACAATAAACAAAACAAAATTTGCAACAAAATCAACAACACATCGTTTTCAGTTGATTCAGTTGCCACGAAAAATGTGATGTTGTGGAATATTATACTTTAGGCGAAATAGCTGAGAATTTTTCCTGTCGTCGTGCTTTACTCTGCTCTTCAGCCCTTGGCTCACACTCATACACCCACCCCCTATCCCTCCCTTCTCCACCCCCTCCCCCATCATGTCCCGGTCAGCTCAGCCTCATCACTTATTAATTCCTTATTTGGCCAAATCAAACAAATGTCCGTACAAAGGCCGGCTGGTCAGTTGGTGTCGAGCGCCACATCGTAAATTAATGAAATCTGTGAATGGGTCACACTCCATTACAGCCAGGGCGTGGTGTGGCGTGGCGGGCGAATCGCTTCTGAATAATTTACAAGACTTCCAAGGGCCATGTGAGCACGGGCGCCAGCGGCCATGGCAAAGGGGACATCAATTAAAAGTGTTAGGGTGGGGCGACCTTTTCGTAAATTGGGGAAAGAGGTGCACACAAGTTCAACTTTTCGCTGGCTGAACCCACTGATCGCCGCAGCTTGACATGCCCACTACTGTATATCGATGCATCGCCACTGGTGTACATGTGCCTCTTGCTTGCACACTACTTTTCAGACAAAAAGTCAATTTTTCAACTCATTGAACATATTAAGTGCTGAACGGTCACTGTGTGTTCACGTGTGACACTCATACGTTAAATTATAGGTGAATAAGTTGCGTCCTTCACTATTTTCCGCTTGTTACAAAATGTGGGACGCAAATTAATCGAGGTAAATTGTGACGTAGTGATTATTTTTTCTCGTCAGTGAAAACAAAAAATGAAATGTAATTCCTTTACCCTCTTATTGCCAGAGAGAACTTGATACTTGACGGGCCACACTAATACTTAGTTTAAGGAACGATTTTTGTTGTGTGTGTATGTAGTGCAGAAGCGCACTCTTCGCAGTGTAAGGTGCGTCCGAAGTACTCAATAATGTACTGATGATTCGCCGCGATGAGTGCAGAGGGCCAGCGCCAGATAACGCACAAAAACTATTTCCGGTCAATTTAATCTGGAGCATCGGCAGCCCATAAATAACGAGGGGCAGGCGCGGGGAGCGGGGGCAGCGTCTCCCGGGAGACATTCGTCCAGGGGCGGCCGACGGACGGCGGTAGGGGGCGGTCGGACAGCGGTCAGGTGCCGCTGTAAAGGTTTGATGAAAATGCAGAGTCGATTTTGCTGCTCTTTTTGCACGTTTCACTTCAAGTGCATTCGGAAGAGAGGCTGGACCGCTGTCCCGATGGGTCAGCGCGAGGAAATAGATATGGTCTCCAGGGTGCTGTAACTCAAGGGAGCTGCTCTGGGACTGTGCGGTGGGGCCTGTGTCGGCGCCGCCACCGGACCGGAGCAGTTCGTTACAGCGCCGTGCCTCGCCTGCACCCTGTTTTAGCTCAGGCTGGTGCGAACGGTCCAAACTACGCTACGGCCCCATGCCCCCCCGCATAGGGCCGTGAGGGATTTAAATCCAGAATGAAAAACACGAGGCGCGTTCGCCTCGTCTTGTTCTGTCTGCATGTGGGTCTGCAGTGACACCATCACACTTCGCAGTAGTCGAGGGACCGATGGGTCGCGCACAGCTCAGAGGATTATCTCTCCTCTCTATTGCCTCTCTCCTTCCCCTTCCTCTTCTTTCCTCTCTCGGTTCCCTTTCTACCCCTTCTCTTCCCCCCTTTCTCTCTTTGTCCCTCTCGCATAGCCGATGCGCGTAGAGCGCGATTCATCAAAGACCAGATTAGCGAACTGCATGCACTGCACCGCGTGTGTGTGGGCGCGCGTGTGGTGCATCGCACTAGGGCCTCACTCGTACGGAAATTAGATTGACAACTGTCCGGATGAAATTAGTGATGCATTAGTTCTGTTCATCCGTCCGCCGCTGGCATCGCGGTCTGTCTCACCCAGAGAGAGAGAGAGAGAGAGGAGTGTTTTTTAGTGTGTGTATGTGTATGAGAGAGGGAGAGGGGGATGCGAATGCGTCCATGTGTGCCACATTGGGATCACACTGTGGGCTTAATATTGATAGGCATCTCCGGGCTTGGCCGATAATGTTATCTGATCAAAATACAAGTAAGGCACCCCACTCTTTTACCTGTAAAGGGAGATTTTGCGGGATAAAATATACACTAATGTCTGCTTTATAAATGCGGGATGCGGTCTGTGTTCCTGGTATATTTGTTTGCTGTTTTATATTTTTTCTTACGGTTGTTGCTCGAGATGTGATGAACATGATTTGTGGAGTGAGAAGCTATAGCGTTGGTTATCTGCGAAATGCTGGAGACGATGGAGCGTTGCGTTGAGTGAAAATCTTTTCGCATTATGAAAGGAATCTCATAGCCCTGTTCATGTTGAAGAGCCGCGCGGCGATGGTGACTTTTTGTCATGTGTTGTTATCGGCGTCCCGTGGTGCAGGTGGCGAGCAGGCGGCCTCGGATGTACGAGTAAATAAAGGAGGCCTCTGCTGATCCTGTGGCGAGCCGGGGGATTGGGCTGCGATCCGTCCCTCCACCCCCGCCCCTCGGCGCTCGTAAAGTTGTGGCCGAAGGGCGATCGTGCTATTGTGACAGCAGACTGCTCCCTGATTTCTGTCCGCATCTCCGCTGATCGCCTCCCCCTCCTCCTCTGCCGCCGTTCGCCTAGTGGACGACCGTCTCTTTTATTAAATGTGATCCTTTGCGATGTTTTTCGGCCCTTGCCTCTCGCCCGTGATCGTAGGAGACAACTGCAGGAATTGCCAAAACCCGCTCAGGAGAGAGAAGTTCCGAAAACAGACGACAGTTTCCCAAATAATGTCAGTGTGGCTTGTTACTGGCCATCAAGTTCAGCGGGTTGCCTATGCCTCAGTTGGCGGGCGCACGGCCCCTGTGTGAGCCTGCAGCGCTCTGCCTCTGACATCCAACACACCTGCACGTTGTGCACACTCGTGTTGGCACGGTGCTCGGCTCTGCTGATCTGTTGTGAGGTTCTGCCACGCGGTTGGAGTGGAAGGAAAACAGAGTAGAAGTGCAGGGGAGAAAATAGGGAAGGGGAGGAGAGAGGACAGCCAATATGGCTCGCTTTCAAACGCTAATCCTTCGGTGCCGTCTCAAACCGCCTGTCCCCACCCCTGTCCACTCTGCTGCTCATCTGTCCAAACAGACTGTTGGAATAATTTCATCCCCTCTATAAAATACATTAGTCATTGATTCCCTTTTCTTTTACTCGGTGCTTCGCTCCGTTTACAACCCCGTGTTGGACATAAACGACAACGTACTGAACATATATCCCTTCTCTTTTTCACCTGCATCCGGTACACGGTAAATCTACGTCGTGGTTATGGAAAAAACCAGAACGTGCTCCCGTAAGAGATGCTTGGCTGATCGGAAACCATGACGTCGTTTTTGTTTTTACTGTGTAAATTGTGAGGAAGGTTTTTCCAATACTCCCTTTTTGCAAATCTTTATTTTCCAAAGGCTCATGGTAGAGTCATTAGGTTACATTTCACTGTGTACGCCTTCCCTTATCCTACGTGGTTCCTTATTGCTGATGTTCATTTTACCGCTTCGCATTGAGAATTTCTCATCCAATCCCGTTGGTTGGTGGCGCCAAAGCCTGGCTAATAAGCCGCGGAGTGAGTGGCACGCAAGAGGTGTGTGTTTGCGCGCGCGCGCGCGCGTGTGTGTGTGTGCGCGTGCGTGCTTTCATACTCTGGCGTGTCGCTGTGTTTAGAATCCCCGCAGGAGTGGTGCGGTCTCAGGAGGAACCGCCGAGTTTGTGTGATCCGCAAAGCCGCTCTCTGCGTCTCCCCCCCCCCCTCTCTCGCCTTTGCTTCCCTTTCCCCGCTCCCTTGTCGCATCTTCCATACCGGCAGGTAATTAATTGTGATGGAAGGCTGCGCGGTGCGCAGAAGGGTTGAGGTCCTTGGGCGGCGCTAGGATTACAGCCCTATTGTTTCTTTCTAGGTCATTATTTTGAATGCGCCAAAGCGGTGGCCCTTTCCTCTCCTCCGCGCCGCTTCCCCGTCCGTAAACGAATTTCCTCCAGGGTCGCGGCGGCGTATCGAGAGGCCTCAGATGGCGCGGAATGGCGCGCCGCCGCGCAGGTGCGCCTGCACTACTAGCCGCGGCGGCAGGATTAGACGAGGCGTAGATTTTTGCCAAGTGTTATTTGCGATTAACATTGCGGGGGTTGGGAGCTCCGTATTAAAATTAAACTGCGCGCCCCCGCGCGTTTTTGGCGGGCGAGCGTCCGATGGATGTGCGTATTTCTCTAGAACGGCGGCGCCGTGGCGCTGCTGGCTTAATTATTTTCGGAGGGCGGTGGGTGGAATAAGTTAAGCGGATCA
Source organism: Frankliniella occidentalis (assembly GCF_000697945.3). NCBI lineage: Eukaryota > Metazoa > Arthropoda > Insecta > Thysanoptera > Thripidae > Frankliniella > Frankliniella occidentalis. The sequence continues at coordinate 2,170,325 of NW_026267151.1, forward strand.
GTGGGCCGCGCCGCGCCCCGCCGCGCGCGTATAGCATTGTTTGCACCTCTGGTCACCATCTGACCAGGGATACTACCGAGTCGAGAGAGAGAGAGAGAGAGAGAGAGAGAGGGAAGAGAGATTATAGCTCGGTCGTGACGTTTTGTCCCTACCAATAATACATCCTAGATTTGCTAATGACGCTATGATAGTGAGGATTAGGGGCGGTCCCCGCCCCCGCCCCACTCGCGGTTCCCGTAGACAGGTGGCTGCTACAGCTGATGCGATTACTGGATGACTGATTCGCGGTCAAGTGATCACATTGGGTCCTTTTTCTATTTACATAATCGGCCATCGATCACGGCCAGACTCTTCTGCGGCTGAGATTATTAACATTCTGCCTCCTGTAGGAGACAATCATAATTATTATTTTAATAATCTTGCCGACAAAAAGGAGAGATGTGTCTCTTACTGCCGGAGAGGAGCGGCTGGGCCTGTCATCGGCACAGACTTCCTCATCCTGAGAATTATTAACTAAATAAAGCTCGGTGCTGCGCGTCTGACAAAGATGAGAGAGAGAGAGAGAGAGAGAGGGTCGAAAGAGAGCGGGCGAGAGAGAGGCGCACCTCCAAGGAGTCTCTCTCCTTTGATCCGGCCATAAAGCCTGGCCCGGCTGCGCCCGGCCGCGCCACTCTCCCGCTGGGCTGCAGCGGGGGGTCCGCTCCGCGCGCCAAAGGGCGACTGTGTGTTTTTGCAGATCGGGAGCAAAGGGTTGGCCCGGGGATTAGAGCCGAGCCCAGAGGGGAGCGGCGCTGACAGATGGTGGGGGTTATGTCTCCGGGCTGGCGCCCGCCCCCGCCGCCCCCTGGAGGTGCACCGCGCAGTTAAAAGCCGCCGCAGAGTGTCGGCGAAAGGTTTAAATTTTTAATTCTTAAACATTCTGGTGTGGAGCCTCTTGGAGACAAACGCGCGCCGGGCCGGCGCCGCTCAGAGGACAGCCATTAGCTCATCTCGTAAGCCTATATCAATTTCACGCTGTCGCTGCGCGTCGCGGCGCTGCGTGGTGCGACTTGGCGGGGCGTGGCTGACGCGATGCTCTCCAGGAATGTGTTTTTGTCCCGGGCGGGAGCGGCGCCCTGTCGCACCCCGACTCGCCACGCATTGCCGCGCTGCGCCCCCTTCGCCCCCTCTCTTTTACTCCCGCTGCTTTCCGTATCGCTCTCGCTCTCTCACTGATAAGGTAATTCGGATAGGGAATGCTGATCGGTCCGCCGATAAGGCCTCAAAGTATCGCCTGTCCCGCTGATTGGGTGGTCTTGTTCCTGTCGCCCCGACGCGGTGCCCGTCTGATGCGCTGCTCGGAGCCCCCCGACATGCAGCGTCGCGGCGGGGGCGCCAGTATACCTTCCTGTAAACAATAGTTATAAAATGGACCAGATAATTCTATATTGAATCGGTTTTTATCTTTTATTCCTCGGGGACATCGTCTAGTTTAAGACAGTAAATTTACACTGGCCACGCAAGTGTTGGAATGTCGCACGCTAGTAGGAGTGTGAATGCCATATATTCGTACCCTTAAGGGAGTGTAGGTGTGAATTTTCCTTTGAAATTCCATGTGTCTCCGAGGTACATTCCCATGCAGTGCCTCGATACTAGTAGTCACTTCCCAGAGAAAATAAAGATGCTCAGCCATAATGTTAAAAAAGCAGTTTTGAAGTGTTAAGTTTTAAATTTTCTTTGAATTAAGGTGCATACTAAACGATTAGGCTTAACGTTAATTAGAATTTGGTTCAAATCAGAATGACTATGATTTTATTTGCGTTCCCTTGTAGACATTCCTATAATCTGTAACACACAGTTTGCTCGCACAGGTTCCTTTCGCGCTTTTGTTGCTGTTCTTCCCCAAAATGAAGCGATCCGCATCAGGGTCTGCCAGTGGCGGTGGCGACCCGCAACCATCATCCAAGTCTGCGCGGCCTCGCGGTGCTACAGAAGTCAGGTGAGAGAGTGTTTTTACCTTCCTATCCTTCCGGGGAGAGAGGGGTGTAGCCATTCGCAAAGGCCGACACTGGTACTTCCCCCGAAGTTCCTTAGACTGTCCTTTTTTGCTTCCAGGTCATTGTGGTGCGCTGGCTGCTGGGCACACCCGGCTGACGGCTGCACCGGAGAAGATCACCGCGTGATCCCAGTCAGCGAGGCTCAGCTGGAAGCTACAACGGCCCTGGACGACACTCATCGGGCGTTCAAGGAGGCGTTGAAACTACACCAGACACGCCTGGACACCGTTTTGGAGGCCACCGATTCAATGAAATTGATGGCTCTAGTCGACTCTTATCTGGATGATGACAATTTGTGCGACTTAGACGGGGGTTGGGTGACCATCAGGCTAGCGCCTATTGCCGGTGGCCTCACTGAGGAGGAGAAAGAGTCGGTCACTGAAGCCATGACAGGTGGGGAGTTGGAGTGCGAATGGTTTAATCGTGGCCCGGAGGACGGAGCAGTGGCCGCGCAGGGTAGTTTCGACACATCGTGCATGTCAGGAGTGCTGCAGAAGCTTCCCCGATGCGTGGAAGGGCAGACGCTCCATGCCGGCTCCATCGTGTGTTTTTCCGAAGCAAGTTACGAAAACTTCTGTGTGTATGACAAGGCTGTGATAATGAGCGAAGACCACGTGCGCCGTGGACCCCGTTTATTCGGTCTGGTAACAGATGGAGGCGACGCCTTTCGTGCCACTGCCCGGTTAGACTCAGACGATAGTCATTATAACGGCATTCACAGCACCTATGGGAGTCCGGTGCATAGTGAATTTAAACAAGTGAAATTTGTTGACCTCTGACGCCGTGGCTTGAACTGTTAGCAAAGTAAGAAATGACAGTGCTCATTGTTTTAAAAACCATGTTAACAACATTATTTCTTCTTCAACCCTTCATTATTTGAAAGCCAACGCTGTTTTCGTTATTTTTAAATTGCACTCCTACCTAATACCTATTTTTTCTTCAAATATGTAGTCTGCTCATTGCAATAAAACAATTCTATCCCTCGAAGTTTATTAGTATGTGTTTCATTTCCTTTCCCGACATACTGTACAACCATATATACTGTTCGTGATCTGTTTTTTTTTTTTTTTTTTGCACAGTTTGGTTTGTTGATAAGTTTTCATGAAACCCGTCTACAAATTTACTAAATTTAATCTAAATCAATAATATTTATTACCCAGACCTGACCCCCATAGCGCTCTTGTGTTATTTGCATGACATAAATTGTGTCGCAACTTCTACCTGGCTGCACTTCATGAAATGTGTAGTCTAGGCGAGATAAAAGAACCCTTGTATCAGAAGAAATGACTTGAAAACTAGTTGCCTGAATATTGCGTTCATAGATCAGGAAATGACAGTTTTTGTTTTTATTGGGTTCGACACCTAGTTTTACCCCTTGTTGCCCGTGATCCTTATTCACCCTTAGACTATAAGCATTAATGAAGTCGCAATCATTTCTTAACAAAGATAGGTAATTACTTATAACAGTTGAAATATTCATTCACCATTAAAAACAATATTTACTTAAGTTTTAAAAAGTTTCTACTTGAACTGAAGTGCCTGCCTACTCTTAATCTAAGAGAAGTTCCATGTGGTCCCGTGCCACAAGGGAAGTGACTTGGGCACATCACTGACCAGTCCAAATCTGTGTGGTTCAAACCAGTGGCTTGGTCTTTTGCTAGCGGGACTTGGTTGTCCTTATATACTTAAATATTTAACTATAGTTAATTGGTGCACGCACAGGGTTCCCGCCGCGGACTATTGCTGCCGATTGCTGCGTACTTCCCCGAGATGGACTCAGCGAGAAAGCGGTCCGCATCGTCAGCCAGCGGCAGCGGCGACCCACAGCCACCACCGAAGGCAGTGCGACCTGCCCGTGCTGCCGGAGCCAGGTAAAAACATGCTTCCGACTTTTCCAACCCCAGTACACGACAGAACTTTCTATTGACCGCTGGTCGATATGCCCGACAGGTGACCGACGTGTCTCTATGTGTGGTATCCTTGCGGCGTGAATTCTAGAGAACATCGATGTTAAAAGGCTCCTTACAGTGCCGATCTGCTTTCAGGCCAATGTGGTGCGTGCGATGTTGGGCGCGACCGGCTGACGGCTGTACCGGAGACCACCGCATCCTCTCCGTCAAAGGGGCTCATCAAGAGGCTGCGGTGGCTCTTGCTGACACTCAGCGAGCGTTAAAGCTGTGCCAGACTCGTCTCGATACCGTTTTGGGCGCTTGCGAGCCAATCATGCTGATGGCTCAAATCGAATGGCAGGAGGATTCTGAAAACTACTGTACCTTAGAAGGAGGATGGTTGACTATCAGAATCTGCTCCATTGACGGCGTACTCACAGATGAAGAGAAAGAGGCCGTTACCGTGGCCTTGGAGGCTGGGGAGTTGGAGTGCGAATGGTCTGAGCACGGCCCGGAGGACGGTGTGGTGGCTGCGCATGGTAGTCTCGACATAGCGCGCATGGCTAAAGTGCTGCCGAAGCTACCCCGCTGCGTAGAAGGGCAGAAGCTGCACATCGGCTCAATTGTGTATTTCTCGAAGGCCCAAGGCGACTTCTATATCTATGACAAGGCTGCGTTCATCAACAAAAGTGACTTGCGTCGTGGGGCCCGTATACTCGGACGAGTGACGCAGGGAGTGGACGTGCTCCGTGTGTCCGCTAATTTAGACTCCGACGATTCGATTTACCGCGAAATGGACGTCATTTATGGGAATCCTATGACTACCCAGCTCAAGAGCGTGAAATTTGTCGAGAGCAAGGCGCATGCCTGACTTTCTGGCTTGAATTTCTAGCACTGAACTTGCACAATGGTTCCTGTTTCTGCGTGTTGTCCCATGTAAACTTTCATCTGTCCTACGTTTTTGACCTTTAAAGTGTGATTTTGTTTTTGACTAAGGTGTGACTACATGCCTATTGCATTACTTCTTGCTCCCCTTACCATGTAGCTCTTATTTTTGTGTCCATACACGCTAATTAGTAATAAAAATGCTGATATTTTCTGTTGCCTGAAGCTGTTTGTTGAAATTGAAATACTTGGAGTATTGATCAATTTCAATTTTCGACTAAAATGCCTCACTTATCCCACTTTAACTATGCTTTGGCGTACAGTTAAAATGAAAGCTTAATAATTTTACAAGAGTACAATGCGGAAAAGTTTCCAGGTTGACTTCGAACCGCGCTGCTCCACCTCCACAGCTGTGCCGTCCTCACCCTCGCTCAGCACCTCGCATGTGCTCCATCGGGGTCACCCCCCGCGGTTGACAGGAGTCCTGACGTGCTTGTCGTCGCCCGGCCCGAGCTTGTTGGCTGCGGGCCAGGGCGAGGCCCAGGCGCACCCGCGGCTCGGCTCGGCGCGCGCTAATCCTGGGCCAGGGTGGGCGCCGAGCAGCCAAAGCAGACCATTCCCATGGAGATCCTCATGAGGAGCGCGCGGGCGCGATTGAATTCCTCAGCCGGTGTCGACATGGGGCGGGCGGGCAAAAAGCAGGGGATGTCCTGCCTCACCCCCGCGGCCGCCCGCGGCCCACCTCCCCCACCGCGGGGCGCAGATGTGTGCCGATGAGTCGTAAACAAGACAAAAAGACGGCCTGCCACTAGGAGCTTTGCCTGAATGCCGTCTCTCTCTCTCTCTCTCTTTCTCTCTCTCTCTGGATGTTTTGTACGATTGAGATTGCGACGCCGCGGGAGGTTCGAAATCGCAACACCAGCGCAGAACAGATTGGCAACGCCCACCGATTGATTGGCTGTCAATAGTGATTGGGGGGCCGACGCCTCCCTGCATCTGGTTCGAGAATGGGAGAGGGATCTTGGGCAGGTCGCGGGGTGCCAAAGTGGAGCTTGTTGGCCGCCACACGACACGGCCGCCGCCGCCGCTGTAGAGAGAGACAGAGAGGGAGAGAGGGTTTGTGGTGCAGAACTACCCAACCCACCTCACAAGGCGCGCTGCGGCCCGCGGCTGCCGCTCGATGCTCGACTTCCCTGTCCACGGCCGGCGTTGCAATGGGGGCTGACATCTCCTTGCTACGCGATACCCGTCCATAAATCGGTCCCCACAATGCCTTTCGACACGTGTTGGCTGTTTCCCCCTCTCGCACAAAAAGGGTTCGGGTCAGCGAGGGGAGCGCCGCGAGCGGCGAGGCCATCATAAACAAATATTTCAATATTTCTTTCAGAGCTGTAACACGAATTTCCTGCAATTGCATGAATGCCTTGCCTCCCCCCGCTGCGACCCCAAAGCGACCCGAACGACCCGGAGGCACCCAACCTGCGCGGTGTGGACTTGTCTCCTCCCTCCTATTCGCACTAGTGATTCGCGCATATGCACGACATATTGGCAAAGAGTAAATATTGCTTTGTAATGAGGGGAAAAAAGGGTTTCTTTGTAACGGTTGGTTGATAGACTCTGCAGCTGTTTAGTTTGCCAACATTGTCTTACAGCCCATCGCGAAAAAAAGGGGTTGTCTCTGCTCATGTAAAGCGATGGATGAAATAAAATAAAATACGTAAGAAAAAAATACAGCAAGGGTAATGTATAAAAGTGTCGGCCATGAAACACTTTAAAAGGGTTGTTGTCGATGTTGTCTGCCCGGAAGGGCGGGCAGCGAGCGGAAGGGGCGGGGCAGGGTGCAGCGCGGCGGCCGTGCTGCCGGACACTCCCACTCACACACGCAACACGGCCCATTGAAAAATCCGCGACGGTCCTCCCGTGAAATCGGATCCATTGAGTCGGCACAGCGCCACGGCCTGCAGCCTAACCAGGGCGCCATGGCGTCCAACGGCCCCTGCGAATTGTGTGAGCCTCGCAGCTGTATACGATGCGCTAAAGGCATGCTCTTGTCAGCATGCCTACTAAAGTTGCCTGAGCTACTGTCCGCTACCTCCCTGGCTACCTCACTGCCGGCCGCTACCCCCTTGCGTGCGTCCGCTCCAGAAGTGTTCCTGCTAACGGCTGCTTTTGTGATTTGTGGCAGCCTTGGCCTGGGGATGATCGGCTGGAGCAGGGCGCGCTGCTAGAGGGAGGGTGGCGAGTCGGCGGCGTCCGGGCCGAAGATTTGTTTGGGGACTTACGCTTTTCGGAGGACACAATAACACTGTGTCGGTAACAAAATATTCCGATGGGCGTTTTTGACCTCCCGGTCTTCCTTCTTCCCCCCCGACTGGCGCTCCCGCCTGGCTCAGGTTACCACCGCGCCGGGGCTGCGCTGATCACATTAGCGCGGCGCAACATCGACTGGCAAATCGAGTTGTTAATCTGCTAATTGAATGTGGCGCGTGCTGGAGCCGGCCCTGGAGCCGGCGGCTGCTCCAGACAATGCACATCAAAGACGGACCGCGGCCTGCTGGAGGCGGACTCGAGGCGACCCCGAGGCCCCGACACAACTCCATTTACACCTCGGCAAACAGCGAACGCCGGGGGCATCTTCACCCCTCCCTCCCCGTTATCCGCCCTGCCTCAAACGCCCCGCGCCGGCTCGCCTGCTTGTTGAATATTGACGTATTGGAATAAGTTGCAAGTTACGAGGCATATACTAAATGGTTGTTTTCGATAGGTTTAGAGACTAGACTATTCTGGCCAAAGTCCTAACTTACTGATCAAAATTGATTTTTGATACGAAGTCGTATATAGATGAATGGGAAGTGCAGTACAACTACAAGCTGTTCGCGTAGCTCGCGGTGCATCGGTCTGCGCACCCCGCGCAGCAGCGCACCCGGCCTGCCGCTGGTAACGCGACCTCCGTAATGTGACCGCGGATATGCATTTTTCCCCTCATCCAATTTTTCCCCCGTCGATGTGCTTTACATCCTTTATCCTACTGCCGGCCGGGACCGATCATTTGAGAAAAAGTATTATTGCATGAAAAGGGAGAGGGAAGGGAGAGATGGCTCGCTGCGCGCACCACGCACCCAGACACGCACATACACGCACTCACTCTCTCTTACACATACACAGCCTCACACACACACGAACGCGCAGACAAACGGCACGTGACCGAAGGGAGCAGAGGTTGCAGGCTGCAGGTATATCGCTGCTCGGGTTACACCCAATCCCACTCACCGGGAGGCCCGCCATGCACTTCCGCGTGGAGTTGCCCCCTACCCCCCACCGCCGCCTCTCCCCGGGCGTTCGCGGGGCTGTGGCGGTGGCGTTGTGGGGTCAATCTCACTAAAAGGCCTGGAGACGGCCAGGGAACAACTCGGGTAGTCGTCAGCGCAAAGGCAGTAGTAGCTGACGTGTTGCGTAGATAAACTGTAATTGTCAAGAGTTTGTATGTTGGTTTTATTTTTAAATCGCGTTTCCTGAAATTTGTAACTTTGCCCTTTACTCTCTTTATCATCGTTTCGTCGAACCGCCAACCCTAACCAGAATCTACTCGTCGTGATTACACATCTCCCTCGTCTTTATTGCGCGACACGTGTCGGGAGGTAATTCGTACTTACCTCTCCTCTGGAGGAGACTTCGAACCCCCCCTCCCCCCGTTCCACCTCCTCTTTGCCTGGTGCTCTGCCAGACCACAGCCGCCTTTTGCCGAATTTTAAAAGTTTCTCCTTGTCGGTGCCGCCGTGCTCCAATCCAATTAGGACCCGGCGGAATAAAAATGCGTGTTTAAGGAGGGCAGTGCCCCCATCCCCCGGCTGCTACTGTATTGGATTTCTCTGGTGCGGCCAATCCGAGACGAAACCCTGCTTTTTTTTCCTTTCGGTCGAGCGGCGGCGCGCTGTTGCTTGTCTGTGTATTACCTCGGCATTAATTAACCATATTGCGCCCAACCCTTCTCCCTCCCTCGCTGTGCTTCTCTGCTGCAGCGAGACACTCTGACTTAAAGAGATCTCTGCACCTCGCATTAGGGACCAGAAGGGAGGGGGGGTTAAAGGAGCATCTCTTAAGATTTTGCGTTTGCGCCCTAATGCGGTCTTATTGGGCATTACGGAGGCCTCTGGGGGGCGACAGGCGACGCGGACCTCAGGGAGGGAGCGTGAGCTCGAAAGGAGGTTGGGCGTCGCGCCGTCCGTCTCCAGACCACTGTACTTACTGCCGCTGTGCTGTACTCCCTTGACATTTGCAGACAACTGCACCAGCCATAACGCCCCCACACCGCTGCTAACGCCGTCGAACTGGACGGCCCGGGGGAAGCAGGGCTGTGTTTGTGTGTGAGAGAGGAAGGGGGGGGGGGAGAAACGGTGCCATGGCCGTGGCCTCGGGACGCCACCCGCTTCTGTTTTGTGATAAAATGGCAAATCGTCCTTGTGCAGCTGCGGGGTGTCCGTGCGGGGGCGGGTGGGGGAGAGGGGCGCGAAACTCACTTCGCCCGAGTGTCATTCGAGGCGTGCACTTACGCCCACGCCCTTATCCCACGCAAACGCGGGTACACGCGGATGTGCGGCGATACTGAGGGTGGAAGGATTTCACACTTTTGAAGTGCGGAGAAAAACAGCAAAACAATAAGAACATTTCAAAACGAGTGCCAAATGAATCATGTATGTAGTTGAATTCGGTGGCATATGACCTGTTTGCGTTGTGTTTAGTTGACAGTGGCGAGGTTGCTGCGACAAGGCGGCGCGGCGCGGAGCGGCGGAGCGCGGCAGTGGCCCACTAAAAGGTTTCCTTTGCCAATTACAGTCGCCGACTCCGCGTTTGCGCAGCCGGCAAAAATTGAGCGTGCCACACGTGGGTCCCCGCGGCGCGGTGGGGCGCGGCGGGGCCGGCGGGGCCGGCGGGGCGGGCTAGCTCCGGGCGTGCCGAACTTTCTTTATTAAATCGCTCCGTATTAGCCCGCGCCAGGCGCGCTGCTTTCCGCATATGAGGCGGTGCGCGGCTTTACGCACTGCCTCTCCACCTCTTTCATATTTTTGTTTCTCATCGCGCCGCCGCCCCGTCCCGCCGTCATCCTCGTGCTCGTCGTCCTCCCCACCCCCGCCCCGGGGCAGTCGTATTGTCCAGGCCGCCGTGTGGGCGCGGCGCGGGGCGCCCCCGGAAGCGGAGGAGTCCTTCCGGCAAATGGAATAAAAGCGCCGCAAGGTGGAGGGGGGTAGGGGGAGGGTAGGACTGAGGAAAAGAGCGGCGGAGGAAACTTCGTTAGGAATCTATTTGCTTTTGTTGCTGATTACGGCGGCGGTCTAAGTGTCATCCACTCTCTCTCTAGCCTCTCTGTCTCTCTCTCCCTCCCTCCCGCTTCCTCTCGTGCGATATTGTTCCTTTGATGAAGGCGCGGTGACGCGAGGGCGGCCCAGCTGCGCGTAGTGTGTGTGTACGCGCGTACGATGCGAGGGCGCAGAGAGCGAGAGAGAGAGTAGTGTTGACATGGGCTGACCCATATTCCGCGACAAAAAAGGCCAGCAGCCACAAAGGACAGAGTGAGAGAGAGGGAAGAAAGGGGGGGGGGGGGAGAAGACCGGCCCAGCGCTGCTCGAAGCACGCCCGCCCAAGGACCGCTTCACGAAAAAAGTAGCATAAGGGTGTATTGAGCTGCGTCTAGGCCGCCGCACCTGGGCACTTGACGCGACTGCAGTGTATATCGACATTCATCTACCGAAATCCTTAGTCCTTTGGCCTTGCACATTTTTCTGGTCTTTTCAAAAAGAAAACATTTCCCCCCATAGTTATTTCAGAACATAAACTAAGAGTTTCAACAGAAGAAAAGTTAAAATTTGTCACTTTATGTATCGTGGAACGTTTTCTCAGGCTTGATATGCGTGCTGCGCTGGCTCCGTGTTTGTAGAAGAGAGCCTTATTGCACATCAGCTGCTGCGGCGATTCTTCGTGACGCTTTATTTGCACCAGGATATCACCGCTCTACTTTCTTTCATCAGCTCACGCCCGCACTGCCTCTCTGCCTCTCTCACTCTCTCTCTCTCTCCCCTCTACCCCTCTGACACACACGCGCGCTATGTCCAAGTCAGCGAGGCTTCACTTCATTACATACGTTGATGAAATCGCGGGACACACCCCGGCCACCACAGTTCCCTCTACGGCCTGCCGCTGCTCTTTACTTCCCCCCCC
>NW_026267151.1:2182112-2182579 GCF_000697945.3 Frankliniella occidentalis
TATCTATAAGTGGTTCGTTGGCCGCGTGGTTAACGAGTCAGCATCAGCAGCGGAGGTCCAGGGTTCGAGTCCAACTCAAGTAAGTAAGTTTCGATGAATCAAATGAATTATCTGAATGACTACTGTCCTCTCGAGGCTGGCCTGTTCCTATAGCGTAATATAACGGGCAAAACCAACACATTTAAAATTTTAAAATTTTAGATTTCCCTGAAGCGGGAGAGGTTTTCGGTACCCCTGGCCCGGAAGGGCACCTGGCCCACCCCCAGGGGGTAGGCGGTATCCCTGTGCAGCTCCCTGGAACGGGTGCCGCCCCTGCCCCCGGCCGCCGCCGTGGGGGGAGGGGGGGGGGGATATTCATCGCCCCCCCCCCCTCCCACCCCATACCGCAAATACGATCTAGAACGCTTTTAGTTCGCTTTTCCTGGACGTACTAGGATGCTGACAATACGTTTCTCCGCTCTCAGCGA
>NW_026267151.1:2182629-2186146 GCF_000697945.3 Frankliniella occidentalis
CCCACCCCATACCGCAAATACGATCTAGAACGCTTTTAGTTCGCTTTTCCTGGACGTACTAGGATGCTGACAATACGTTTCTCCGCTCTCAGCGATCTAAAGGCGCACTTGTCCGGGCGGACTAGTAAGCCACGGAGTACGGTTTTGAGACGTTTTGGTAATCCTGGCGTACTAGTTCTCCTTCCAAAAGCGAACTTTTGACGTACTGTCCGAGCGTACTTTGCGCGTACTTTTAGCGACCAAATGGCGTACTCTTTGGAGCGGTAAGGGTATGCAAATGAAAATTTACCTAAATCTTAAAAAAAAAAAAATGATTCTTGAAAATCAGGTAAGCGACATCACTGTCCAGATTTATACTTTTCTTCGCATTGATACAAATATAGATTATTTCCACGCGGACTGTACCCCCACTCCTTCCTTCGGCACGGCATTTCAAAACATTTTTAAATAACAGGCCGATGGTGAGGGCGATGCGTCGAATTGTTCCCAAAGTACACTGATAAACTAAGTGTTCAACTGCTCAACACTTGTAAGTGTGCAACTGCAAGTTGATTACCTGCAAGTGTGCAACTACGTAGTCGTACATTTGCAAGTGTTTAAATCGGTAGGTGTGCACTTGCAAGTGCACAACTCCTTGTTTGAACACTTCCTTAGATGGAACGCTCACTGTGTAGGAAGTGCTCAACCGAGGAGTTGCACACTTGCAAGTGCACACCTCCCGAGTTGTGCACTTGCAAGTATTCAACTTGCAGTTGCACACTTGAAAGTATTTAACTAGCAGTTGCACACTTACAAGTGTTGAGCAGTTGAACACTTAGTTTATCAGTGTACCTCCTCCAGACGAGCTGGCCGACTTCTGATCTGTTGGCTGTGCGCCCGCCGAGTCGAGGATAGGCAATCCTGCATGACAGCCGGCTACATCGAAAGGACGAGCGGCATTTGAGAGTTGAAATCCAACAATGGTTTGAAACATGTACTTCATACACTCACTGTAAAAAATATCGTCGTAAATTTACAAAATGTTTGTAAACTTGAATTATAATTTAAGTTGTAAATTTACGAGAGCACAGTTTTTACTCGCCAATGGATTTGAGGTCGATACGTACTGCATGTATTTTTACGATTTCAAATTGTTATTTTACAACTTGCGTCAAGGAAAATTTTCCTGTAAACGTACCTACTATTTTTCACAGTGCTGTATGGACTACATTTCATTGTTTCTATTTTGCCACCTCCTGTATGTTGTCTGAATTGTAGGCTCTCTGAAGGAGGAATAGGAGGGAGGCAGTCAATGCTCATGACTGTGGATTGGGGTGGTCGCGGAATGCACCAGGAAGGGTTGAAGGGCAGGGGTTGAGAGGGGAGGGAGGAGGCTAAGACAATGGAGCCGGCGCGCAGCTCAAAGGGTAACAGTGATATTAATTGTGCGAGTGTGATCTCACTACGCACGTATCAGCTGGATGGGGGAGAGTCGTCGTCGGAAACTTTACTGTGTGGAATTCAGTGCGTGTAGAAGCGTGGCGTGGATCTCATGCAATGCTTTTTGCACACTTGCAACTCATGTCTCCGCGTTGGTTATGTGTTGTTGTGTCAGTACCGACCGGGAGGGCTCTCAAATTCAAACCCCTCCTTACAAGGGAACTTAGGAAAGTGTAAATTCCCGATCGTGCCCAAACTCGGTATATTTGCTTCTTATCTATGTAGGTGACGAATGCCGACCAAATTTTTTCCTGAGAGTCATGTGCCGAAACTCCCTATAAAAGCCGTATAATAGCGTATAATTTCAAAAATACAAATTTCTACTTTTGTACAAATATTAAGTGATATTCTGACTCAAAATGAGTGGTTTTGGGGGGGGTAGTTCCTCTGCAACTTTTTGATTTGAGACCTCCTTCCGTCATTTTTGGCCCAAATTCAATATTTTTTCCATTATTGCCTCCCCTAAAGTACCCTAGAAATTGACACTCAGGAAAAAATACTACCTTCAGTCGTCATCAACATAGATAAGAAACATATATACCGAGTTTGGGCAAGATCGGGAATTTACACTTGCCTAAGCCCCCTTGTTAGCCTATGCAGGGGGCCAGGGGCCAGGTCCTCTCTGGCAGACCTGGCAGCTATAGCGCACTTGTCGCTTGATCCGTTTTATTTTATTATTTTTTTCTCTCCAGTACGTCTGGGCCTTTTAAGACAGACGGACGCGCCGCTGCAGACCTCCTCCCCTCCCCCGTATCTAGTGCCCCCTCTCCGCCTCCCCTTACCCCACCACTTCCCTTCCTGCTCCGCGAATCGGAGCTAATCACTGGAATAATCCGATCAACCTATCACAACAGGCACCGAAACGGAAACTTTAAAACAAGAATTTTTTTTCCCTCCCTTCTTTTTATGCTGTCATGAAATGATCCTGCAGCGGCGCACACACACGCTACAATCTTTACTTTCCGCGCGGAAAACCGTTGTATGGGCCTGAAATAACATGTGAGAACTACTTAGCATTGCATTTTTCATTATTTCATGTGCAATATATATTCTTAAACGTTCGTTTAGGTGTGCTTTGTCTCTCTGGTTTATTCCATTGTCGGACACGCACGTCGCCGTGCTTTTCTGTTCTCCCTCTTTTTTTTTATTTTTCACCCCCAGATCATGTCGTATCTCTCCCTTTTTATTTTCCGGATCCCTGACTTTTATTTTGGCTCAGCGGCGATCATTTGAGAATCGCAGTGGCGAGCGTGGCGGGGCGGGGGAAGTGCCCCTGTCCCCTCAGAGGGTGACAGCTCCATTCAGTGCCGCGCCGCCCCACGCCACGGCAAGCCGAGCAGAAAGTGGACGAGTGCGGGGGCGTGGCGCAGCGTGGCGGGACAGAGGGTTGGCGCCGCTCCGGCCCCTCCGCCTCCTTGCTTCCGTCTGGACTGAAGATCCTGGCGCTTGAGGAACCTGGATATTCCCTGTGTGATTCCAGCCGCGGTGGCTGAACCGAAGCCGCCGGCGCTGTACCCCTTGTCAGGACAGCAGTCTGCGTCTGGTCCAGCGTGAGAACACCCGCCGACCGCCCCATCGCCCCGCCCCGTATAGCGAAGGCGTGAGCGTGCGGAGTTCATCAGTCACTCGCGATGTCTCTTCTCACGTCAGTGATCTCTGTGGCCCCATCAATTAACTCTACCAGTGTCCAACCCCTCCCCCACCCACCCGCCCCGTGCCTCCGCCGTCCCCCCCACCCCTCGCTTCTCTTATGCTGTGATTGAACCATATTCGCTCACCCCTTGCTGACCTGTGGGACCGGATGGGCTCAATGTGACCTCAATGCTGCCCCTGATGAGAGCTAATATCTCATTGTCTAGTAGAGGCAGAGCTTAACTTTTCACTTCTGCGTCTTCTTTCCTCAGCCATGTGGGTGGCATTGCGGTGGATTATTTTCTAGAGCCAGACGACCAGTCTCTGCCATATTTGCACTGTGAAAAATAGTAGAAAGGTTTACAGGAAAATTTTCCTTGACGCAAGTTGTTAATTTATAATTTGT
>NW_026267151.1:2187329-2189708 GCF_000697945.3 Frankliniella occidentalis
GGAGAGGGGGACCAGCGGGGAGCGATGCGCTCCGCTCGAAATTGGATGGAACTAGAGAGTCGTGTGCGGGCGCCCCGCCGCTCGCCCCGCCCCAGCCGGAGAGAGAGAAGAGACTATACAAGGCAATGGGTTTAACTCCTGCGCCCGAAAAATCTGTTGTAACGTGGTGGCGTGTTTGTGCGGCTCTGTTCCACGGCCAATTATCCCTCTTCCTCGTCGGCCCCCTCCAGTGACCCGCGCGGCTCGAGTTTCCGGCCGCGACCCCTCTCTCTCTCTCTCTGCATTGTGCTCGATGTCCATCGCTCACCGCGCCCGACCCGCCGCGCTGACCACCCCTTGACGCGCGCGCTTGAAAACTATTTAAAAAGTCTGGCCGCGCCCGCAGCAGCAGCCGCAGTCTTTTGTCTTTGTTAATGACGCTGCCCACATCCCGCGCGGCCGCTGCGCTTTTTGGCGGACTGACCACCGGCGGAAGGGTTGGGTCGGGACCACCCCTATGCTCACCGGCCAGCAGTAAGGAAGCGAGGAGTGGACTGAATGGGTCCCAAGTTGGGCTCCGCCGCTACCGCGCCATTGTGGCGTCCGTCCTAACGAGGGGGTTGGATGTCCCATTTCAAACTCGTAAAAATCGGTCAAGGCAAAAATTGGCGTCGCGGCGACGCCGGCGGCGACGCGGAGGGACCTAATAAAGGACTCGTAAAAAGGACGAGCGGCCACGCCCCGCCGCCACGCCCAACGAGTCGCGGGGTGGTTTGCAAACGGATCATGACGCTCGCCGTGCGGATGCTGCAGGGAAGAGAAACACAAGTTTATAGTTGTAGAGCGGGCCGCTCGCGGCGCGACACGGCGGCCGCGGGGGCGCGGGGATGGGACAGGGAGGGGGAGCGGGAGGATCCGATTTTTATTTGCGCATTTTTACGGTCCCGGTGCAGGCGCGCTGCAGGGCTGCAGGGGGCGCGGCGGCGGCGGCGGCGGCGGCGCCTCCGGATCGTAATTGCAATCTCTTCTCTTCTCTGTGCCGCTGTTGTGCCGAATGGTGTTGTGACTCCCCGCAGCCCCCTGTACGTGTAAATGTGATATTCTCTCGGTGTCAAAAATTTTATTGCTCCTGCTTGATAACAAAAATGTAAAAAAACAAGGAAAAGAAGCGAAAACTGTATTTATATAGCTTATTTTGCGAAGTTAAGACCAAATGCTAAATTACTATACACTTTTGTGCAACGAAAATTACTTCATTGAAGTACATAATATGTTGTAGTTTTTTTGCTGAGTTTTTAAGGGCTGGTGTGGCCTCTTACCATGAAGGGTAGGGCGGGGCAGGCGGGCCGGTAGTAAACACGAGCAAGGGGGAACCAAGCAACCCTTCAGGAACAAGCTGGTGACACGGGCAGTAAGCCGCAGGACACCCTGTCGGAACAACCAAAGCGGGTTTACTGTAAATAATGTTCATTTACTTCTTGATTTGTATTTGACCGGTATTCACCGGTCACCGGTATTCATATTCTCAGGTACAGTTATTTGCCGCGATTTTATTTTATTTTTTAAATTCCTAAAAACAGCGCGACTATTTTGCAGTGGAGCGGTCTCACGGGGTTAGTGTCCGTGGCGGGTGGCGCGATCAGAGACGAATCATTAGCTGGAGGTTTAAAGTCGGACAGATCGCGGTTCGGGGTGGGGCGGGCGGGGCTGTGCCGGGCGCACGATAAGCCCACGTGCCTCGGTCGTAAATGCCAGCGCCACATCACACCGTGCTGCTGTCATAAAGTTTTTCGAATATTTTCTGCCACTTCCTTTTTCTCTCTCTCCGCCTCAGTGCGAGCGGCAAAGGGGCAGGGAGGGGGTGCAGGCAGCGCAGGCCGTGATGATAGCGAGGTGGTGGAAGGGGTAAGGGGCTCGGCGTCATGGACCGTGCAGAGGGGAGGCTTGGAGAGAGAATGACAGTTTTACGCGAATTTCAAACGCGACGGCCGCGTGTAGAGAGAACAGGGGTGGGGGGGGGGGGGGGGCTTCCGACGCCGCACAGCGCGAGCAGGGGCACAAGGGCTACGGCAACAAGTCCACCCGGGTCAATCTCCTGAACGGGCGGTGCGGGGCGAGCGCAGGTGAGATGGGAGCCCCCCCTCCCCTTCCTTACTAAGCTATATGTATTCACAGTGCTCGCGCCCGAGTGCTCTACCGTGCGTTTCGTAACGGGCAGGAAGGCTTTACTCTGTGCGCTTGTGACGGCCGTGACGTCACGGGGGGTGTGGCGCTTGGGGAGGGGTGCGGCGGCCGGAGCTGGAGATGATCGGGGAGGTCGCTTCTATTTTACACAATATTGTCGCGCCGGACGAGAAATGCACAATGGTCCCTCCCCCTTGGTCACCCCCACCCACCCAC
>NW_026267151.1:2189937-2194926 GCF_000697945.3 Frankliniella occidentalis
GGGTGAGGGGAGGGTGAGGGGCGCGTGGTGACGCGCTGTCACGGTCTGTCGATCCTCGTATTGACGGGGACTCATAAAAACGAGCCGGCATAGCGGCCGGATTGTGGGAAAGGCGCGTGGGGCCATATGGTGCTTGCAAAGGGAGAGAGTGAGCGCGAGAGGGCGATCGGGAAGAAAGAGAGAGATAGAGGGAGCGAGAAGAGAGAGGGCATGCCGTGATTGTCCTGTGGTGGACTTCTGCTGGCCGGAGTGTTAGTTGTGCCGCGGCGGTCCGTCCACCGTCGGCCGGCCAACCCCGCTCCGTCAGTCCTTCTGCCTGTTTCCGGTCAGTCTGGTCGGCCGCTCTGGCCTCATGAGCCCTCCCCTCTTCACTCCTCCCCCCCTCACTCTCGACGCATCCCTCACGCCTCTCAAACCGGAGGCAATGTTTCACGCGTGTGCGGTCCGGCACCACCTCACTACAATTCTTGCACCCAAACCTTTTTTCAACGCTTGACACTTTGGAACTTTTTTTTTCTTTTGGGAGGTGCTCTCCTTTTTTTTTCTTCTCACCCCTCCCGCGGAAATGAGGACACGATTAAATTATATGACCCCGGCTCGTGTGACCGGTGGTGGCTAAAGAAGTGGGGCGGGGCGGGACGAGGCGTGGCAAGCAGCAGGGCCGGCGCGGGGCGAGCGTCGAACGCCGAGGTATAGCCGAAGAGCGAGGCGAAAGGGGTTTGTGGAAACGACAGGGGAGCCCCGTCGCGGCGCTTCCTCCCTTCCAGGAGGCGCGTCGTGGGGCGTCGCGACGCCGCCGGCCGGAGACGCGGCGTGACGTGGCGCGTGCAAAGGGTTTGAAAGGGAAGCACGCATCTATCAGATGTGCGTTCGAATTTTTAAGAAAACTGTGAGGAGCGTGAGTGATGGTGGCGTCCGGGACCATTATGGTAATGGTGGGGCTCAGCGGACCGCGGAGCAGATTGAAAAAAAATAAATGGCGAGTCAGTCCGGTGGCAGTGTCATCCCGTGAGCTTGGCCTCTCCATGAGAGCGGGGCAGGGTGGGTTCTCCCTCGTGCCCCCCTCCCCTGCGACGCACCTGCGCCTGGAGAGCTTGCGGCCCCCGGCCCTTGCGGAGTG
Source organism: Frankliniella occidentalis (assembly GCF_000697945.3). Classification (NCBI taxonomy): domain Eukaryota; kingdom Metazoa; phylum Arthropoda; class Insecta; order Thysanoptera; family Thripidae; genus Frankliniella; species Frankliniella occidentalis. The sequence continues at coordinate 2,191,058 of NW_026267151.1, forward strand.
GAGCGCTGTGCGGAAGATTGCCTCATTTCCTGTTCGGTACGCCCTCTCTGGCTGGAACGTGGAACACCCCCTGCTGGAGCTGCACCTCGTCGGTACAGCCTCACCGCCCCCCGAAGAACGCCTCAATCGAAGCGTGCTTCACCCCCTTCGCCTCCCTGCCGCAATCCATCATGTTGCCTGGATACAAGTTGACAAACGGCTTGGGGAGTCTCCGCGCCCCGGCGGCGCCCCCACCCCTTCCCTTCCGCTGGACGCGCCGATGGTTCGAATCTCGCCGCGGTTAGCTTCTTCTTCTTTTTTTTCTCTGGGTGGGAGTAGGCCGCGTTGTGTCGGGAGCCCGTGAGTGAGACAAATGGTCGGGCCCGGGCCGGGACTCGGGCAGGCGCCGGCGAGTGCCAGCCGCCAGACACTTCATTTGTTTCCATGAAGCCTTTCGCTAATTCTTATCTCCTCCGCGTTGCCCCCGGCTCCCGGCCCCCGGGCCTTGTTAGACACAGTTTTCTCTTTCGCGACGAGCTCCTCCGCCTGCTTCGCCGGCGCCGCCGCGCTCCAACCAGAGTCTCGGTTTATGATTCGTTTTGCATGCAATTTCCCTCCCAGGAATGCCGCGTCGTGTCGTCTCGTGTGTGTGCATGTAAATAGGGACCTCTTGTCTCCATCGGATGAAGAAGTGAGTGGCAGTTGGTGACGAGGGCGGGAGGGGATGGGGGGTCGCTGAGCCTAGGGGGGAGGGCAGAGCGTGGGGGGTGCGTTTTACGATCGCCTTGCGCGGAAGCGAGATTGAGGTGGAAGCAGACAGAGACGAGTAGTCATGAAATAATCCTTTTGGGGAGCGCCTCTTCTTCTCTCTCTATCTCTCTCAGCAAACCTCCGGGCGAGCCACAAAAATAAGAGCCTCCCTGACGGTCCCGGCCCTTCACCAAACGGATCCTCCCCTCCGCGTGTGTGTGTCCCAGGCGTACATCGATAATAAAACTTGCGGGGAGAAAAGAGAAATGCGAAAAAATGTGAGATAAGGGTCCGGGACACTTGGTCGCCGCTATCTCGCTGTTCCTTCATTCGTTGCTTTTATTTTCTTGCGCCGGGTGAGAGGGGGGAGGGGGGGGTGAAATAAACTTGTGGCTGACAGTGTGTCGATAGGGTTGGACACCTCTCGTCTCAGGCAGGGCGCTAGGAGATATCAACGCTCACCTACGCCCGTCCTGGTAGAAGGGAAGTGCAGCTGGCGGGACCCATAATGTGTCTAGGGTGACGGGCTGCGGTTAAATGTTAATTATGATCAGCAGCAGCAGCAGCAGCAGCAGCCCCTGGACCCGGCCCGACCCGCGACCCGGTCCTCTTCGTCAACTCTAATTATAAGGACCGTCTTAAATTAGGGCGGGAGCGACAATTGGGGAGGGTCGAGCTGACGCTTTGGGGTTACAGGAGGAATGTTGGCGACCAGCCCCCTCCCCCCCCCTGACACGCGCACCCCCCGGTGGGGTAGGGTTGGGTCCCCCGCCCGACTCCTCTCGTCAAGCGACAAAGGGTGACTTTGTTGCGGCAGACATTGGCGGCTGGTATTCCATACCTCGTTTGCGACCCTCCGCATCGTCGATACAAAGTATTGGCCATGCATGTGCATTTCCTTGTACTTTGTACTTTCCAGAAACAGAAAAATACTGTCGAAACTGCATCTTTCCTCCGTATTGTGCGGGGTTCCACCTCGGAGTATTCGCGTGCTGCATGCTGCACACACACATGCGCGCCGCGCTGCAGCGGCGCCGCGAGCTGTCCTCGGCCCTGTCCTCGGGGAGCCGGGCGCGCGTGGGGGAGGTCGGGGCGCTTTGATCATGCAGTCATAATGGCATCAAACTAATGCGATAGCTAGACCCAGCGGAGCCAGCGGTCCCACTAATAATTGGTATAATCGGCTCGGACTGCGCGCCGGCCGCTCCGCCAGCTTCATTAGCGCGGCCCCGCGGAAATCTCCGTTGTTTTTGAACTTTTGGCGCTGCAGTGGGGCTGATGGACCTGGAAGAGTGTATAGCCATCCCACTGCGGAGAATAGGCTGGGTGGGGGTCTGTAAGTCGTACAAAGGGGAGAGAGGGAGTGAGTGAGAGGATGTGAGATGAGGAGACAGGTGAAAGGAAGCAGTGCAGGGCTGAGGGGAGCAACTTTAATCAGCGCTCACTATTATTCGCGCAGAGGCTTTGTCGCAAGGGCGTGTGTGTGCGTGCGCGTGCGCGTGCGCGTGCGAGCGCGTTTGAAATGCTGATGCAGCTAAGCCCTTGTTGCGGCCTACGCCCACGTTCTCTAGTGGGGAGGAGAGAGCGTGTGGGGGTAGGGTAGGAGTAGTTGCGGGGATGGCCGGACACAGACTTTTAATTATCAAGGCGCCTGCTTAATTCATAGAACGGCGCGATTACCATCTCTCTCTGCTCTGATTGTGATGAGATTATCTATCGTGCTGATGGGGGCGTTCTGTAATTTGCGAAACTCCACCTGAACGTTTCGCATGAATGTGTGTGGGCGCGTTTGTATATGCTTGTTGCGCAGGCTAACGCACCCCTTTCGTCTTTTTTGTGCCAAACTCTGAAAGGGGTAGATTATAGCAAAGTTTTGGCGCAGCAGGGGCGCGCATTTTTTTTTTACCAGCGCCACGTTTGGGCAAACGACGACTGTTAAAATTTTTGTTTCAAGTTCTTTTTTTTAAACGCAATGAAAAGCGTGGGTCATGGATTGGCCTGCACGGTGCATGAGCATGGCTATGGGGGCATATGTGGAGTTACTTCAAAGGGAGTTGGGGAAGGGCAGACCAGCGGTCCGAAGGGACTGCGTCAAAGCGCACTCATTAGTCTCTCTCTCTCTCTCTCTCTCTCTCTCTCTCTCTCTCTCTCTCTCTCTCTCTCTCTCTCATATTCTCTTTCGCACACTCTCCTGGCCTGTCCCCACATTTAAATCATTCACCGCTCATGCGGCGCTCTTACATTGGCCCTCCTTGCGCGTTGCGCGTCGGTTTCGACCTCCCGTTTTCAACGTAAATGTAGCGTGAATCGAATGTCGTGTTTTACAAACGAACACTGGGTGGTCGGGGTCGAGGATCCTCGCCCTCTTTTCCGGTGTAAAATCCAAGAGCCTCTCAAAAGTGCGAAAAGTAGATAAACTTTTATGCGCGTACGCCACCGCCGGTGCTGTCCGACGATTCCGGATGTCGACACGACAAAACCCTTTCGCGATCGTAAAAGTAGCGAAAAGGGTAATGGTGGTCGACAATCAGGCCTGCGGTGCGCATGAGCAATGACTTTTAAAACGCGCAAAAGTAGTGCGATCGTAAAATTAGGGTGCGTTCGGCACGCGCAACCCTTCAGGCACACAAGTGGCCCTGATTGGAAGGAAAGGGGTAGATGGGGTGTATCCTCGAAGTGTTGGTGTCGTCAGTGTGTGTTGGCACCTAAGTTCACACAAACATTTCCCACACGCTCTGCTATAGTGACCAGGTACCTATTTCATAATAACCCTCTGACTGATTTAGAACAATATTTTATTGACCAACATGTTGTTGGTTATAAATGAACACGTGTGCTTGTCTTGTAACTAACGCAACAAATTTACCATGAGCCATCAGCGCGCACGTTTGCCCCCCAACAATGCTCCTCGCAAAGATGAGGAGGGTTTCTAAAGCGTACCTATTTTTAACCCATGCTTTACATCTATCTACACTCTCTCCTTTACTGTTGCAGTGCAAAAATCAACATTTGCTGCTGCGACGCGTTGGGCAGATGCACCCTCGGCCTCTTGCTCGTGAAAGTGTTAGTGCGACGGGTTGTCAACTCGGCGACGCTTGTCGCCATCCTGCGCGGCCGTGCGCCGCCCCTGCCCGCCAGCC
>NW_026267151.1:2195171-2197085 GCF_000697945.3 Frankliniella occidentalis
TTATATAAGTAAACGATAAATTTGCGAGGTGTTTGTGTGTGCTAACGGTTTGCCAGTGTGATCACAAACGCATTAAAGAGGAGCCACGATGGCGAAAACTGATGCGACAGACACATCATTAGCAATGAGGGGGTGTCATTATCTCTGTAGGGCAGGCGCGCAAACAGACACTCTCACACACCGGACGAAGGAGGGGGCGACGTACGTCCGTCCACCCGGTCCACACTCAGGAAGTGTTGACGATGTGCCGCGCGGAGAGGACTGTGAAGTGAATGAAGCACGTTACGCGGAGATCGCAGAATGGGAGGACATAGAGGCCACTTGTCGTTTTAGTTGTTATCAGCATAAACAATATGAAAGTGCCACCTCAAAGCAGAAGTGAGAGCGTAACAATATCGTATCAATATCGACTAAAAACCCTTCCTCACGGTGTGCTTTTAGAATCACTTTCTTACTTAGTGTGCGCTGATCTCTCCCCTCTCTCGATCGCCTTTACATCATCATTGCCCCGTTTAATGCTGGTCACTTTGCCCGGCAGCTCAATCAATCAGTAGCTGGGCATAGACTGGCTGTGGAGTGGAGCTTGTTTATTTGTACACCAGATATTGATGGGCCACGTTAGACTTACTGAGAACACTACGTTACGTGAGAAGTGACGAAGCTCTGTATAAAATGTGTAATTTATTTTTCACCAAATTTTTTGCGCCCCATATCGATACGTTGGTGAACGTAACACATCACATTCCTCTGCATTTTAAAATTACTGTTTTTACTTATTTTCCATATAAATGTATATTGTTTTACAGAGTTCTGGAAAATGATTTTGTTGATCTAATGGAACTAAAACAAATGTTTCGTTGTTTTGCTCCTTCTAGATAGCTCTTTCACCTACGTGATATCGTTTGGTTCCCTCGTTGGCCCCGGTTACAATGGTCGAGCTGAATCGACCCACTTTCTATCATTATTTTTTTGCTCTTGGCTGGTGCAGCTCAAGCATCGCCCTGGGCCCTAGGCTGGCACACGACGCTACTCAAATCAATTACTAAGATACTGCATGATATGCTCCGAGACCAATGTATTCGCCTCAGCGGGAGAGGACCCAACCTCGCACGAGCCATCATCAATAGCCTCATACATGACCGTGATTGTCAAGAAGGTGCTGGACTGGAGTGATTCAGGACGAAAGTCTCCTGAAGGGGTCGGAGCTGAACAACAATGTGTTGCCAGTTGCATCCTGATGGCCGTGTGGAACTGGTTCAGTACAACACTGTAAAAAATATCGTCGTAAATTTACAAAATTTTTGTAAACTCGAATTACAATTTAAGTTGTAAATTTACTAGAGCACATTTTTTACTCGCCAATGGATTTGAAGTCGATACGTACTGCATGCATTTTTACGATTACAAATTGTAATTTTACAACTGGCGTCAAGGAAAATTTTCCTGTAAACCTGCCTACTCTTTTTCACAGTGAATAAGTAACATCACACAGTAAAAAGGCTGTTTTATATAATGAACGATAAAGCATTTTGAAGAAACCCTTGGTATTTTGCAACTATCAGTAAACGCTTCAGGCGAGTTCCCCCGCAGTTTGGGTCGCTGCAGTCCAGTGACAGGCGTTACTGCGCTGCCGCAGACATGTGCTTGGGAGTATCGTTGTCGTGGCGGCTCGTGCGCCCCATCGAGGGGGAAGGGAGGCTGTCCGATTCGTCCTGGCTCCGTCTTGGCGTCACTCTCGTTGCGGACCGCTGCGGACCCCGCAAGTGTCACATTCATGCCGCTGATTAAAAATACTGCACCGCGTGGTCCTCACCCTCCGCTGTCTTTCTGCCTCATGTGGCGCCGTGTTTATTGTCAGAGGCGCCATGATTGGCGGAAATTAGGAGCGAGAGGGAGGAAGGGGGAGGGGGGGGG
>NW_026267151.1:2198430-2213638 GCF_000697945.3 Frankliniella occidentalis
GTTTCCTCCGCGGCCGCGGGAGCATGCTCTACCAATAACCTCTGAGATGAATTTAATCTTGTTGTAGGTGCCGTCCTCCCAAACGGCCGGCCCCATTGTAGCGCCTCCCGGAATGCTTTCACAGCCCTGACGGCCTGGCGCGGCGTGTCGGCCGAGGCGTTACCGCGGGGAGTTACTGTTTATGTCGCAATTTCAGGGCGACCGGTTCAAGCGGTTCGTCGGGTCACCGGCCGGGCTCGGCCCCGCGCCCCCAGGAATGTGCAGAGCGGGGCGCACTATCGGCCGCGGGGGTAGTGATCGCGAGCAACACTGCAAGTGCACTGCCGTAGGACGGACAGAGTTCATCTGTTTGCGGTGTAGGTTGTGCTGACGGGGTAGGCGCACGGAAGGGGTGGCGCGGCGGCCTGAGCATAACGGCTGCTGTCAATCGGACACGATGTCACCGCCACCTCTAGGTTTGGTTTGAATCACCTTGGGGTGGGGTAGACAGACCGAGGGTGAGCGGCAGGGGTAGGGGGTGGGGGGCTTGTGCAGTGCTGTCTGAAAGCCGTTGAACGCAGGCGCCGGGACCATCACGGCCAGGGTCCTTAATGAAACGGACCGCACAAAATGGGGAAAAGGATGCCTGTGGAGGTGGAGAAGGTGTTAGTGACGCAACCCGACGCCGCTCCCGTTGTCCTCGCGAATCCCCTTACCTTGTGCTGCTGGAAACTTAATTTCCCCGGGAGAGAGGAATGGGAAACTGTATAGGAACTATCCTTAAAAGACGGGACGTTCTATTTTCCTCCCGCGACACCCACCGGGATGCCCTCAGTCGTCCTGATTGTCTTTTCCGTCCCCCGGCGCTCCGCTGCCGCAGTCGGCCCTCAACGAGCCGTGCACAATGGCGCACGAGGCGATACGTGTACTTACATTGGAGTGCACTGTATGTATGACAGCGGATAAAAAACAACGATGGAGAGGCGACAAAAAATGAAAATCTGTGTGGCGCTGGGTGCCGTCCTCGTATGAACGAAATAGAAAGATTCGTTCCGTGGCGGCCGCGTGCCGACGGCGCGACCCATCGGGGAGGACCCGCTCGGGGAGGTCCGGATGGAGAGGAGGACGCCGTCAACGGCCGTCAGAATATCGTCAGCGAGAATGACGTCCATAACAGCGGCGCGTGGCGGACGGGGCTGGGCAGGGCGGTGCGGGCGGTGCGTGGCGACGCAGCGGGCGCGGCGGCGGGCTCCGCCCCTGGCCCCGGCGCCACCCTCCGCGCGAGAGCAAATTGTGCCGGGGCCGTGCTAATGCGAAAGTGATGGCACGGCCTCCTGAGACGCTGCCGCTGCTCCACAGGTGACGTGTGTGTGACCGTGCGTGACTTGACGCCGGACGCTCATAAACTATTTACCTCCGCCGCCCTCCGCGCCACGCCCGCGCAGCGACGCGTTCTCTTATGTAAACCAACCCGTGATTTGGTGAATGGTGATCGCCGCAAACCCCCCGCCCTAAATTGGCTCACTTTTTTGTCCACTTTGTGAGCACTTCCTCCCCCTTCGCACCGGAAGCTGGCGCGCCCGGTCACAGGTGGAAGTGCGCGATTAAAATTAGCCGACGTTATTTTGGCGAATCGATACATATTTATTTTTTGTCCCACGTGGACGGTTCGGCCGCTAACAATAACCGTTCGACAGTCGAGAAAGTCAAATCCCGTTGAGTTGAAGAAAAAAAAGAAATAATATGGTGCAGTAAATAAAACCCAACGTCCCAGCTAATTCTTTTTTGATCCGTTGTATGCCGTCCAGATGCACTTCCGCCATCTTCATAAAACGACGACCTGCGAGGTGCTTCCGGAAGTGTCTTCTCGCGGCAACCCTCGCGCTGCCTTTTCTTCCGGTGTAACGACCTGAGTGATTGTTCATATACTTGCTCTGATTGTTGCCTTTTTTTTAAACCTCTAGCTGCGCTGCTTGCGACACATCGGACCGATCGAAACGACTCATCATAAATCGACGCGCAACATTTAAACTTCTCCATACATACTATACTCCTTGCTTGTAGACGCTCTGTTATCACTTTAACGGCGGGCGACATTAAAAGCCAAGACGCGTCAGAACATTACGACTAGAGTAAAACGAAATGCGGGGCGACGTCACCTCGCTCAATGCGTTATGTATCTGCGATAGACAAATAAAAGTCGCCGGCTGCTCACACGTCGCCCCAACAATGTCCGCCCCGGCCGCCGACCACCAGGCCGCCCTGTGAAATGGAGATTCCTCTGGCTTTGCTCGCTCTGCTCCGCCATAACGCGCGTTATGATTGAGTGACTGTAAAACGTTTATATTTCGCGCGCTGCCGTTGGCCGCCCTGTTTGACGGCTCCCGGGCGAGCAGGCTGACCCCAAAGGGGCACCAACCTCTCGCGCCTTGCTCCGTTTGTGTGACCCGCGCCGACGACGCCCGCCCCGCGCGCGTTCCCGTTGCCGTCTTTTCTTCCTAACGACCCTCGTTTGCCACTCGCCGCCAGGTGACCGGCGACCGCCGCGCAAAACGACTTTGTTTCTGAACGGCAGCAGCGCCACGCCTCCCGGATGACAAATGAACCGACGAAAAACCACACCGGAGCGGTAGTTATTACGTTTTAAGTCGCGGAAGTCGTTGTCGGTTCTCATCGACGGGTATCGTCATCGTCATTAATTTCACCGGTGTCGCTTTTGAACAATCGATCACTTGATGGATTGAGACACAAACTCACACCTCCCCGACACACAAGCGCGCGCGAGTTTGCCTTATTGATTGGAGGTGCGGCTGGTATTTGCGGTGGATTATTACATCATTATCCGTTGCGAAACTCATCCGTCAGACTGATGTTCGCTTATTGCCGCTGCACATTGCGGAGCGGCGCTCGTCCACGGAGCAATAGTTAATAATTTCAAACTGAAACGCGCCCCCTGATTCGCTTCCGCCGGTTTTTATCATGAGCACATCGCCATAGTCAGACCTGCGTGCGGCTTGCATCTGTAGGGCTGCCGCTGGTGCTGCTGCACTCCTGAAGCCCTGAGTGGTCCGGGGGACAATTGCCAAAAATCAATACGTATAATTAATAGATTGGCAGGGGGCTGGTCCTCACAATGCAACCCGGGACCAATTGTGCTCGCCCGCTGCACCGGGCCGCGCGAGCGAGAGAGTGAGCGGCTGTGGGAGAGAGAGCGAGAGAGTGTCGCCGCATGCGGTCCTCTCTGGGGATGAATGGCTCTGCGCGCCGCCCCGGGGGCAGGGGCCTAACTCCCTTTTGTGCTTTTGGACGCGTGCGCGCGCGTGCTCGCCCCGTCGAGCGCAGCCCCGCCCCCCCGCGGACCCACAATGTTTCTAAAATTGTTTATTATTTCGTGTCTGTTGTGCACGCGCACGAGCGTTGATCGCCGTGCATGTGTGTCGCCTCGGCCCCAGGGTGGGAGTAGCTACCCCTCCAATTTAGCCACTGGCAGCTCCCACGGCGCCTGATCGGTAGGCAACATCTTGCCAGAAGTGCACGCGTGCACTGCTGGATTGCCTATCCTTATTGCCGCAGGCGCCGAGCTCCGGGAAATTGCCGAACGAATTAGGGAAAAGCGGACGTTCTGGACGATTCCTTAAACATAGAAGAGCGCTGTGTCCGCAACCCACCCCATTTTTCCTATCCCCCCCCTCCCCCCGCCTGGGTACCCAGCCTTACCCTGCTGCCTTGTCCGCAGCCCGCCCGCCCGCCAAGCCAATGATTCGTCTATGAAAACCTCACCAAATAATGCCCACCCTGTTTTCCCCCAAAATTATCGCGGTCCCGTTGTCCGTCCGCGTTGAAGCTGTCCGCGGGGCTTTCTGGTCCCCCGGCCTGGCCCCCCAGCGAGGCGCGGCGGGAGGTGTCTAGGAGTACCTAGAGCGGTTGCTAATAGACAAGCAGCCCAGCGCCGGCCTCGGCCAAGGCGCGCCGGGGGGGCTGCCGTTTTGTTTCATCTCACGTGGGAAAGAAAAGGGAGGGGTGGGGCAGGGGGTGAGGAGCGGCGTGTAGCGACTGGGGGTAATTACGGGTTCCGTAGGAGAAGGGGTGGGCCATGCGGCGGGCCCGCCACGCCCTGCCACGCCCCTCCAAATTGTCGTGCTGGTTTTGTGTCGCAGGTGGCCGTGCTAAAGAGGCATCTGGTGCCTGCGCGCTCTGTCGCGGTATTCGGCTCTGGTCGCGGTGCTTGTGTTCATAGTCAAGTTCGATGAGTGGCAGTGGTTTTCTTTTCAACCCGCTTCCTTTTTTTGTATCCATCCCTCAACCGCTTTAATTTTTTAATCTCATAGTGTCTTATTGCCTCCACGATGGAGGAGTGTCCCCATCATGTTCCGGACTCGCTTTTTTGGCAACCCCCAGACCACGCACACTCAAAAAAAAATATGTCCCCCCACATTTTTTCCGCGCCTTTCCATCGAGCTTTGTTAATAAGTGTCAACATAAGTGCATAAACGCCTGTCTGCGACACGATGCGACTCCTATCACGTCTCTGCCGTTGACCCCAAGTGAACGGGGATTGTATGTTATAACGATCAATTAAAATATTCTTGAATTTTTTTAAAAATATGCAGGGCTAAACGCAATCTCCTTTGACGTTTTTTATTTAAAGCACGAAGCAGTTCTTTTCTGTGTTCCGCGTTTTATTCAGATCGAAAAAAAATATTGCCGTGGTGACAATCGGAGTATTTTTTTTTAGTAACTGAAAGGGGAGGCGACATGTGAGTCCCGCTGTGGAGCACCAAATCTACTAACCTAACGCGGGCGATACAAATATTTTGACTCGCGTTACATTGTGTCCTTTGTCTTTACCGCGCGTGGCACTGCGACTTACATCTGTCTGGAAACGCTATACCCGTGCACCTTTTGTCGTCGCTTTCCAGCTCTGCTTTTGTCCCAGCAGAATCAGCCGCCGGGGGTCGATATACCTCACATGTGCGCCTCCACTCCTTGCATTAATTATTCAAGCGACTTTCTGCCCGTCGTCAAACACGGCGATGAGAAACATAAACATTCCTCCCCCTCCTTTGCATACGCGGATGCCGCCTCTACTGCGTCTTCGCGAATTTCGCGTTTTATTAAAAATAAAACTGATCCTCCGAGGACTAAGTGAGACTGCACCTGCCCCGCTCCCACTCTGCGGGCCGCGGGCCTATCCTAATTCAGAAAGCGCGCCTTCCATTTTACTTGATGGCTTTTTATTCCTTTCTAGTTTGTTTTACGATCACCGTATATCTTAATACGCTACGTGTTTTACGCGTTGGCGCTGTGCGTTTGGCTGATATTTCTGTGTTTTTTATGCGATCGGCTGCAACAGCCTGAGCTGGGCTCGTGTATTACCCGCACCGCGAGTATCTCCAACTCCAACCGCCCTCAGCTTCCCTCCAGCAGAGCAACTGTTGCCTTTGTGTGCTTATGTATTTCTTTACATCTTCGTTTGGCCGGAGCCGTTGAGATATTATTTCTGCCAAGCACAAACCCTCTTCCCCTTCTCTTCTTCTCAGACAATACTGAACTACACCGGTTGGCTGTTCCGACAACTTAAACTTTTGATCACGGCATCAAATTTTAGGTCGCTACATATGAGGTTTATTTTTCAGTGCGTAATTAAGGCATTTACGTTTCCCTATGAAAATGTTGCATAGAGCCAAGGTTACGGTAGGGGGCGCAGATGACAGGGTGTGGTGAAACCCAAAGGTGGTCCCAATTTTATGCTCTCTAAATATTTTATCGGTTGAGGGATATGTGAAGACACTTATCTAATCAAGTATGCACCTGGAGGTTTTTCAGGACGAACCGGAGGCCTCATCTGCAAAATCTGACGTATTTCTTTATTTATTTATTTTTGTTTCAGGGATAGCGACAGGTTCGGTTCGGCTAATTTGAATGGTAGAAAGGCAACATTTAGCGATATTTTGAATTCAATTTCACAACTCATAGCGGAGCGATATCGCTCGTTTGGCTAACTTTTGCAGTGCAAGTAAAGAGTTACTGCAAAAACCCTTCGTCGAATTTCTGCTGATTCGTGCTCCTTTTGACCCCTGTCTGTTGGGCAGATTGCTCAGCTTGGTATGATCTGGCTCCAAGACCCTCTGTTCCTTACTGCTTTGGGGATCACTAGGTTTTAAAACACTTTGCTCAGCAGTCATTAACTTCTAGGGCCCAGGAGGCCTTCTGCCCTCATCGCCCGTGCCCGCACCCTCCCTTGTAGCGGGGCGGGAAAGGTGATTGTGTTACCCCGAAAGGTCTCTGATAGTTTTCCACCCCTAGCGCGGTGCCACGCCCCGCCACGCCCTGCTACGCCTTTACGACGGAGAGGGGGAACGGCGCTCAGCCAAACGTCTGGAAACGAAATCTGAACAGGAAACGCAATCCGAGGCGCGTTATTCAATTCATCGATGGATGACTTCCCTCTCCACTTCCCTGACAAAACGCTCGCAACCCTTTCTGTCGCTCATTTTGATATTATTTCCTTTTAAAATTTCGCTACGCGAGGGGAACCGAAGGGTTGAAAAGGTGGCATCATCGTATTTGCGCGGCTCTAACGTGATTCGCGGAACGAATGGCGCAGAAACTGCCATCTCCTCTCCTCGCAGAGAGCTCCGGAGGTCGCGGGCCCCGCCCCGGCCGCGCCCCACTACGCCTCGCCATAACACGCCACTAAAAGCGCGATCGTTGGGGAGAAATTAAACTCGCATAGATTGAGTTATAACGACTGCATCGTGAAGAAAGTTGGAGCGATGCGACATATTCGCTCAAGTTTGCGCAACAGCCGCTCTCGCTGCTCTTCGTCCCGCGGCCCCTTGTGCAGTAATGTTGCTTACACGTCTAGGCTGTAGCTGTAAGTCGTGGATCGGGAGTTCTGATGTTGAAAGGGACGGTGCCCTGTGGTTCCACTTTTGCCGAGGGGCCGCACTCACCCCCTGAAGGCCCCCGTCTTCCTCCATACCCCTCGTGCGCCCTGCCTTTACCTCCGACTTCCAAGAGCGCCTCCGGAGAGTTTAATTGCTCGTAAAAATCAGCAGCTAATCACGAGTGAACACCCCCCTGACTGGGTCCGTTCATAAAGGCTGCTGTCTGTTCGGTCACGTCCGCGGGGGCGTAAACCGGTTTAACGAACGCACCCCGGGCAGCAGGGCCACGCAATGATTAAGTAAACAGTGACGTTCCGCAGATAAGGCGGTGTCCACACGAGGCGCGGCCCTAGACCTCCACGGCGACGCTCGGCGCACTCGGCTTTTAATTTTGGTACTAAAAGTGAACGGCGCCGCCGCGCGGAGAGATTTGGGGCTTTCACAGGCCGTCATCCACCCCGAGATGTTTGGTTTTCAACTTTTACGCTCCTGTAAAGCAGCACTGGCCGTGTTAATGAGGGGCGCATGCGCGGCCGAGCTGCCGACCGCCCCGGCCGCGTCGATACAAATCACTCCCCCAAAGGGCCTGTCTTGTTTTCCATTCCGGACGCTCTCGACAAATTTCAAAGAACAGAATCGGGAAACAAGGACCACCCGAGCCGCACCCTGCGCTATTCCTGGACCGAGGTGTGGCTCAAGGCGCCGCGGTAATGAGTCTGCCCTCCGCGCGTCGTTTAATTACTGGGGTGATCCTCCTGGAGATATAGCGTTTCAAAAGTTGGCGCTCTGTTGCGCCTTTGTCATCCTCTTCCGACCGGTCGAGTTCATCAGCGCTAGCGACACTCAAGATGCTTCGGGAAAGCTTATCGCGTTGTTTGTGGATTTGCGGGGCCTTTTTGTTTTCATTATCAAATGTATCTTTGCACATTGCACTCTTCATTATAATTCGTTGACTATCTTACTTTGTTGCATAGAGTGGCTGACCAGGCTCCAGACACACCCTCATCCTCCTGCACTGTCTGTAAAATGCTTGCAAAATGTATTTCCTTTGCAACGTAGCAAATAATTTTTGAGCTTTGTGTGATTGGAATTAGTTTGTATCGCAAACAAAATGAAAACGTCTTTGCAAGCGGTCAGAATTCTTGTTAACTGTGTGTTCGCATTGCAAAGAAATGGTTTCCAAAATTTCAAAGGGCTAGTTTGTACGACGATACATGATTCACAATTCTTTCCAAGCTGCGAAGAATGTCGTTTTCAATGCAAACCGATTCTTTGTAAGCATTTTCAGTGTGGGGTGCTTCGAAATGAACATGACCAAGTCTTCCCGAATTGTGCTAGTGCAAAACTCCTCTTCAGCAATAGGTGTGAATTTGAAGCAAGGAAACCAATATTTGTGAAAGAAATAACTATGGCAGTCAAAAGGCAAAAAAGTACTTTCCAGGGAGACAGTCGTCGGTGTTGTTGGACAAAGTCTCTGAGTGATACAGTTCTGGACCATAACAATCGGGGGACGGAGGGTAAATACCGACCTGGGAGGACCTTATGGCATCCATCAAGCAGTGTGTTTACGGTCCGCGGCCCCTGCCAGCCCATGGCAGCCCGTGGCAGCCCATGGCTGCTTCTCTGGAGGCCCCGCTGTCACCGGTTTATGTCCTGTCAATAACCTGAGGGAGACGCTTCACATTTTACAATATGCGCTGCCCGCTAGTTGAAATGTGTGCAGGAGCACTCCGGCCAGGTGATTTGTGTTGACCGAGCCGCCCGGTCAACGGGTCAGGCTTTATGGTGATGCGTCGGCTGCTCAGTAACGACTCCCTGTCGAACCGATTTTGTTCCAATTTTAATCGTCCCCAGCGTTCCCCCGACACCTTGGTGGGCCCAACATTGTTGTGAGACTATTTCAGAAGATGGCGTGGTCCTTAGTAACGGTTGGACGGGAGTTATTCTGCTAGTTTCTCCAGAGAGCCTCTTGTTGGCTGCCCTACGCCCCCCTTTTGTGAAAGTCTCTTTTTGCCGGCAGTAGCATATCCCATCCCGCATCCCGCGCTACCGAGACGACGTAAATCTCGAAGACTCGAAGCTTCTTGTCTCGTAGTAATTGCCGTTCCATATTGCACTCTTTAATCCAAAGACTGCGGCGTCCATCAGCAAAACTGCGGCGCTCGAACGGCAAATATGGCCATAAAGATCTCCATCGAGGAGAGGAATGTCACACGATTATTCCCCGGCATTCCCTCTCGCTCGCGTGGGTGGCGGGGGCGTGAGAGGGAGAGAGAGGGATGATGCATGCAGCGGGCGCTGTGGCTGTGTGATCCGTCTTGTGCGGGATTAGACGGTAAAACAACCGGCAGCCCTCAATGACCATTTAGGAGACGAATGAGGCGGCGACCATAACGGCCAACCCGTGGCGGGGTGTTGCAGGGCGTGGTGGGCCCCTCTAGACGGTTGGGGCTGTCAGAGGAGACGCATGGCCCCCGCCGTAGTGCCACCCCGGACCACCACACCGTACGTCTCAATTTGGGGAAACGACCTGTTTCGCGATTTTTAATTGAATGAATAGGCCTTTTTTCTTGTTTCTCAGTTTGCTTTTTTTCGCATTGTCGATTGGCGAAATACTTTAAACTGTGAAATTCGTCCAGATGTCAATTTTGAATCATTAAAGAAGTGTATCCCTTGGTTTATTTTCTCGCGCATAGCTGACAAGGTATGGTTTGACTTCATATAATTTTGTTTTAAAAATAAACAAGAGAATTGTTTCGAAAACGAGTGATGCACAAATAAGTTTCAAAATTCGACGCTCAAAGAACGATGAGTGAGCGCTAAGCGCTGTATTATACCTCGTGATTGCTGTATACACTGACGAGTGTCGCCGGGATGATCTGACCGTGACGACTAGTTGTTGTGCTGCCATTGGCCGGACCGTGCTCCTGATTGATGACAATGGTACGTGTGTGCGCGGGGATTACCAGCACGGGCTTTTGGTATGGTAATGCCGTACCGATACTGCCCCCGCTGCGACGGCCCGGTTCCGCCTCCCTCTCTCCTCTCTCTCTCCCGACCCAGCGAGCGACACGACGATACTCTTTTGTCTTGCTGTAGGCCCGTACCGGGAAGAGTGAGCAGGCGGTCCCGGCCGTGGGACCATCACGTTGGTCACCCTCCTTGGACAGCGCGCGTCAGGTTGGCGGGACGTAAGACGAGGACAAATATCTTCCCGCTCACAACCCGGAACCTGCACGACACGAGGTTTATAACCAATAATAACGCGCTGTTCACAATCCTCTGATTGATATTAACTGCTACACGATGAACCAGCAGCGTGAAACGGCCTCACAAATATACGCAGTGACAGGACTGACGATCGGAGGACTTAAAGCGGACTTAGCTCAAACGACGTACGTGAGCCACGTTAATTCATTTCAGTAGGTCTAGGAAATTAAGGTAATTTGCCATGGTAAAAGCACTGCTTTCTGAAGTGCATTGCCAAATGCTATTTTTATGACCACAGATCATGTTTTTACATTCTTTTGCATGTACCTTAAAGTTGCTTTAGACTTTAAAACGTCGTTTGATTTGCTGTTCCCCAAAATGCGAAGTCTTATTTGGTGCAATCGTGGGTAACTTAAAATGGCCATAAATCGTCTGGGTCTCCTCGTTGCCGGGCACCGCATTGTGGTCGCGCCTTGAGGAATGTACCCTGTGCCCGGCTGTGCCCTCGCGTCAGCCGGCCGTCTGTACCATACGGATCAAACAAAGGCGTTTGAATCTATAATGCGACATGACACGGCTGATGTGACATTCCGGCATACTGATGGGGCACGGAGTCCTTTTATTGCTTATGTGAGGTGGTCGCATTGTCTGTCAGCGATCAGAAGTCTCTGGTTTGACCAATTACCTCGGCGAGTTGGGCCCCCAAAATGTTTTATTATGAGCTCAAAGAAGCCGAGGCATTTCAACCGGTGACGTTCATGGGAGCTGACAGTCCAAATATCGTGGGATACTCTTCTTACGATGGTTATCGGCCACTGGCCACATTTAACGGCCAAGACCGCATTTTCTTTGCGTACATCATTTCACATCCTGAATTATATCCCCGTGCCACCAGCTCTGCGCTCCTTTCAAGAACTAGTTCTGACCGCATATTTCAATTATTTGGTGACATTATTGCATGCATGAGATGTGCCCATGTAATGGAGGTGACCACACTCACGCGCACATGCACACACACCCTACCACTCTATTCAATAGGAGGGGTGGTCAATCTGGTCCAGAGATGCTGTGCTCCCGGATCAATCGCTGCACAATGCAGCTCTTAATTGATGTTTACGAGGACGAGGTGTCCAGCTACTTGAGGCGATGAGAATCTGTGCGCAGCCCTTTCCAATTAACCTCTCTGGCCCTGATGACGTGAAGCTCGCCAACGGTCACTTCTGACAGTAGCTCGATTTCGTCGCGAAAACCCTTTTTAAAGATTCTTTTTTGAGATTGCTGTGTTTTACACACCACGTTAACTTGGTGTGACTGAGGTAATATTAGAGGAGGCAATTTCGCTGAAAGTGTCTGTATTTCGAGCGGGCTGGTTGTGAAAGTGTTCTGCGTCCAAAACTATAGTTAAAAATATTTTTTTCAGATCTTTAGGACCGGGGAAAAGTTCCCCCTGGACCTTCAAATTTAACATGCTGCTTTTGTGGAAGACCAGTCCAAAAAGTGAAATTTACCTCTATCGGTTTCCAAATGCAATTAAAAAACAAAACAAAACAAAACTCACCAATGCCATATTATTGTGAAAGCGCTAACATTTTGGTAAAATACCCCTTTCTAACGTAAAAACGTTGACAGCCAATTGAATGAAATTTAAGTATGCCCAGAAAAACGTGCTGTATCTTGTGCAATGTACTTGATTATCTGAAGTAGTACTACTGTACGACTATGTACGTGAACAACTGTGCTCAAATCACCCCAAATTTGTCCTTAAATCATTCCTGTTCGTGCCACTAATTATACTCAGGTCCTTTGTTCAAAGATAAATTGGGCGTTGATTCAGCAACACAGGGTAGGGTACTTGAGACTTTAAGGCACACGCATTTCTTGGTGTACTTTATTTTGGAATGTTGTGCTCTGCAATGCAAAACCATTCTTAATGTGAACTGTACGAAACTTTGAATTTGTCTCTTCCAAGGACCTGGACCCAACACAAAAGGTCGCCTAATTTGTCTGGCGGCCAACGAGATGGTGCGGTCCAGCAGCGGTGCGGTCCAGCGGTGCGGTGGCTGAGCCTTAATAAAGCCTTATCGTCGCACCCTTCCCATTGTGTGATATAATCTACCGTAACTCTCCGTGTGTCGCAGAGGATCTCGTCCGGACACCATAAACACATCTTACGCGGCTGAATAACTAACGAACAGCGACTTGATTTGGCGACTCGGGCTTCGGCCTCCACAGAGCTGTCTCGGGATTGAAAGTGGACGGCTGAGGTTGAGGGAAAAAATAAACTTGTTTTCTATACATATTTGTTTTGTACCTTGAATCATTTATGGGCGCTGCGATCACGGCTTGTCACTGCCATGAGAGCGGTGATGAGGCGCTTTAGGCCCTCGGTTGGCCTGGCCGCTGGGGTCGGGACCCGCCCGGACCACTACTGTGTAATTACGAGTGTGGGAGCTGATTGACTGATATCGAGCGTTTTGATTTGGCGTGCTGAGGTGCTGCGTGCCCAGGGGTGATTATAGAGCTAACTATTTGATCGGAAACGCACGAGAGTCTGAGCGGGGAGGGCGGGACGGGGGAAAGGTGCCCCCGGGGGGCTGGAGGGTAGCCGTGGCCGCCTTGCGCTGGTCAGTGCGTCTGGTGGGAACACTCTGACCTCAACGGATTCACTCATGTGTGGAAGTGTGGCCCGCGGGAGGGGAGGGGAGATGTTTACAAACCAGTCGTCCGATTCACAGCAACAGAATCCTGTATTGTCGGAGGCGTGTGCGCCGGACACACACACACGCGGGCCTCACACACATACGTGCGCAGACGCAGGGTGCACCGCTGGCTTCACTTAACCGTGTTTTACTTTTAGGTCACGCAGTTTGGTGGTGGCTCAACACGTGCAGTCGCGCCCCTGTTAACCGCTGCCTCGCGTTAAAATCTCCTCAGCCGCGCCACACATTGAGGGGGCTTTAATTAAGTAATTGCCTATCGGATCGGTTTACTCGTCATATTTACCCCGCCATGTCCGTCCTCGCTCCTCCTCATCGCCCTCTCCTCTTTTGTGGGAACATCGCGCGGGCGTGGCGCTCTCGGGTGATTAGGGAGCAGCCTCCTCACACCACGGACCGCGGCCGCGCTCTCCGTGCAAATGGGCTAATCAAGTGTGATCAGCCAGTGGTGGAGGCATCATGGGCGCTGTGCCTACTGGTCGAGCTCGGAGCAGGGCAGTGGTTTGAGCTTGGGATCTTCCTCCTCCTAATAAGAGTTCGTCCGCGTGTGTTTAGGCTTCCCACAATATTAGTGACCGAATGTGATAAAACCTTTATGGCGCTTCACACCTCAACCACGCGTACGTCAGACTTTCAACATCGGTGCATCACTCTTTAACGCTTGTGTGCTGAGCGCCTGAATCCCCGCGGTCGTCATGCAGGCCTACAGTTAAGTCTATGGCGGCTCCGGTCGGATCATGAACCTTGGGCCAAAAGAGGCCTCGTGGTTAGTCAAGTCAAGTCTTCTGACTCGGCCCTCACACTACACATTATGGTTTGACTTTGAACGAATCCAGCCGGATGGTTGAACCGTTGTGACAGGGTCGCGTGTGTTTGCTCCCGTAGATGCATGCGGTCATGGGACAACGCACCCGTCTATTTGCTATGTGGGAGATGTCACGCGTGCGCGGGAGTGTGCCCTGTATGTGTGTGTGTGACTATGGCCGCCGGCACACCCATCAATGCAGACGATCAAACACGGCTCGCACTGCAAAAAGAAAAGGCTTATTTTTTTTTAATTCAGTGCATTGCTGGGTGCTGGGTGGTGCGTTCGTGGTGGCCCGTGCATGCGGAGGTTGACCGTCTCTACGTGAGATTGAGAGATGTCTTCGCGCCGTCATTATATACCTTCCAGGCCAGGGCCTCCTGCTCTGCGATGGGAACCCGAACGGTTATTAATTAAGCACCGGTGTGACGTGACGTCTGCTGCTGGCGCTGTGCGCTGTGCGCCCCGGGCGGCCCCACGCGTGCCTCCTACATGATGTGCTACACGACGGCCGAACGTGTCCGCGGGGCAGACGGCCCGCGGGCGGGATCCAGCGTGTGGGAACTGGGCAGGGGCCCCTGGCATAGGAGGGCCCCCGGCTGACAGGGGCGCTAAGGTTCCTCCGCGCGACCTGCGTGGTCCTTCATCCGTACAGTCGAAACGCGCCCTGCTGGTTCTGCTCAAAAGCAGTGCACCATTGTTCTTTTCGACCCTCCCCGAGCGTCAACATGCTGCTTCTCCTTGTATTTCCTCCCCGGACTCCTTTTCAATGGGCGCCGTCTTGGCACGCGACTTCCAAATCACCCTCAAATCCTCGGGTCTGTAAGCCGCCGCGGCGCCGCGGGACGGCCGGGCTCGGCCTGGCGGCCGCGGAAAATAAAGTAAACAAGGGATGGATGTCGTTCATTGTCATTGTATTGCGGTGGGCGCGGCGGGGCGAGGGTCGCGAATTTTCGAGGCGGCCGAATCAGTGCGCCGAGTGGCGGGGCGTGGCGGGGCGTGGCGCGCGGCGGCGGCGGCGATAGCCCAGCGTGATAATTTTATAATGGCCGTCGCTCGCACTCCCCTCTCCCCCTCCCCCCCCCTCTCCCTTTTCCAAATCGGGCCCACTAAGCGCTTCCGCCAAGGATTGTCCCATAGGGTGCGTCCCATAGGGGAGGGTATCGGGTGATCGGTATCGCCGCTGGCCGTATTTCAAAAAGCGCGCCGATTAAAAATAAATGACGGGGCGCGGGCAACAGAGGTGGAGAGCCGAGGCCGGGCACTTGTGGAGTCACGCATACGCGCACACACGCGCGCACCGGACGGACGGAAGTGAAAAGTAGCGGGCACTCGCACGCAAATTTCTGTAATAGGTATCTCCTTTAGCGGTTCGATCAGTCTCCCTGCTGAACTGAAACTCACACACGCACACTGACGCGCGCCCGCGCGCGGAGACACACACACACACACACACACACACACACACACACGATGATCTGGTCGGACCAGACAAACTACAACTAAAAGCCGCCTCATTATTTGTCCCGCTCATCGTGGGAAAGTCAACAGCTTCTTTTGTTCCGGAGGCGAGGGGAAGTGGAGAGCGAGGTGGCGGGGGGAAGTGG
>NW_026267151.1:2218633-2220360 GCF_000697945.3 Frankliniella occidentalis
AAAACAAATTTTGTTTGCCCTGCAGCTTGTGTGTTGTTAACCCGACGCACGCCCCCCACTTTTCCTTTAATCTGAGGGCCTGCTTGCTGGCTCCTCGCTCGCATTATGTTGATACCAACTTGCCTCGCCTAGGAATATAATTTCACACTTGGGCCGCAACACCTCGGGATGACAGGCCGCTACTGCGCGCCACGGTGCTACGCGTGGCGGGGCGGGGCGCGGTGCAGCTGGGCCGGCCATTTCTCAGTCCCGTTAGCACTAGAGCCGTGCCTGGACTTGGCCCGGGCTCCTGGCGTCAGATTGGGAGGAGAAAGGAGAGGGGGGGGGGGCGAGAGAGAGGAGAGCAGTGGAGAGGCGCTGCACGGCCTAATGGCCGCCTGTCGTTTGCATTCAAGACAGCGCGCAGCCTCATGATAAATATGGCCAGCACTATGATGGACCGGGGGGCCACCTCGGACATGGGCGGCTCCGGTGCGATTTGCTATCCCGTGGCCCGGCCCAGCCCCGGCCCGGGGGCATCCTGACCCGGACCCGATTCGGATTTGTTTCCAGGAGCGTAGCAATATAATCACTATCCTCGCTCCAGTTCGGCTGCAATCGTTAGAACCTTTACTGAAGTTGAGAGGTCCATGTCCAGTCGAAGGAGGGTCTGCTCGCCCTTCTCTGTTTTGAAGCGGATGACAGTTGTAGTGAAGGTGGGCTCCCGGCGCCACTAACCCCCGCCTGCATGGAGGTTTACAGCCGACAAGAACAGTTTTGTGATTTTACAATCCTGCCTCAACTTTCGAATGTTTCTACTTCAGCTGACCGTAGTAAATACATTTTACTGTTCTGGTTTAAAAATTCTCTGGTGCTTTAGTGTATTTTGTCTTTGTTGGCCTCAACACTGTTGACGCTTGCCGCAAGAGCTTCCACTTTCCTTTTTAACTTCCATATCTCCAAACACTGTCCTATAGTAGGACATCATCAAGGGGCATACTACATTACGTGGGGTAGGAAATGGTTTACGGATGAGAGCATTTGTTCAACGTCATCGAAAATAATCTGCGGTCACCGACAAGATGCATTTGCGTCCGGTATGTGCCCCGTTCCACTGCCAAGGCCAGATGCAGCGGCGAACCGTGGACATGAGGGGAGATGGGGCTCTAGGAAGGAGTTTTCAATATATCCAGGATTTGCTGCCTCCCACATGAAGGAAGGCCGCGCATCACCTAACGTAATCACACCAGTGGTGGTATCGATGGCGACCAGCTCGGCTGCACCACGCCTTGCCCGCCCTACCCGCCCCTCCACGCCCCGCCAGGCCCCGCCAGCTCCAATTATAGTCCTGATGCACCGCCACCGCACGGCAAGGACACGCTCATTTCAGTTGTGACAGAAGAGGCTCCTATCAATTACAAGTTTCGCTTCTTCTTCCCGAGGTCGAATGGAAATGACGCCTGAAAAGCAGCATCTATAAAAGTGGATCTGTGCGGTGGGTATCTGCTGTATTCATATTGCAGCTGTAGCTACTGTCCGGAGTAGAAAGCGAAGACGGAGTTAGTATCAGCCCAAAATTGTAAAACGTAAGAGTGTGATCCACGGATTCACTTCAAAGTTACTGATTACATTGTGATGCAAAAGTTCACTCTCATTCTGTTAAATCTTTATAAGCTTCTGATAACTTATTTTCATGAGTATTGCGAAATAATTTCTTTTCTACATTTACTTCTTTTAACAGTACCGTT
>NW_026267151.1:2221674-2226584 GCF_000697945.3 Frankliniella occidentalis
GGGAGGGTGCTGCCGCGGAGGTTGGGGTGGCGGGGAGGGAGCAGGGAGTGACCGTGTTTGTGTTGCCAGTGTGATGATGTTAGACAAAGCTCTGAATATCGGCGACGTGCTAAACGCGACAATGCTCCACACCACCCCCACCCTTGCGATCACACCCCGCACCTAACCCCCCTCCCCACTCTCATTGCACCCCTGCCCCCGCACGGAGCTCGCTCCCGTCAAAGACATTATTTGCGACTGTGCCTATGAATTTGTGGCACAAATATTCACAAATACACGAGTAACGTGGATTCGCATGCTCTGTTCGACCGGAATACTCTGTACACCGTTTAAACATCAGTACAGCTTTTGGCGCAGCTGCTGAATGGGTGAAGTGTACCGTGCCGGCGTGGCGGAGGGGCGGATCTGCCGGTCGCGTGGCGCACTCCACTCGTCCGAAATGAACCTCGCGCGTGCTGGCGGGGCGGGGGCGGGGCGAAACGGGGCGAAGCGCATAGGGCCTCGCGGACGGATGACATTTCGCCAACGAGATTGAAGTGATAAACTGCTATTGCGGAGGAGTCTAGGGCGGGCCCTCTGGCCTGTTTGCCCCCGCAAGCCCCCGCCCTCCGCTGCCTTAGTCCATCTTCGGCGACCACTGACCACGCTCGCCTCCCGCCACCCCACGCCGCGCCTGTGGAAGTGTTTGGTCCGCAGACCTTTATGTCCGATGCTCCACACACACACCACCCCTCCTCTCCTTCCGATTCCCTCTGCGTAGCGACACCCCGCCCTCTTAGCTGCGTGACGTTGATCGGAGCTGACGGGCAAATCACCCGACCACGGAGTCCCTTGCCGCCTCCCCTGTCCCCCTCCCCTCCCCCTAAGGATCTCCCCGCTCCCAGTCCCTCGGTCCCTCTCTTCAAGATTGTCGCTTGGCTTGCTCTGAAAGACAATCACACGTGTGTTTCCTGAGGGTTTGGATTGCGCCGACACGTCTCGCTTCCTGAGGGTGGCTTGCCTGCCATGGCCGCCGCCGCCACCCTCGTTCGCCAACCTGCTACACACAGCACAGCCCCGACCACTGCGCTTGTACATTACAATCGCAGGAACAAGCTCCGGATCGGTGGCTGTGCGCTCCCATGCGGCTCGCCTCGGCCCAGCCGCCGGTCAGCGTGCCAGACCCCGAGTGCCACGTGTTTCGCGCAGTGCGCCTGTGGACGGGAGGATAGGCAGCCCGCAGAGCGCGGCCGCCCGGCGCCGTGCGGGCCGGCAGGGGCGCGGCCAAGGACCCGTCAGAGATGTAGCAGGAGCATTCTTATTGCTCATTGATTGCATGTGATTTCTTCCATTCCAAGGTGTCATCTACGAAACCTGTGCGTTTAAAATCGTTGTATGTATAATCTGCCTATGCACGGCGGTCTAAACTTCGAGCGAAGCGATGAATGCCCTTCTAAACCCACAGCTTCCGACACCTTTCCTCAAATAGAATGCTAAGGAATACTGCTGGTCGATTTAATACAGCTATGGATATTTGTTTCGCTCAGAATACGTTACCAAAGACCTCTCAGAAGACGATCAGTACTTGTATCTCATAACTGGCCCGTAATCAGATACATTTCTTCTGTTCCCTCCCCGTAATTTTCCTACCACACCATAAACTCCGTCTGCTGATGCACACTGCGCCGCAGCGCTGCGCTGCGCCACTACAATACCGGCTGCCACGCCTCGCCACGCCGCCGCCGCTATCACTTGACTGCTGTCGCTGCGACGCTCAAGGCCGCGTGGTCAATCAGAAGCAGTAGCGCAGCCACACACAGCCACACTCGCAGAAACACACACACACACACACACACACACACATACACATGCGCGCGCGACCGATGCCGGCAATATGACGCGAGTTTACTCCTAAAATCCGTCGTCTCCGAAGCCCTAGGAGGGAATGGCACTGTTACACATAAAAATATTATGACCGGCAAATAAGTGCCTTTTTCCTGAGGAAGTGCGCGAACTTCCGCCACTCTGATATATAGCTGGTAATAATAATTGTAACGAGACAGAGACATTATACGCCTTCACCTCGAGCAGAGCAGATGAAGACATTGCGGAGCGCTCAAACGGAACGGAGCGGCCTCGCGACGACTTGTTTACAGACGAATCCTTTCAAATAATGCGTTTCTTCTGCGAGATGTAGAAAATATACATTGACGAGTACTCTTGAAGTTCGTTTCGTAAATGTGGAAGATGAGTTATTCTGTCGTAAGCGGTTTGTCGCGCGTTCGTAGAGGTGTAATTTTGTGTGTGTGTGTGTGTGTCGGTCTGTTGTAAACAAGCGTATTGATGTCCTTCTGCGTCGCACACGCACAGTACTTACGCACGGACACGCGCATCTTACGTAACACACACTAACACACGCGCGTACACTCGGTGCAGCTGCATAGGGGCAGCTTCCACAGCAGCTGCTGAGTCTCCTACTGTACAGCCGCTTCGCCTCTGTATGACCAGTGACACGCCACCGCCACGGCCATGGTCGCAGTGCCCTGCAGGCCCTTCCGCTGTGCCCCACCCCGCCAGTCCTTGCAGTGCGCCTCCCCCCCCCCCTGCTCTCGACGACCCCGTCCTCCCAAGTCACTAGGCCACAGCGAGTTTGCTTGGCGGGGGCGTCAGCTCAACAAGTGCCGTATCGTTTAGTATTTCCCCTGATCCAGGACGGTTACGACGCTCTGACGGTTACTCCGCGTACAAAAGGGTTGCCTTTGCGCCGGAGATCGAGACGTTGATTGGTTTTACCAGGGCAGTGCGGAGAGTGCTGTCGAACTTGTGTGGTGGAGCGTGGCGCGGGGTGCGATCCAGGCCAAGGGCGAGTGAGAGGGAAGATACGACTGGCCGGTGGAGCGAGAGAGACATTCCGATTAATTGCATGGTGACAATGTCTCGGTAACGTATAGTCGCCGCCCGCCCCCCAGCGTTTCTCTATCCGTCCTATCCTGGCCTCTAGATCTCTATCCGCCCTTGTCTTCTGGGCTGATGTGACAAGTTCACTGCCACGTCACGATCGCCTGAACGTTCGCACGGGGCGACTGGTGGTGTTGATGGGAGTGGTGGTGGTGGTAAAGGTGCAAGGACTAGGGACAATCGACGTTCAAATAGCTTACGTTTAAGTGCTTAAAATAATCATTTTATATTGAATCGAAAATAGGCTGCAAAAAAAGAAAGTCTTACAAACGGTAAGCTGGGGCTGAACAACGCCTACTCCGTGGACTGCTTTCTCGTGTTACTGTGGCCTGGACCTAAGACCGTCCGCTGCACGTGCGGCGCCCCCCTCCCCCCACCATGCTCCGCCACGCCTCGCCACCACACTACACCTTAGCGCTCTTGTTATTGTTTTGGATCGGCTGTCCCCCCGGTCGATGACTCGATGCCGCGTGAAGTCTCTATCTCCCCTTTCTTTCTTTCTTTCTTTCTTTCTTTCTTTCTTTCTTTCTTTCTTTCTTCCTTTCTTTCTTTTACATTCAGACCGTCTCGCCGTTTCTTCCTAAACCCCTGCAGCTTGTCGGTTAGGCAACACACTTTACCGCGGTGTCTGCGTAGGCAACCATCCGCCGGAGGGTATGCAATTAGCCCAACATCCGGCTGAAGGGGCCAAGTTTTACCCAATTCTTTGTTTCCTTCAGCTATCGGTTCAGGTTTTTTCGGGTTTGGCCTGTTTTCTCTGGTGCTGTCCGGTATGCCTGAATGTTCGCTTCGGTCATCAGGTCATATCGTCGCCTGGCTACGCCACTTCAGTAGCGTTCGACGCAATTAAGGCCTTTTGTTTGGCGCTTGGGAGTACTGCGCCAGCAGCACAGGGCTTTTGTTTGGTGTGTGTGTGTGTGTGTGTGTGTACGTGTGGTGCGTTAGGTCTTGGGCTGCACACTGACTCATTGGATGGGGGGACGCCTCGCTAACCTAGTCTTTTACAGTGAGTCACACGACCCACTTCTACGGAAATGTGCCTTATCGACTGAAGATTGTAGCGCTGAAGATTAATTTGACCTGAAAAGAGGTCGTACCGTGCAAAACCTTGCCTGTAAAGCAACGTGCGATGTTGTTTCATGTACGACTCACAAGCTAAAAATACATTTAAAGTGTTTTAAAAGAAGAAGCCCCGGGGGTGGCAGCACCTGCAGGTACGCATGCTTACATAAACCATATTTATAAGGCGCTATTTGGACCTGCTGGCCTCGGCCGTGTCGATGCTATTTGTGCGACACAACGCAACTCGTCCCGTCAGGTACGCGTGCCAACTGCACAGCGCGGCGCTAGGCGCAGCGGCCTCGAGGCAGGCGGCCGGCCCGGTGCGACAGTTGTCCGTGTGAAATTGATCCTTCTGCCTGAAAAGCATCGGCGACGGCTCGATACAGTCCTCGCCTTGCTAGGACCCGGTTGGGGGTAATTGTACGAGGCGCAGCAGGGGTGTGTGTTACTCCGAGGTGAAACTCATTTGGGACCATTAAATTCAGCTCAACCCGGTCATTTACCTGAACGGATGGAGTAGAGAGATGAAAATTTACGACAGCTACAGAGCTCATCGTGCGCGCCCTCACGCGTGTGTGTGCGTATACGTCCGTGTGAGTTTAGTCGTTTCCAATCACGGCTTGCTGGATCTCCTCGCGACCGCGACAAGTTAATAAACAACAAATTCAATTTCCCTTCGGCGCTGCGCCCTGCAGGCGGCCCTTCGCAGGCGGCCCTTCGGCCCTCAGCAGCCCAGGGGTCAGTAGTTGTGCCCCCGGGGCCCTGACGGCCCGAGCCTGCAGCTCGGACCGCCTCGGAAATGAGGCCCCACCCATCTATCCTCTCCATTATTTTTCACCGGTTTGAACGCAACGCGCGAAAATGATGGCCCCTCCGCTGGAGCGGTAGCGCACTCGGACTACTGTATAGCT
>NW_026267151.1:2228613-2234752 GCF_000697945.3 Frankliniella occidentalis
CCTGTAATCCTCTTGCGTAATAATATAAGTATTTGATAAGAAATAAATCAGTACTCGGAGAGTGTACAAAACTGATAGGGTGTTTGTTCTTTAAGAAACATAGCTTATCTGGAAGGTATCGAAGAGACGACGATGAGTGCCTTGCATGATGCCCATGCGCAGCGATACCGCAGCGCGCTGCAATCTACCCGTGGACAGGTGCGTTGTCACGGTGCTGCTCATGTGGGGCCATGCAAAGGACCCATTCGCCTGTCATCATCCCCCGCGGAAATGGTCACTCGTTTAGTACGCACTGCACACCTGGCTGTAACCGAAATGGGCCTGGGGACTGATGTGGCTCGTTAGTTTTTCAGATTTCTCGAGCGCATTTTATTTCCCACATCAAATGTGATCAGTTTACTAAGCGGTCTGTCGTGGTGCTCCCGGCCTCCCTTTGTACCTCGGTGGCGCTGCGCTCAGGACGACCGGCTGTTGTGTTGCTTCAAGGCTCTAGGCGTGTCATTTCCAACGGCGAAGTTCAATTGGATCTAGGCGCATAAAATGGTCGTTACGCTTTTATTTTTTTGCAATCGTCCAGGTGCTGCTGGCCGTTGAGGATGTAGGTCAAGCTGCGTCAGTGACATTGTCGCCATATCGGTCCGCAATTAAATTTTTCATTACGTGTTTCATTAGCCTATGCTTATCGTCATTACCCCCGATTAGCGCGCAAGGCGGCAGTCAGTGGTGCCGTCGACGTGTGCCAGCTTCACTAATATGTCGTTGACTACTCGGGTGAAAATATATGCCAGGAAGCCGATCAAAGAATATGATTTGATATGATGATGAACACGCAGCCTTATTGATTTCTGTGCGTTCCAGTTCTAACTCTTGAACTGTGTCTTGTAAAGTGTGTCAGCAAAACGCCGATGAGCCAGCCGAACTTGACGCGTAGCACATCCACTCCACATAGACTCCCCCGCGCTGCACTACTGCACCTGCCCTGCAGCGCGGCCGGACGTCACAATCGCTTGCAAGTGATTTCCCTCTTGGTCTGTGCGGTGCGGGCGGGCAGCACTACGCTTCGCCGCCCGCATTCGCACCAAAGCGCATCCCTGCCGACCTTGACTCTTGCGGGTCAGTATTGTGCAGGCAGACGTGGCCGGTCGGGCGCTATCGAGGGGCTAAAACAGCCATGGGCGGGTCATCTCATTCTATAATTAGCTATGATTGTCTTGCTCGAGGGCTCGCTACTGCCGTGACTCAGAGCTGTTTGTTTTCTTTTCCTTTTCGCCCGGCCTGGCAGACTGCTTGGCGACGAGACACCGCTCCGCTCTGCTTATCAGTTTGCCCATGAGGTGCAATTACATGGAGATAAGGCGGGTCTGCCCGATGATTGGCAGTGCTTTGTGTTTGCGTCGTCGCTGCGTGTACGTCTTGCGGGCGGAGCCACTGGGTAGAGCGGACAGATGTTGGCCAATCCGGCTGCCCCAGTGACCTGCGCGAAGTGCAGCTGCAGGTGCGGTGCACTCGGCGGCGCTTGTCGCCCGGAGGAAGTGCATTACAGAGGCAGTTGGATAACGCTGCGCAATACGGCGCGGTGATAGCGACACTGCCGCCACGGCCAAGGCGACGTGCCCCCGCTCTCTTTGGCATCACGTAGTGACCCGGTCCTCGCACCTATGGCCGTCGTCGTCCACGCGCGCGCGCGCGCTGTGCTGCGTCTTCAGGATAATTGTCCGGTGGCAGGACTCGCACGGAAAGAATCGTTCATAGTGATCTGCATAATGGAACATCCTTGAGGCGTTCTGTGATCGCAGTATCGGTCTGTCGTTTCGATATCTTCTATCGCCCTTCGCCTCGCTCGACAGCCGCGCGGACCTTGAACACCTCGGCAGGTGTAATCCCTGCGGGAATAAACGCGTTTCGTATGGATCGATATAGTATTGAGCATCGCGATTATGCAGATTGCTCATCGTGACACATGTGTGTTGCTGGTTTTAAGAGCGTGGTGAGACAATTTCGTTTCTGCACTTTTGTGAGCCAGCGATGAGAACGCCAGACAATAGGCTGTTGGCGGGGCCCTTGTGTATGTCTAGAGACATGCAGGCAATAAAATGGCTCGCGGTTACTGCCGCTGGGAATATGCTGAGCTTTACAGAGTGCTTCGCATCGATTTCACAATCAGTTTATGTCCAACGCGATGCAGTCTTATCGATCTCTGGATGAACGGGGGACAGAAAGAATCAGGCCTGCAGCTGCCGTTCTCAGCATAATTTCAGATACAAAGTAGTTGCACTCCAATGAGTTTACGCCGCGAAATAAACAAACCTAGAACCCAGAGGAGACCACAGCCTATGTCAAGGCCTTGCGTTACATCATGTCAGGCGTGCTCGCCGCTTCCTCATGAAAATGCATGTTTAGTTCTCGTAAGTAGAAAATGGTGCGAAATCTCTGCAGGCCGCAGGCCTGGCACTGCCGCTGTGACGGTGTGCTATGTGCTTGCACAACCATTCCGCGGGCCGCACGCTGCTGTAGTTCACGGTGGAGTGTGCCGAAGACTTGTGCTGTGTGGGCGATCTAACGGATCATTGTGTCGTGCACTGCAAAGCCCTCGTAAAATGCGTCCGATGCGTAATGCACATCAATATTGCGTCAACAATCCTAATGCAGTGTTTCAAGCCGGTTACAACTACATCGTGGCTGGGCGTGGATTTGGGTGTGTCTTCATCGTCCGTTTCCGCGAGTGGGAAAACTGTTTGCCACTATTTTTTAGGGCTTTCAAGTCGGACCGTGTGTATCCACAACAGACCGCTCCATCGTCACGAGTCGATCTGTTTCGGCTGGTTTCGGCAGCCATCGATCCTTCGGAATATAACCCGTTGTGCCGGTCTAGGCGATAGCAGGAACAAATTGTCGGAGAGGAGGCCCTCCCTCCGCGTGTCGGCCCGGCCCCCGCCGGCCCCCCCTGCCGAGCTACCGGAGCGCAGCGCGCCGATTTACAGGCTGTTTATAGGATGGTTCCTATCGCCGGGTAACGATCGTGCCACGGGCCCTAATGCCACGGCGGGCCCATTTAGGAAAAACTGAAGTGAAACGAGGTGGGACAAGTCGGGCTGAAATTAGTTGTTGATGCTGGGGCTCCCGTCGGGCCGGCCGTTGGACGTCATCTCCCCGCCTTATGTATATTTTATGCAACGCAAACTGGGGCGTCGCATGCTCTGTCCACGTGGGCGAGCTCAACGCAAGGGCTTGGGGAGGGCTCCGGTGGGCGACACCGACCGGCCGGCCATCGCGGCTCCACTGCCAAAAAGATCGAGGGGAAAACGGTTATTACCCCGTGTGTGTGCCTGCGCCCGTCTCGGGTCCGGCCCAGGCCCCCTCGTGTGTGATTGGTCTCTTCTTTATAATGACCCTGATTGCCCCGGAGCCGGCCGCCCCTGGGCCGCCCTGCCTGGTCTAATGTTCATAGCGCATCAGCAATTACACGGCCCGGCCGAGAGGTGCATGGGTTACACTCCTTTTGAAAGCGAGTGTCTAATGTCAACTGGGGTGCGTGTGTTGTTGTATGTTGGTACCCTCTCAAAGTGGCGATCAAATTCAAATCAAATTAATATATAGTTTCGTATATGCATGTGTGTTTGCACAGATTTGCGTAGGTCAGGTGTCTTTCCGTTACCCGTAAATATCCAGGTGATCTACTGTTTTTAAAAAATGCGCTGTTTATCTCACATTGTCTTTGATGCACATGATCAGTTGGCACTTACTCCCCCCCCCCCCTCCTCTCCCTGCTAGTGTCCCTCGTCTTTGATGGGCTTTGCGCTGTTTTGATCGCACGATGTACGATTCTTCGGTAAACGACCCGAGAGCGAGAGCACAAATTATCAATTTTATGCCACAAATTATAGGCTGGCTCACAATTTGTCGACCAGCCTCGTGCTTCAATTTTTTGTACGTTGGCTATTCTAAACGCGAGGGACCTTCGACGCTCGTCTTCTAATTCCTGGAAACCTCTCGCTCCAGTTCAGGCGTAATGACACGATTTCCTACGTGAGGGGGGCTGTGGCTGACGTTGGGCCATTTACGTAGAGCGTCTATTTTAGAGGGTATCCACAATACATATGGTTTTGCAACATCGGTGTCGCTGTCCCTCCCATGGCCCCCCTCCCTCACCCGCCACTCCCCCGAGGGGGCTCACAAGGGGCGTTGTGTGCCCCACTGGTGGCTCATTATACTGTACTTATATGCGGACGCACAGACCAGAGGGCTGGGGAGACGGGGCGGGCCGGGCTGTAGACAGCCCCGGGCCCGCCTCGGTGGGGCCTCGTACAGACAGATACTCTTGCCCCGCCGTGCTAGCTACAGTTTGACCCCCCCCCCACTGGTCCCTTAGGATTGACTACTGTGACAAGTGTGCAGCAAAGTGTGTGTCAGTTGCACCAAAACACAAATTCTACCTGCAATCATTGCAATCCGTTTATACGATTCGCAGTTCAGACCAAAAACACAACCGAAAAGAACGAAAGAGGAAAAAGCAGTGGAAGGGAGTAAGCGAAGAGACACGGCCACGTGTTCTTACTACCAGGCTAAAGATCAAGGCCACTTTTACGAGGAGCGAGTAGTGAAAAACAAAAATAAAAAGAGGAAAGAAAAGGACGGCGGTGGAGGAGAAGGAAAAAAAGAAAAGAAAACGAAATAAAATAAAAGCTGTCGAGATGCAGCTTGGCCGTCGGTCCGTCCTCCTGCTCGGCCGTGTGCGCTGCGCCGTCCGACCGCCCGGGAGGGGCCTTATCGCAGGGCGTCCGTGTGGCTACCCGGCTGTCCGTGTGGCTACCCGGCTGCCCGCCCGGCTGTCCGCCCGTGCCCGCGTACCCGTGCGTCGTCCACCTCGAAGCCATCGTAAAAGTCTCGACACCAATACAGTCATAGTAATAGTGCAGTTACTACGGCAGTACTAATGACGGGTTTGGTCGGACGGTAGCGAAGGGCCGCCGCCTTCCTCAGGACCACAACGTTGTCGTCTTGTCCTTGAGAGAACAGTCATTATTCCAGCAGCAATAAGCGTAACATTTGTTTTTTCCCTGCTTACGAAAAAACAGGGCTCCTGTAAAAAGTGTGTGTATATTTGCATGGATGAGATAGGCCACACTTCACCAATGACTTAGGCAGTGATTGATTGCCATGATCTTCCAGAGAAATTAAATCCAAAATACGCACATGTTTTTTGCTGTAGAAGATGGCATACGCGTGTATGCGTCGCGCGATATTCATTTTCAGGAAGGCAGAAGAGACGTGCAGTTCCGTTGACCCCCGTAACTCGTTAATTGTGCAACTCCGACTCTCGCACGCGAGCGGCAGGGGAGCGGCTTTGGCTGACGCCAAGACATCCGCGCCCCGCCTCACCTCACTCCACCACGCCACGCCACACTCCACGCCCCGCTACGCCCCACCACGCCCCACCACGCCCTGCCACGCCCTGCCACGCCACGCCCTGCCACGCCACGCCTGCTGGCAGCAAATGTCACCAGAGTGATAGGATGGGTAGCGTGGCGTGTCAGCGAGGTGACACGGGTTAGCGCGCGCGCGTATGTGAGTGTGTGCGTGCTAACGTGCGTGCACGTTCGTGTGTGTGTGCACCATGTGCATGCTCAAAAGTGAGTCCTACAGCTTGCCTGCAGATGGCGTGGATTGCGCCACGCCCGAACTTTTGCGAACTATTTTTCAATGAGCGCCCGTTTCCTTGCTGAGGCGCGCGTCGACCCGAGCGTTCTGCGGTCGGCGGTTTTATTTGCGATAATTATGGAGGTGTTGTTGTCTATTCGTTTTGCTGCCGTTTTCCGCGAACGAGCAACAATTTCTTCCCTCTTGTAATTTCGCCTTGTATCTTTCTGCAGGCTGTGCTGCGACGGCATCAGTTCATTGCTCTTTGTATGTCTGTGGCGGTGCGCGTGCGTCTCGCGAGCGTGCGTATGGTGACAAGTAGTCGTGGTGCCACAGGTGCCTCTCCGCTGCTCTTGCTTGACGCAGTTAAAGGCGCTGCAAGTCGTCCGTTAAAGCAATGAGAGCGATACTGTGACACCCGATGATATGACAGGAAAATAATAAAACAACCACTGCAGCTCGCTCGCGCGCGCACACACGCACTAGCCATGGAAAACAGGGG
>NW_026267151.1:2240733-2249845 GCF_000697945.3 Frankliniella occidentalis
AAAGCTGTCCGGGCGACGTCGTTCGCCCTGCGTAGCTCCGCGAAAAGGGGAAGAAAAGAAATATTACGCGTCGTCTGTCCCTGCAAGGCCAGACCGGTTCACTGCGCATGCGCAGCGCGCGCGGGATTCAAACAGACGTAACGCTACGTTATCGCCTCCCCGCGCCGCGGCCCGCGCCACTGCTGCGCCTCGCGCCTCGGCTCGTAAACGTCCGCCCGACTCGTATCGGACGAGCAAAACATCTTTAATCAGCTACCGTGTGGAGGGAAAGTGTCCCGCCAGTGATACGCGCAGCCGAGCTCCGGGTGGGCGACCTTTTGGTGGTTGTGTTGGGCGGGGCGCGGCCGCGCGGGGCGAGCGACCTCTAACAATCACCCCGCCCGCGCACCTGACTTCAAAGGTCGCATAATGGTGCGGCACACGACCATTTGGGTCGCAACGCATTTTCTTGAATTTCGCAACCAGTTGTGATGGTGGGATGGCGCAGGCTGGCGCCGGCCCGCGCGCGCCCGTGACCAACGGCAGATAAGGAGGTGCCCCGGTGACCGCGACGCAGGCAGGTAGTGCGAGTGCGGCTCAGGTGGCAGGACGCGTTTGCCGACGGCCAGCGCTGAGCAAGCCACCGTAACGCACTGCAGCTTGTACGCGTGTAGATGTAGAGAAGCTCTTTCGCGGGACCCGGACTGAAGTCGCATCGTGATTATTGCTCCCGTGGTGGCCCGGGCCCGGCTATCGACGAGCGTCCCAAGGTGCGTGCGCACTCTCACACATACTCTTGTACTTCATATACTTTTATCGTAAACGTACGCCCCGTGGCAGGATCCTCTCCCGGTCCGCTCCCACGGCGGCAGGCTGCGCACAGGTTTAGGCCTGCTCCCGAGGCGGCCGGCGCGGGACTGCAGCCCCCGGCCCCCGCCAAGGAGGCTGGGCTCGCTGGGCTATGGGTCTCGGCCTCAAAGCGTTGGGCTGGACCGGCTGCAGGTGGGGGGTGGAGCCATTGCACGTCCGTGCAAGTGCGGCTGAGACTGGCATGGTGGTGTCGCGACATTGTGGCGTCGTGCTCCACAAGACACCGGCGTGAGGCTCCTCCCCCCCCCCTCCCACTTGCACTAGCCTTACATCGGCTCACACCGCTCAGACCTTTCGGAAGTAAGTGCTCGATGGTTCAGCCAGGCGACCTGCTGTGCCCTGCCCCCCCCCTCCCCACCCCCCCGGTCTTGCAAAGCCCTGCTCTGCCCGACTGCAGTGGGCGGGGCGTGTCGCGCGACTGATAATTGCTTCGGTCGTGCGTTTTATTTTCCAATACGTCTTCGTTCCCGACCCATTGTTGGCGGCCGGAGCCTGCGGAGCCACGCCTCCTAGACCTGCCTCTCTATCTCTCACACGTCTATCCGTGACAATAACACGGAGCCGTTCTGCACGGGGGGAAGAGGGCGAGAGACGGAGGAGAGAGACGGGGAAGGCGAGGACGACGAGAAGAGAGAAATAAAACTCATGTAAACTGAATGACGCTGCAGTCTGGGGTGCGGGGCACGGCCCGGGCACGGCTGGCACCCTGCTGGTGTGGGATGTAAAGCGATCCCTCCGGACTGGACTACTGGCGCCCTCTTCCCCCGCCTCCTGCTTCCCCC
The DNA here is from genome assembly GCF_000697945.3 of Frankliniella occidentalis. Lineage (NCBI taxonomy): Eukaryota > Metazoa > Arthropoda > Insecta > Thysanoptera > Thripidae > Frankliniella > Frankliniella occidentalis. The sequence goes on from NW_026267151.1 coordinate 2,242,365, forward strand.
CCCTCCCCCCGCGGCCGAGATAGTGTGCACGGCCGTAGGAACTTTCCGTACAAACCCATGTCACTGTCACACCCCTCAGTGGGTGTGTCTACCACCGTGTTATATTTTTGCGCAGCAAAGTTGTGCGTCCACGAGGTGCGCACATGTGTCCGCCACACGTTTTATGACAAAATTTCACGAGGCAGTGAATTGCAGAAAGCTCCTCGCTCCCACCTGCGCACAATGCACGCTCCTAATCCCTTTATGCTGTTCCTTCCTCCAGAAGCCCCCCTCCCGACTGCGTCCTCCAAAGCCCCGAGCCCTCCGGTGCATACGGTGCAGGCAAAAAAGGACGCGCTGTGAAAAGCACCTATTGTCGCCCTCCTGTGACAAATGCAATCCCTGCCGAGTCGCCACCTGACCTTGTGGTGGTGTGTGCACCTGTCTGGAGCACCCTATTCCAACCTCAGCTCTCGACACATCTGGACTGGTTTGTGCCTCCGACCCTCCTTGTGTTTACCTTATCCCCCCCACCCTACCCAGCCTCCTCCCTCTACCCGGGATATTAGGCCTGGTTTCTGGAATCAGACGACCAATTCTTGGAACATGGACCGTTCTGCAGGTCAGCGAAGGATATATAAATGTGTGTGTGTGCGCGCGCGCGCACGTGTATATATGTATGTGTGCGTTAAGCAGGGACGGGTTGGACGCTCTGCCCGCTTGGGTCGCTGCACTCAGGCCCTTTGTCCACCTTTGCTGCATGTGGTTTCGCTGACAAAACTAATTCCCAATAACAGCGGATAAAAAACCGAGCTGTGCTAGTCAGTCCACTCAGTAATCGATTTCTTTCTCATGTTTCCATCTCTGGCCCTCAATTACCATGCGATGAGTCGTTTAGAGTAATGCAAAATTCATGTGGAGTAAAAAATATACGGTATAATGGTCCCCCTGCCGTGTGGGAACAGTTCAGTGAGGTTAATTAATTAATTATTTTGACAGGGTTGTCGCATAATTTCGTCATGGTTACTTGCAAAAAGTTTGGCGAGGGGGTTTTCCTTGCGTAATACACTGTGGGTACACCTAAACTAGGTATTACGCGTGATGTAATACCTAAAATTAGGGAAATATGCTCCAACATGGTAGAATTTTGATTTTAAAGCCTGTTTAACACCTTAGTAATATCGCGTAATACACGCAATATATAATACACTGTACACTAAAACCCCGAGTGAAAACCCCCTCGATGTTTGGTTTCTAAGGTAATGCAAATAGTGAAGCGTTTGGTCTGTAATTCATCCGCTGTAAGTTGTAGTGAATATATGTACTTCTGCTGGGCGAGGCTCGGCCTCCCGACGCCGTCTGGAGCGCGACCCCTCTCCCTCGCCTCCCTTCTTCCTCTCCTCTTCTCTTCTCGGCCAGGCCCTCGTACGGCTATAAAGCTATTACGGAGCGTAAGCCAGGGAGCCGAGGCCTGTCTGCTGTTTGCTTGGAACAAAAAAGGAGGACGAAGAGGCGAGGAGAGCGTGGTCCTGCAGCAGCGGTTGTGCTGGCCCCTGCTGGTGGCGATGCCGGTGGTTACTGCTCATGAACCTGCAGTATTTCCGTTCGGGTCATTCGATTCGGATCAGGTGTTTTCAACCTTTGTTCTGGAGGACGCAGTCCATAGGCCGACTTTATCGCATGGATGGTTGTGCTGCTGTGAGAGTGAGGTGTGTTGGGCTATTGGCTGGCATTGTAGATGTTAAGAGTAGATGGCATAAAGAGACGTAAGTACTTATACGTGCGACGCAGTAAAGACAAGCTCTTTAACAGTTGCGCGGGTGCGATGTAAAAGTGGGAGGATAAAAAAGATCACGAGCAGGAGGATAGGGAAGAGAAGAAAAGGGGAGTGACACTGCTCGAGGCGGGTAGCACGGTAGCCTCTCCACAACCATCACTCATTATATGTATTGTTCGTTCCTTTTTTATTTTTCTTCTGTTGCTCTCGAGAGCATCACGCGATCGAACTTGCATGTGATACGAGGCGCTACCGGCGCAGCGCAACGCCCACGACCCGTTCGATTTTTGAATATTGATGAAGGAACCTAAAGTGCAGCCGTGGTTGGATTATTCCAGGCACGGAGACGCACGGAGAAAGGGGCGAGGGGAGGGGGTGTTTACGACGAGTGTTTACAATGAATATTGCAGAGGGACTGCCTGCTCGTCTGCTCGTTAGGACGGGCAGCTAAAGGGCCATAGGTTACGAACTTCGAGAGAGGGAGAGGGGACGGGAGGTAAGGCCAGGGAGAGACGAGGAGAGAGGAAAGGCCAAGCAAGAGGTAAGAATATAGAAACGAATTTCAGAACAGGTGGATTTGTTCTTGTAAGTGCAGCTGGCTGTGACGTTCTTGCCATCGTCGTGGGCAGATACCACCCAGAAAATCATCCTTCCTTATAATTTGCCACTACCTAAATTAAAAAACTAAAGTATCTGTACGTGCTGCTCCCATTTTTGTCCTTGGGCCGTTAACGGAAAAAGAAGCACAAGTTAAAAGCAGAATAGTTAAAAGCGAGGTAATAGGTGGGCCGCATCCTTGCGATATGCGCAGCTTAGCGGCCGGCAGCTGAGTGCAACAAGACCCAGATCAATCACCGCTGCTTTTCCGTCTCCCTCACGCCAAGCCTTCCTCTATCGTGCGCTCAAACGCACACAGAGATGCTCCAGTCTAAGATAACGGTGAGCCCAGCCCTGTCCAAAGCTAACCACTGTGGTTTGCCACACGACCACAAATGAAACCTGCACACGTCCGTATCATGTTGGCTGCCCTGCCCGCTCCGGGTAAAGCCTAGCGCGGAGTGGCGAACGGCCCGCCCTGGCCGCCCTGCGATCAGCAGTACAATACGTGATGTGTGCAGTGCAGCCTGTTGTACTGCTCGGGCTGCTCATCTGGCCCCAGCAGGGCAGGGCCCCGGGGGTAACACGGAGGCAGACCTGTTCTGCGTGGGCTGCGAACTTGACCGCCAGATATACTGACTATACACCTCCTGCTCGCTCTCTCCCTCTTTTTCTCTCTTTCTACGTCTCCCTCTCTACCCTCCTTCCACTTGTGTCTCTCTCCCTCTGTCCGAATCACGTGCACCTCTCCGGCCCCTTCCCTTCGCCCTCGTTCCATGCGAGGCCCTCAGTGTCTCTCTGCTCCGCTCTCTCTCTCTCCTCTTCGTGCGCCTCTCTCCTTTATTTTTCCCCCTCTCTTTTCGTGGTGCGGATCTATTTTTAGTCGTTCGCTCCGTTCCGCTGCATCGAGCATCACGTTGTGATGGGCGCAGAAGCACCGTTATTATTTTTGGGTCACAAACCAAAACCAATTTTGTTCTTGCGGCTTTTCGTACCTAATTTCTATTTGACACACACATACACACAGTGAGCGTACTTCGTCTTTACTAGGACTCGAAAAGATCCGTAAATTCGAAGTTTGCGATGAAAACTAAGGCAAACGTTACATACACCCCTGCTGTTTTAGTTCTGTTTTTGTATCATCAAAGTGGGCTTTGTGTTCGCGTACTTGAATTTGTTTCTTGAAGACCTATCAAAGAAATTATGATCCGCGTTATCTGGGTTCTCTGTCGTAAGTACGAGACGACGCGGAGTTAGTCGTGCGCCTGCAGGCTGCAGAACGCTGCATCACGCCGCGCCTCACCAACACCGTGCCCCCAGATCGCCCCGCCCTTCCGCGCGCAGCCGCCTCCTCGACGCGAGCGAGACCGAAAACAAACGACCGGTTGGAGAAAAATAACAAAACACGGCGAAAAAGAGGAGTAACAGCGGTAGCATCGGAGCGAACGTGGAGAAGGGGCAGTAGGGAGGGGCGAGGGGCAGTCCCACCTGTAGCCGCTGGCCGCAGCGGGGCCGCAGCAGCAGCCCGGCGGCGCGCGTTGCCCCCGGTGCTTCGACCAAACAAATTGGTAGGTCTGATCCTGGGGCCCACACCTCGCCTATTGGCCCCGGGGGCCTGACCCCTTCCCCCCTCTCCTCCGGCTCCCCTTCACGCCTTGGCCCCCCGCAGGGCTCGCGATTGGATCCGACTGGCCAAATGCAGAGGCTCGTGAGGTGCTTTCTCCAGATGAACGCGTTTGCACGCTAAGCCCACCTGTCTCGTTAATCTTGCTAAGTTCAAATGTGATGTGAACAACAAAACAAAGAAGAAATAGATGACTGTTTTTGAAAATCGAGTGATAATTTCCGATTTCACTACGCCTTTTCCTCTCCTCGTTCCAGTCCGTGGGGACAAATGCATTGCATTATTTTCACTTGAAATCGGAAAGAGATGAAAGGCATTTGCCTGGTTCAGGTGGCTAAAATTACCAAACAAATAAGTGCAAGGCAATATGAAGAGGGGGAGGGGGGCTTGTACCTTGTATTGCTCTACTGGTTTGCTATTCTGTTCTTCACTCTTCATCTTAGTGACTTTTGCCTTTGTAAACAATCAATTTTTTTGTGCAATAGTATGGTATGAACATGATTGTTAATAAATCGCAACGATATTGTTGGTACCCTATTAACGTTTCTTATCAACATCCAAATAAATTTGTTGACACCTAATAACAGTATTGTTGTTACCTTACAATTTCGCAGAATTATTGTTTACAGCAAGAAATGAAAACCTCGATAATAGGGAATATGAGAGTGCTTGAGCCACATGAGAGGAAAGGGTCTGTGACTAGTCGGTGGTTCAATGTTCAATTAGGCTTTGTCGCCAAAACGACGATAGACGTGATGACGCAACCGGAACCCCATCGTCGACACACGCTACCACTACCCCGTCAGCAGCGCGCTGCGCAGCGCACCCGAGAGACCGAACCGACTGCAGGGTCAGCGGCTGTTGCCGAGACGACGGTGGGGGCTCCGCGACGCGAGCACGCCCCGACTCTCTCTCTCTCTCTCTCTCAACACCCCGGCGTGTTGAGGCGCGTCCATGACCGATAGGCCCGTTACATGTCCCCCTATCGTGGCGTTGCGTGGCTTGGCCACCCCGTTGCGCAATGTGTCCCACCCACCACCTAGTGTCTTATCCCTAGAAAACGAAAGCTTTTCGGGCCCGTGCTGATTGTGAACCATCCGGAACTGTCAGTAACGTGCCACTCGGGGTCAGGGTTGGCTGGTCATCTCCATGAGAGATGTCTGAGGTTGAGATGTTGTTCCAGGCGTGCGCTATATTTTATAATAACTGTGTAGTTACCGCCGCGCCTGGGATGAGAAAACAAACTGTTCACTGTAAACCCAAGTGTGTACTTAGAACATTATTCCTTGTGTGTACTTGAAAGCACACACAAGGAAGTGTGTGCTTGGCATGGCACACGCTAGAAAGTGTGTACATGCATGGCACACACTTCTTTGTGTGTACACGCCACAAAGCGTAGCGATATGGCACACGGAAAAAAGTAAAAATCGGTTCCGTGCTAATCGATTTAGCAGGCAAATTTGGCACCCCTGCGAAAAAATTCATTGCTTCAGTTTGCTGTACAGCTAAAAGTTTGGCACTTGCTAAAAAACATTAGCTTGGCCTATCCTGACTATTTTTTTGCACCAGTGCTATAAAAATAGCTACGGTGCTATATTTTTTTGCGTGCAAGTACACACTTCACACTTTCAAGTGTGTGCCACTCATGTACACACTTTTTTGTGTGTGCTTTCAAGTACAGAGTGCACTATGTACACACTTGGATTTGCAGTGTAAGTGGTAACAGCAAGAGGCAATTTCTTTCACTTTCACAGAATTTGCAGTTAGCTGAGAGCGCCCGGCCGTACGCTTGCCCATGTCAGCAGAGTGGGATCAGCGCCGCCCGAACCCGGAACAAGACCATTTCAGGTCTCGGCCTGCTCACTTCAAGCAGAGCTCTTTGCTATCGGACAGAGAGATGGTTCGCTTATCGGAAGTTTTATCGTCTGACAATGAACTGGACGCCTATCGGAACATGTGCTCTAATACAAATCAAAATAAAATAGCATCAAAGAAATACATTAAAATCTGATTTATCTTCAGCATGCCGCAAGATATCTTCGTTAGTATTGTAGTATTAAATCGCCGAATTGCTTTTCCAGTCTCATAGTGTCATTTCCAGTGTCATATCGTTACTTACTTGACTTGCTGCCGAGCCCTTGTATTACAACCACCGAAGTCACTATTAATGCCCTGCATGACGCTGTGCATCTGGTAGAGCTGGCCGGCAGCGACGTGAGAACAATGGCAGCGCCTAGGGCCATGGGCCGCATCGTTGCTATTGGCACCTCAGCCAGCCAGGCGAATTAAGATTGATTTCTTGGTCATTGCAATGTCAGCAGTCACGAGAGCGGAACCTGAAGCAGGCGTTCCTTCCTGAGTTAAATACTGTTGTAGGTATTTGAACATAAAACTCAAGCATCGTGCGTCTGTACACTGCTACCTGAGTTTTGTTTTCCAACCGAAAACTGTTTCCGACATTTAAATTCAAATATGATCGAATTGATTGCTAATAGGCATCACTGACTTGCAGGTGGCATATTGGCTACCTTGAATCACCGAATTGCCGATGTAGATCATCCCCGTGCTTCATTCTATAGTTAGACTGTACGTCATTCAGGCGCGTAGGCGGTTTGACCATCCGATCGGGACTGACTGTAAGGCGCCGTGGTCAGCAACGATAGACAAACCCGCCCCGCATGCCTGCATCGCGGTACAGTATACAAAAGTGCGTGCGGTTAATCAGCCACCTGGTATGTACCCAGGTGGTACGTTCACTATTGAAATCGAACTACAGTACAATATCGCAGGTGTAATTGCGAGACTATGAGTTGTACAGTTTAAATTGCAATTTTGTGATCGTGAACGAAAATATAATATTCTAAAAGACAATCTTTTTCTTAAAATTATCTTTCAAGCGAGCCTCTATGTGATATCACATACGGGGTTGCGATTTGTATCAGAAAACAAATGCAAATATTATGAAGTATGCAAATGGGAATGAAATTTGAAAAATCATAAGCTTATCTGTTTCAATATGAATTGCACGCCTTTTTCACATGTTGGGAATTTTAAAACGAAGCATATTGTGTCCTCAGAAATTACATTTTTGTTCAAGGTAAGAGAATTGCATTTTAAACTGTACTTGTCAGTCTTGCAGTTAAATCTGACATCTTGTACTACAGTCAGTTTGACTTGAAGAGCACCTTCATCCCCTGTGCTAGAGAGAGGTTTTCGTTATTTTAAGTGCGTCGTATGGTTCTTCGGTTTATGTTCCAGGTTTTCCACATAAATGAATATCGATGTTGTTAATTACAATCATCTTTAATGTTAGCGCTTCAAACAATCCCTTTTGTAAAATACATTTTGCACGTGAGGCGTCTTGCAGTGGTGCTGGTCTTTTTATAGTCAAGTGTCAATATCAGTCCCCAGTGTACGACGCAGTGGACTTGTTGGACTCACTGGTCGTCGAAGCAAGGTGGAGGTCAGGGTTTGTTGTCTAGCTCTCTCTCTCTCTCTCTCCCC
>NW_026267151.1:2259305-2263087 GCF_000697945.3 Frankliniella occidentalis
TATCTTCTTTACCTGTGGTCAGAGGGAAGTGCTGCTTCTGCAGCGCCTCAATTAGACTCGCCTGATTCGAGCTCTCGACGAGCAGCGGGACGTACTCTAGCCGAGCTGGTCAGGTACAGATCGAGCCCGAAAAGATAAACTAGTATGCATCGCAAGTTTATCGCGGGAAGGCATCGTCATGGCGCTCGGCAGTGCGACGGCCGTGTTTTTGCGGGACATAAATAATTCGCTTTGGAAGCACGTACGAGGTGCATACGGTAGCATGACTGCAGCAATTAACTCTCCGATAGCATCTGTAATCGGTCCATCCGGGATAAGTTATCGGGTACTCGCTCGGCGGCCCGAGGCGGCCCCAGTAATCGCCTCCGTCTGCGAAAATGACTTACTGGCGGGAATTGGTTTACCGGGAGCACGGCACTCCGCCGCGCAGCCTCCGTGACGGCGGGGCCGGCAGCAGCAGAGCGGGAGCGCGGCGGTCTCTAAATGTTTGATTATTTGTCTCTCTGCCCGACGAAAAGTTTGCAGCTCTCTAGACCGTCGCGGCTTTGCTGGGGATGATGTGGGACGATTAAAAGAAGTACGAGGGATAAGGGGGATCTGTCATTCGTCCTACGACAGCTGCAAACAGCTGCGGCAGGTGCGGCGGTGTCGCGAAGCCGTAGCGGCGGGGCGTGGCGGAGCGGAGGATGAGCCTGGCCGGAGTCGAGTCCAGCCGGCAGGTGTGTCCGAGCAGGCCGTGGGAAAACGGAAGGCTGCAGCTCGGCCCCACTCAACGCCCCCCGCCCTCCCCGCCACGCAACGACAGCGGCTGCGGACAAAACGGTTGACGACGGCGAGTCGCCAGGTCGGTCCAGAGGGTTCTTGCTAATAGACACGCGTAACATTAATTAACCGGTTCGACTCACCGGAAACTGACTTTACGGCGCGCATGCGCAGTAGCTCTGTGCGCGGGCAGCAGCAGGGGCTTGGACCGGTTCGGATAATTATCTCGTTGCCGAACGGTCCGCGGCGCGAGGGCGCTGCACAACGAGTGCCGCTGCTCTTTGGATTGATTTCTGACTCTCCTGGCGACCTGCAGGGGCTGGCGTGGTGGTTTACTAGCATGTCGTCCAAACCGATCGGACAGGCGTGCTGCGCCGGCGGGCGCGGGCCGCATCAGGCCCAGCAGGGTGCCCCCCCCCCCCTCACTGTGATTCTCTCCGCAGGTTGCTGGCGCCGACGTCCTGTTTGCTTGCCGGACGAGACAGTTTGGTTTGCCCAGGACCGGCAGTCTACTCCAGCACTTCTGGAGGCGCTCTCCAGTCGCCTCCAGTCGATAACAACCTTATCTCCCCCGTCACTCCCACCGGGCCGAGGCGAGCCGCTGCTGCAGCTGCGCGAGGAAACGTACGCAGCGCGTCGCCCTCTATCGACGGGCTGCTTTTACCGGACTGGCACTGGTTCAAATACGGTTTCATCAACCCCTTCCCCTCCTCATGCACCCACACATAAACATGCCACATTTGGAGAGCGCGCTGCATTTGCACGCGCGTGTGTGTGTGTGTGTGAGAGAGTGTGAGTGATCGCCTCGGTGATCGCCCTATCAATGGCTGGCCCCTGGGGCAGCCCTGTTGCACAGCAGACACTGGTGGAGCTGACGCGAGTGGGTCTGCGTGCCTCCGTTCGCCCTGCTGCCTGCGCCTCTTCTCTTGGCCCACCACACGCGAGGATTGAGTAGAGTTGTGCGGCGCCCCCCGCGATTACTTCTACAATCTCTTGCTTCTGCTGCTGGGCCGTTGGCTGCTGCACCGGGAGGCTGCGCGGCTGGCCTCTGCTGCTTGGGCTTTGGGTCGCTGGACCAGGAGGCTGGGGCCTGATCTCTGCTGCGTGAGTCGCTGCTGGAGCACCCCTGGGGTGGCCACCCTGCCCCACCTGATGACCGCGGTGACTCGCGTATCGGACAAACAGGTTGCTGTTAATCCCAGCCTGTGCGCGGCCCTCGCCCGGTCCTTGCCCGCCGCCAGAACCACGGTCCGACGCACCCCTACGCTTCCACGCTCCGCGCTACTTACGCAAGGACCCACAAATCTCCCACACAAACTCGCGCGCGCGCACGGCCACCGATGCGTTCCGCACCAGTTATCTGTGACGCAGCCATACCGCACGTCGCTATTGTTGGTTTAGTCTGCTGTGATGATTATTACGCTGCATCAAGATTAAGGACAGCTATAAGACGACGGCTTCAAGTGTGTTTTCAAAGTTCTTTGATAGTAATACCGCACATGCCTGGATGGGTCAGAGGAGCGACGCTACCGTTCGCTCTGGCGCAGGATGCAGCAGCAGCATGATAACATGATATGTAAACCGTCCAGCCGTACGACGTGTCTTTCGCATTTCCCGAAATAAAAGACTTTACAAAGTCATTATGTTATACGATATGTTTTGGCCGTACACGATTTGAATCCGAGCTTAAGTGCATGTCGCGCCGTCCGTCCGAAATGCCATCAAAAAGCAAGGTACACTTACACTGTTTTGTGCATTGTGTTTTTCAGGTGATCATGGCATTGGCAGTACAGTTCGTTGGACCAGGCGAGAATGTGCTTACTCCCGCACTCCATGCGGATTGTGGGACTGTCACCAAGAACGCGCAACGGACACAATCCCTCTCGGCGGGGGGTGCCACAGTCCGTCACATCGCCCCCCTCAAGGCGTCCCCGACCAGGTACGATAAATTAGACGAGCCCGTGAAACCGAAATATCTTAATCCAAAGTGAGGAGAGGGCGGTGCCGCGGAGCAGAGGGAAAGGCAAGGTGGAGCGGGAGGCAACGGCTTGAGCAGCAGCGACGCTTTGGATTAGAGGTGATCCATTATAAACCGGAGTTTTCTTGTCCCCTCCCCCATCTGGACCCCTTTCTCCCGCTCCCTTCCCAACGACACCCTTCACCCACCCACCCCCACCCGCTCACACCCGTTGAGTGATTGTCGAGTCATTTTACCTGTTGGATTGTTTATAGTCTCTCGTCCAGACGAAATCGCGTGGAACGGCTGCGTAGTGCGGGGAACATGGCGTGCCGGTGCGAAGGTACGAACAATAGCTCTGTATCTCTGAATATCAAGTAGACACTTCCAAATATTCGTCGACTCGTCATTTTTTAGACTGATAATGGGCATGTCTCCCACGGGACCCGACAAGCATTTTTTTCCTGTGAGGCTGCAATGTGAATGTGGTCCGAAATTGACAGCCATTGGTTGCCCTGTGGAAATGGAACTTAATTTGCTGGTACCTAGTATTTTCGTTTTTGAACGAACCCGTTATGGTCGTTCATTCCAGATACTCATATGACGCGGGAGGTAGCGAACCGCCCCGTCACGACGCGGCAATCAAGTGTCGCATTTTTACTGTAACTTTTACAATTAGCCCCGCCCGTCCGCCCGTTTTGCCAGATGGTGCCTAAAACAGAGAGCCAAATGAAGTGAATTACTAGAGTATTAATTTTAAGCCACTAATATTTCTTTTGGACATCCAAACTTTGCAACAGTGCACACACCAGGTGGAAGAGTGTAGGCAGGCAGAGACCTATTCTCCCATTCTCAAAACTATTACATTCCCTTGACAACCGATGTCTTCAGAATCAATTACATGGTATCAACCACAAAGCTATTTGCACACTATTGTACGGTGTATTTGGAAAACCAGTACCGTAAGTGAAATAAAGCAAGCCGGTTGTGTGCGTTGACAAAATAACATTGTGAGCACGCTCGCGCTCTCTTGCGACACGCATGACCCCTAGGACCCCTCCCC
>NW_026267151.1:2263137-2265007 GCF_000697945.3 Frankliniella occidentalis
CGATACTGTGACACCCGATGATATGACAGGAAAATAATAAAACAACCACTGCAGCTCGCTCGCGCGCGCACACACGCACTAGCCATGGAAAACAGCACGAGAGGGGGAGGGGCAGCCCGGGGAGCGGAGCTGGGTGCAGGTGGCTTAACCACGGGCTTCAGCCGTCTTCTTTTTCTCTATTAATTTTGTTCCTTTTGCCTTGTGCACGCCCTTCTCTCTTGGTCTCTCCACTCCGCTCTCTCCCTCTTTCCTCTCTCTCCCCCCTCCCCCCCCCTCTCTCTCTCTCTCTTTCTCTCCAGGTTAAATAAGGGAGAACGCGTGTGTAGTAGAAGGAAGACTGTAGGACGAGGGGCGAAGAAGTGGAGGGAAAATAAAACTGAAATGACGGCTGGGGGAGAATAATAGAACATGTGGAGGACGGGACGCAAGTACGGAAAGAGGATAAGAGTGAATACGATAAGAGACAGGAGCCGATAGAAGGAAGCCTGAGGAAAAGGGGGGGGGGGGTCTGTCCTGCCTATTGAGCCCGTCTGTACGCGTTGGGTTAGATCTCTCCGACTGCTGACCTACCATTGACATTGACAATTTTTAAACCACACATCCATCGTCTTTTTATACGTCCATCCTAACCCAGAAAGGCTTTGAATGTTTAAGACTTAGAGTTATTCTCGCGTTTGAAACTACATGCACCGTCTTTAGTTGAACCAAATGCGTACTGGTGCAGTACAATTGTTTTGGTTTTGGCAATGTATCGCCTGTTCTTTATACCCTCCCTTTCCCCCTTCTCCCGTACATTTCCTTGCCTCCTTCCCCCACACCTCCATGCCCTCCCCCTCCAGGTCCTCGCCTCGCCCGATGCAGCCGAGGTGGATGACCCAAAAGCAAAATAAACGTACAGCGTAGTAAAGCTTGGTTTTCTTCTTGTTGCTTTCCCCCTCCACTCTGGCGGCTGCCCTCCCTCCCCCGTCTCTCCCTATCCCCCTCAACCCCCCCCCCCCTCCCAGTGGCATTGGGCTGCCGCTCGCCCCATTTGGGTCATAAGCACCAACCCGCGACCAACAAAAAAGACACAGCCCTCACCTGCTTGGTCAGTTTTGACTTTTCGTTTCCTTGCAAATAAAGTTAACGTTTTGTCGTCGAAAATGTACGTGCATCAGGCTGCCCTTCCCCTTCTTCCCGTGCCCGACCTGCTCCCTGCAGGGGGCCGTAGACACTCGTCTCCCCCTGCCGCCTTGCTGGACCGGCTCTGCAGCGACACTTCGTACGACTTCGCGTACACTGGCTGCAAAAACTTGAGTGCGACGTGTCGAGTTTATTCTCTTCGCCTGGAAGTCGAGAGGGTCTGTGTCGTCCGGAGAAAATAATCGGTGATTAGCTCTGCCCTGGACGTGACCCGTCCGCCCCGAGATTCGAAAATAATTATCGGGCTGCAGTGGCCGTGGGGGAGCCGGGTCGCTACACTGTGGGGAAGCGATAGGGCTACTGGCTAAAGGGAACCGTAAGGAGGTGGAGTAAAATGGACTTGGTAACACAGTGTGCCGGGTGCTGGTAGAATTAACTTGAACGGTGATAGCCCTTAGTTGTACTAGACTCTTAAAACTGTCTCTGTTTTATCAATAATTTCGTAACAAAGAAAAATACAATTAGCCGTTATTGTTACAGATGTTTTAGGCCGTTGGTATCGTGAGTTGTTCGATTCGCTGCGGTCGCGCCAACTCGTTTTTTCCGATTACGACTGACAACCGGATTTAACGAGGAGCGCGCCGGTAGAGCACCTCCAATTTAAATATCACCCAGAGCGAGCCGTGAACACGCATACGAGGGAGGTGTCGGGGGCCACACTTTCTAATGACCGCTCGGTGGCGTCGCC
>NW_026267151.1:2265057-2273600 GCF_000697945.3 Frankliniella occidentalis
GGGGCCGTCGGAGTCGATCGAGTCAAACCGGTCGTCTGGTTTCCCGCCCGTTCTCCCCACCTCGCCCCTTTTACTACGGCTGGGGCTGTGTGCGCACTTGGGCCCCGAGTAGAGGGAGACAGGAGAACATGGTTGGTCAAGGAGAGAGACAGAGATAGACGCACGGAGGGGGACTCTCTTGGACGCAGCCGCTACTACGCCTGCTTGTCAGATCTCGTAGTAAACAGCGGGAGGGGCAGCGCAGACAGAGAGCGAGCGATAAGGAACCAGTTGGGGGGACGGAGACGGACAGAAAGAGAAGGACCACGGAATAAAAAGAAGACGTAGGTAAGACAAAAAGAGATAGAGGCAGGGCCGGGCCTAGGGTCCCTCACCTCCGAACCCTTTGGGCCTAATAGACAGACGTCTGCTTTTGCTTGAAATGGGTCGGGGGTTGTCCCGTCTATAGCCCCGGGCCCTTGGGCTCCAGCCCCTGCGCTACCTGGCAACAGGTCCGCCCGCAGTGGTTGCAGCGATTCCCTGTTGTTTTGGGATCTGTGATGATCGGGCTGCCTTATGGGGGATCGCATGTCAACAAATGCGACGCCAATGTGGTTTTACTGGGAAAGGAGTACTACCCAGTGTAGAAATATATTCCAAGAAATGACTGCTGTAAATCGACAACAGTCGACTGCAGTAAAACATGCATAAACATCATTTCGTATTGCGGTTTCTTTCTACCACAATTTGCAAAATTAAACGGAGAATACGAATCGATACGAACTTATCGATCAATATATTTCATGATCATTTTCAGTCGGATTTCTTCACCGGTGAACAGTAATCTGTTGTCAGCACTCGCCCTCAGTTTCCCTGGTGGGTTGCCTTGCACGCTGCCCCGCACGCTGCCGCCTGCCCCCCAAGGGCCCGTTCGAAGAGACCCGCGGAGCGCTCCGCCGCGGGCGACACCCGCTTCCTGGAAGGTGCCTGCCTAGAACTGATTGCCCCTCTATCAGCTCGACTGTAAATTAAATAATCTGTCAAGACTGTCCTGATCGCGACAACCCGATCAGCAGGGCATGATGCTGCGAGGCGCGCAGTTGTGGCACTCCTGTTCGGCCGGACAGCTTCAAGCTCTACTCGCAAGGCTGAAATCATGCCTCAAAGCTGCAGCATCGTCGAATATCGTGTTGGGCTCATGCTTATAGTGATTTGGCTGCCTCTTGCCTCGGACCTTGCGCTTGGCTTGGCTAGGGCCGTTTTAAATCGGTTTTCTAGAACGCAGTCACACACCCATTCTTGACGCCGCTCTGCCACATACTTGGCATTCCCGTTTAACTCCTAAATTTTGGCATCGTTTTCGAGACTGCTAATATTTGATCTTTTTACAAAATTTGGCGTCGCAGAACGCTCTGAAAGAATTTATTTGGCATTAATTGTGGTCTATAAAAGGCCCAAAGGAGGACAAATATAGGTAGTCTCTTGCCTAAATTTACCAGTCAAAAAGAACTGACAAAGTTTAGCTACGGCGTCAAGAAAGCGCTCGCTAGCGTGCACGGACACGCACACATCTTGAAAACATACAAGTCAAAGCTCAAAATTTTACACACATTAAAAGCTTAATTTTTCTTTTATTTTTTAAATGTTAAGTTTCTTTGTTTATGTGTCAACCTCGACCATGCCTATAAATTATACATAGGCCAACTTTATATGCCGTAACATGAGCAGTAGCACTTGACATTGCGCGCACGAATTTCGATGATCCGAAGACAGGTTGCAACGGAATTGGATGGTCGAATTAGACCACAACCGCCTAGGAGTGCTGGCACAGCTGGAGGCACAATGCTGGAGGTTCTGCTGGAGGCACCGCTGAAGTCCTCACTGGAGGCACTGGAGACCCCTTGCAAGGCTGGTGGGCGTTGACCCGCAGGTGCGCCGTGCGCCGGTCAGCTGATGGCCCTCCCTGACCTGCCTCAATGGCTGCCTGCCGGCCCGCCCCGCCCCGCAGGGCCACACCGGCCCCGCCACAGCTCTGCGAGCAATTTTGCAGGCGGGTTCGTCCCGCATGCGAGGCTCACGCGAGCCATGCCAGCCACTCCTCTCCCGCTCCGCCGCGCCCAGCCACGCTCAAAGCGAAGCTCAAAACGTACTCACGCAAATCTAATGACCATGCGTTTTGTCTCCTTTTTCTCCTGCCGTGTGCAATGTTTTTAACCCCCCTGGTATAGAGGCTGCTGGAACACACGACTCCTCGCGCTTCTTAAAACGGGACGCGGTGTTTGTCGGGCGCACGCGCGCGCCCGTTACACGGCTTGACTCGAGCGACCGAAATAAATGGACAATAATTTCGCGTCTAGCATCTTTTCTGGAGTGCCGCACCGCGTGCCCCTGCGAGTGGCCGGGGCGAATAATTTGCAGGCACACTCTGTTTACCGCCGGCCACGTGGCTTATTAACGCTCGGGCCGTCTCCGCTTGCAGCGGGATCCGCTTACGTCTGCTCGGGCGTAGCGCGGGGCGGGGCGGCCGAGAAGGAGGCTCTTCGTGATGAGCGTGTCACCGCCTTGGTTCCTCATTGTAGCACCTTTCATGTGAGGTCCACTCTTGTTTGTTGCACACTTTGATTAATCTGGAATTACCTTCACAGATTGCAGTAAACGCTAGTTTGCTCTCCAGCTAAATGGCACCGGACGACTCTGACACTTGCCAGGAGTTAATTTTCAAGTTTTATTGTAGTGTGAGCGCGATTTTTTCCCCATTTGCACTGTTGCTCTTGTGTACAATCGCTCCTGCCTCTGCCAGCGACCGGCCGGCCAGGTGCCAGCGAGCTCGGGGCGTGGCCGGGAGTGGCGGGGAGTGAGGCTCGGAGGGGACCGCAGGCTGTTGTTGACCGAGGTCAGTGCACGCCGCCAGCCCACGGCAAAAAGGGAAGCACGCACGCACATCGACACAAACAGGCACACGGACACGTCACGTGACCTCATCGATATTCGCAGAGCGTGCTGCTAATAAGACGGGACGCCTGTTCACAGGCCGCCCGAGGGTGGTTGCGCGCCGCGCACCGGTGCATGGTTGGCGAGGCCGACTGACCCGGATGGTTTGAGCCATCCATACCCAACACTGACTCGTGTTGGCTATTTTTCCTGCCATGTCGTTGAGGGGCGCCGTGGCGGCGTCGAGCATCTCCAGGGACCTGCAGGGCTCTGCAGGAACACACCTGACTGCGTGCAAACGCATGGCTGAGCGGCCGCTGCGCGTCAGGTCCTGGACCACCCCAATGCCGTCGCCAGCTTGAGTTTCTCGGCGACATGGCTTGGCGTGCGCACGGTGCGGCACACAAAGAGCTAATGAGTCGTCGTGAAGGCCTCCTCTGCCCCACCGGCCCCACCGGGAAGCAGCCGTGCAGCGCTCTCTTTTGATTGTGCATTTCGGTCCCGGCCTTGGCTCTCCCATTCGCGGACGCGCTGTCATATTATACTCACTGAAGAGACTCGCCGCGGGAGCCGAGCGCAGCCTCCGACTGCAGCTGCAGCTACCATCTCAAGTTTGCAGTCAGCACCTCCTGAAACTCAACCATACTATCTTGAGATCCGAAGTCACCTTCTCAGCCACCTTTGACCAACGGCATAAGACGTATCATATTCTGGGGCAGCCACTAGTCACTCGTCTCGCCTGCCTCGCCAGCCTACTGGGAACTGCAACTCCCAATAATAGTTCCGACGCTAGCCTTCACTGACTTGCAGATCATTGTT
The DNA here is from genome assembly GCF_000697945.3 of Frankliniella occidentalis. Taxonomy (NCBI): domain Eukaryota; kingdom Metazoa; phylum Arthropoda; class Insecta; order Thysanoptera; family Thripidae; genus Frankliniella; species Frankliniella occidentalis. Next base: position 2,268,787 of record NW_026267151.1, read on the forward strand.
ATAAATCAGCAGCGCCCGTCAAAGATTTTTTCCGATTCTGCACCAGCTCCTTCGCCACTCCCTGCCTAGTGCAAGCCGCAAGCTGCCGATGGGCAGCCGCCTGGCAGCCGGACGGCCCGTCGCGCTCCAAGGCCTTGAAGATGTCCACAGGGGCCCTAATGACGGGCCAGCGCCGCCAGCCGTGCGCCAGCGCCAGCCCGGCGGCAGCGTCCAGCCGTGTTTGTTTTCCTCGGGATGGACACCATTTGTCGGACGAGACAGTTTTGAACGGCCCGTTTCTCTTCGCCTCGGGGCCTGTGTGTGTGGTGGACGCGGACCGTCTTGAGGAAATATAATGATGATCTTTGGTGAAAATTTCTCGATAGACGCAACCCGTAGTGTGACCGGTGCATTTCCATCCGTAACGACTGCTATTGATAGCCCATTGTGCAACGCACCCCGTTCTCTAACGAGAGTAGACGGCGAAACTTATGGCGAGCATAGCGAGTAAGTAATGCACTGCCTTTTAAAAGTTCTAAATCTTTAGCGCATTCAATTCAAGAGCACTGCCAAGGGCACTAAAATTAGTCGACTAGAGCTATGTTTAATGATCCAAAAGAGCGTTGAATCTTGTTGCAGCTGTGCTCGTGCGCTACGGCCCGACCGGGCCACGCGTATGCTCCTTGCATTTGTCCCTACCAGAGGCGCTGCAGTAACTCAGCCCAAATGTAAACATGCGCTGCGCCATGCTCGGCACCATGTTGTAGGCACTCGGGGAACACTTGATCCCGTATCGGCGCCGCAGACAAGATGGCCGCCTGGGCCTCAGCAGGGCGGACACTCAGCCGCCAAATCTGATGTCCATCAGCCGCTGTTTGGCCCACATGGACCAGCGGGCTGAGAGCGCCTGGCGGCCACGTGCACGCGCTTGCAAGTGGCCGGGAGCAGGGCTGGGAAGGGTGTTCTGGCGCCGTAGAGCGGCGCGGACATATACTCTTATTTGAAAACAGTTCGTGCCCGGTGGTAGGTTAAAAGTATAGCAAACGTTCAAATGCCTGGGCTGTGCCAAAATGAATACCGAAGTGCTGTACTTTTCTGGAACTTATTGTGATGAGGGTCTGCTGTGAGTTTACGTACAAATCACACGTTTAAACTCGACAATCTTTGGTCTACCTGCGCAAGGTGAGACATGCTGCAGAGAGATCCGGGGTCGCCATTCGCGGATGAGATGGTAGTTGTCACCAACCGCAGCCAGAGCCTCTACGGGTCCGCCGCAGTGTGATCGGCACTGGTAATGAATCCCGAGTCCGGGGCGGGGCGGGGCGGCTGCGGTGTGTCCAGGCGGGCCGGCCGGTACAGGCCGCGGGCCCCGGCCGGGGGCCACGCCTGGTCGAGCCCGACCCCCAGCCCCGGACTCGGGATCTCGTTTCTACCGCGCCGTGTGGTTTTGCTGAAAACTGAGCCGCTGGTTGAGCCTCACGGTGGGGATCCAGCTCCCCCTCTCCCCCCACCCCTCCCTCCATGCACCCCGCAGGAGCAATAATTGATTTAAGGTGTCAGTGTCCGCGGCGGGCCCCGCCCGGCCACTCGATCCCGCGCGCCCTCCGCGCCCGCGTGGCCACCGCGGCCCCCGCCGCCCCCCCGGCCCGTTGTCCTCCGGTGATCACCACCTCGGCGTCGTTTCGTCCTCGACACGTGTGCGTGCGCATCCCCCTCTCTCCGCTGGCGACACTCTCCCTTCATTACTCGCCGTAATGACTTATCGTTGTAAGTGCCCGCTTCCTCGCGTGCCCGCGGGCGTGGCTGCGGGCTGATGCTGCAGGTCCGTTGAACCTGCCGCTCGGCCTGCCGAGCCCTGCCGAGCCCTGCCGAGCCCTACTACGGAGCCCTGCGGCTACGTCTGTGCAAACCGACCTGCCCCTCCCGCTGGACGTAATCGCGGCCCGCTAGCCGGGCGCCGCGCCCCGGAGCTGCCTGCCTGGCTCCCCCGGCGGGGTGCGACGCCCCGGGCGCCGTGCGGGGTAGGCCGCCCCCGACTTACAGCGCACCCGTGCGCCGCGGGGCTGCCTACCTGAACGCCTGCTCGCTCCCGCCGCCCGCCTGCTCGCCCTTTCCTCCCCGGCTCTCCCCCGCATGGGTCGCGCAGCAGTCCGCGCGCTCTCTAGCGGCCGTCGTCGTCGTGATTCTTTTTTTCATAATTTTTTTTATTCCCCTCTCCGCGCTTCTCGTCGCGCAGGTGCAGGTGTGGCGAGTGCAGTGGAGCGTGGCGGGGCGTGGCGCGGCGAGCAGGGGCCCCCTCGCTGCCCTCCTCCCTGCTCCCTGCCGCTCCAAGCCCGTACTGTGCACGCTTATCAACTCGTTCGTGTGCTCTTGATGCTGTTGGAAGCTCGCCACCGCGCTGGGACTCGAACCCGTCGCGCCGCCCGCCGTGCCAAACGCGGCCCGGAGGAGCGCTCTGCAGAGGGACACCTCTTGGCTTGAGTCCTACAATAATATCCGCGTCGCTTCTGCGTACGCAGTCCCCGCCTCGCCCCGCCTCGCCCCACCGCGCCCCGCGCCACGCCCCGCCACGCCCCGCTCAGTGTAGTCGTGACCGCTGCATCTCCTGCCCTGCCACTCAATGTCATGGTCAGCGCCAGCCGGGCGGGGCGGCGCGGCGCGGCGCGCACACTGCAAACTACCCGGGCCTGCGCGCCCCGGCCCGGCCCCACCGCACACTCCACTCCGCCCTCCTGTACCATTTCCACGAGAGGGGCCCGGCGGGCCGTGACGGCCTGCCACAATGGGCGCTGACGGTGTACAACGCTTTCGATCCGGCGTAAAGTTGTATCATGGAGAAGGAGATGTATTTATGGAGGAGTCTCGGTGGGGCTCCATCGTATAGTACTTCCACTTTAACGCAAGCGTGAAAAGTAGAAGAAGACTGGCGAGTCGATGCACTACGTACCTGATGATGTCCGTGGGCGTACGCCAGAAAAATTGGTAAAACAATGATACTGGCAAAATAGCGACTCATACACCAACCACATCGAATTGAGGAGGAATAAAAATAGCTATAATTATCCCGCGCTCCTCTCCACCGCCACCCGCGCTACTCCTCCCGGTGCATCTCTGCCATGGAGCTGTTGCGTTACGCAAGCAGTGGTCCGTGCGGAGCGCTGCGGGTACGGAGTGCTGTGGTGTTTGAACTAGACCTTCTCGGGCGCGTGGCGCGGCGTGGCGAAGCGCGGTGCTGCGGCGCAGTGGAGGGGAGGCAGTGCGTCTGTATTCCGCGACTGATGTTTGCCATGACTCTGCATGCACAACGCGTATTACTGCAGTGGCGGCCATGCAGGACGCCTTAGCCCTCCGGTTTGACCCCTCCTCCCCCCTTCCACACTTGCCCTCTCGCTCTGGCCTTGAGGACGCCTCTTTTCTCCTTCTTCCTCCCTCCCTCTCTGGACAGGTCAGCCTATACTTACTACGTGTCCTGGCCAACGCGCCGCCGTCCTCAGTTTGATCGGTCGCTGGCGGCGACGCAGTGCTTGGTCTTTACCGGTTTATTGTTCATAGCGCAGCGCCTCCCCGAACACAATGCAAGACGCGCTACTGCCCCTGCCTTGAAAACGGCGGAGAACGGTAATTCCAGGAGGGGAGAACACTGTGTTTGATACCCCTATATGTTGTACCCGAATATGAAGAAAAGTAGCAGCCAAATATTGGCCATCGAATTTTCAGCCCTCTGAAAAGAGTTGACAACAACAAACTATTTTTTCGTGCTCTTTGAGCAAGGTTTGATTCGAATGGCGCGATGTGGTGGTTGTTACGCCTGGGGTCGAAGTCCCACCACGCGGCACGGCCTCGTTCGTGTTCCGCCTCGCGCCCGGCGGACGTGTCGTGTGCCCCACACCTGTTATGGCGCCCGCTGCATCTCGTCATCCTGGCCATAATTATCATCGCCTGTTGGAATTGGTGCTGCCGTACTTAGCGATGGGTAGCGCAATCTCCTCTTTTTACCGTCCAGCGCGAGGCTCACGCCGTGGCGGAGGGACCAGCAGCGCCCACCAGGCCCAGCGCGCCGCAGACAGGATGCATGCGATAAGTAATTGGAGTGACAGAATGGATGGTTGACGCCTGCGGCGAGACATTGGCTGTGAGGCTGAGCAGTGTGAGCTGCCGTTATCAACCAACAATCCTAACCGTTGCCGGAGTAAACTAGATTGGTTTTAAAAAGTCAACAACAAGAAAACGTACAGTTTTAAGCAAGCGTTGCAACGATGCGTCCTAATCCAATCGGTTCTGCTCAGCAGACCACGCGACACCTTCGGCGAATTAATCGCCCTCCTGCCTGCCGCACCACGCGGAAGGCGCGAAGGCGCCAGCCAGTTGAATGTCGGCGCGCGGAACGCTCTGCTGCACCGTGACGGTGATGAGTCTCATAGCGCCTCTTCCGCCACCGGTGCTTAGGACCTGCAGGCCGGTGAGGAGAGATACTCTCAGCCCAGCGGGCAACTACACACAGCCTCAACATGTGGAAGGAGAAAGAAATCTAATAAGTGCTTTTCTGAGGCTTGTGTCGTTTTGCTTGGGTGAAATTGCTGAACACTTGGTGGAATCCTTATTGAAGTTCCCTATTGAAGTTCATAAATATTCGGATGATGTTCATCAAAAGTTCAGATATGTTCAGCTAAATTTCTTTTATTGAAGTATTTTGATGTATTAAAATGAATACGCAGAAGTTCAAGCAGACGAATTTTCCGTGGCCAATGAAAAAAACAGTTCTGTCTAAAGGAGGAAAGGAACTCTATTTTCAACAAGTTTTATGCACTTCGTGTTAAATACGACTGCTGTAATTA
>NW_026267151.1:2280345-2281282 GCF_000697945.3 Frankliniella occidentalis
CTGTGGTTAACTGGCTACCGTCGCCCGGCCCGCGCCTCCCCCACGCGACCTGGCGGCAACAGCAGATGTTCTTTTTGATGTGGAGGGTGCGCTCCACACCGCACCTCTCGATCAGTGATCCCACTCCAGCGCGGCCGCCACCGGTCAGCAGAAACAAAGGACCGCGCCCGCGCCCGCGCCCGCGCCCGCGAATGCCGGCGTAGCGGGGTGAGGGAGACACTCACCGCGCTCCTGTGTGGGGAGCGGGGATCTCATCCAGCCGCGAGCTCGCGCACGCACGCACGCCAACCCGCGCAAACCACTCCCGGGCGATTCTGTGCATATCGGTGCATATACTCTCCGCTGGTCATCTTCTGGTGCCCTGCCCTGCAACAGGGTGGCTAGTGGCTACTGACTTGAAGGCTGTCCACGTCGTACCCACTCACCCCTCCCCCTCGATGTGCGTTGTGTCTGCGACAGGCGTTCCGGGTCCCGGTGCACAAGGAGGTGAACAAGGACCAGAAGACTGCGTTTTGTAGAAGCCATTCGTGTGACACCTCCCATTACCCCGAGGCCCCAGTCTGTATGAGCCTAATGAATGCCTCAGCCCCGCCGCCCGGCCGCGACTCTGACATCCTGACTGTCTTCTAATGGACTCGGGACATGTGGACGCGTTGCGTGGCGGGGCGTGGCGGGGCGGGGCGTGGCGAGGCGGGGCGAGGCGGGGCGAGGCGGGGCGAGGCGGGCTGTCTTGGGCCCGCGCCCCGCACACGTGGGCCCCGTAATCTGTCAACAGAAGGGCGCTGGTACAGTTAATCTTATCGTCTGTCCGTCCTTGTCCCTTGCAGGGCGGGGCGTAATGGTGTTCGACTTGTGTCCAGTGTATCCCGAGGATAGAGCATCTTATCCCCGTCCCCCGCCCCTTTTCTCCCCGCCTTCTATCTCCTCCTCGCTCCCC
>NW_026267151.1:2281332-2284319 GCF_000697945.3 Frankliniella occidentalis
GGGGGGGGGGGCGTAGGGGGTGCAGTACAGTATGTACGTTGAGAGTAGTATTTATATCGTTCAACCAATTTGAGGTTTGATTAGTTACTACCCGAAATTGTGATATAGCAACGCCTAATTGCAACTAATCAAAAGTTTAAACCAGCAAAACTCTTGGCGACAGCACCCTTCATTTCATGTTCTTATCATGCTTTAACACTTTTGGATGTGGTCCTGCTATACCTTTCGATGGCTATTGTGGGCGTTGGACGGTGTTGGAGTTGTGGCTGGGCGTGTCGCTCGGTTTTTTTGTTTTGTTTTGTGGTCGGTCCGACGTGAAAGCCACGGGCCGCACACCTATCCAAAGCACACCTACTCTGCACATCCATGTCATATCTATTGCACATCTACGTCGCCTTTTGCGCTCTGCTCGTTTGTCTCCCTTACCTCACGTTCACGATTTACACTCAACCTACTTCATCAACAGCACATCTCGAATCAGGTCACAGCAAGGAGAGACCATCTACCTCCTACTGGGTGTTCACTATCCTTCGATCAAACACCACAAGCAAACATACGTTCACTTCCACTTCGAGAGTTTGTGTGCGTGGACGTGTGTATGTGTGCGCGGGCGCGTGTGTGTGCGGGCGTGGGCCGGTGGTACAATGGGACCTATGTAACATCCCGGGGTATTGTCAACCCAGGCTGTTCCCTGATGAGAGGACCTTGATGTAGCGATGTAGCACGATCTAGCGATACAATTAGCAACTCGACGTCTGTTCGTACAGTGTGCTGCTACTGCTCGTCTGGGCGCGTGGCGCAGCGCGGAGCGGCCGCACGAGACACGAACCGCAGCTGTGTTGGCTGGACCTATCTTCACGCAGGCGCACAATGTTTTTTCCTCTCCATTATTCTCCTCTCTCTCTCTCTCTCTCCCCCCTCCTCAATCTCTCTTTATTTCTCTCGTGTCTCGCCGTTGCTGCTGTGTCATTTTCGCCCGGCCCCGTGTCATAACGGTTTACTAGCTGCACTCCTCTAATTCTTTTCTCGTGCAACTCTTGAGAGTGTACTTCCGCGGGGCTTAAGCTCATGTGTTGTCTGCAAGGCCGATGCGACAGCCGCACTGGTGCCTCTAAGCACCCTAGAACGCCTCAAACACACACGACACGCTCGGGAAGACGGTTTGGCGTCACTGAGTGCCCACGCGATACTTCTACTATTGACAGCGGGTAGTTGTCCCTAAGAGTCACACAGCAACGAAAAATAGATGGTAGAGATGGAAACGTGCAAACTCGTGTTTTGTTGTTTTTTTGCACCAGTTTCTGTTACACGATACAAATTTTTGTTGAGAGTTGGGTAGACAAAATATGTGTTAGAGGAAATACTCTAAACAATCTAAGTTGAAATAATTTTCTTCGTAACTTGTGTTTTTCTTAAATTTTGCAAAGATGGTACTAGTTTGGTCACCGATGTAGCGTACTGCCTGCCTGTTTGGTACAGGCGGTCGGACCTGCTGCGCATGCTACAGCAGACAGCCTGCCCGCGGTCCGAGTGACATTTAACGGAAATGATAGACTGGGAGGCGTTTATATCAAAAGTGTCCTTGAGGCGTGCTTTATTGTGCACGCAATGCAGCGGTCGTTACTTACTCAGACTTTGATGTTTCACATTGCTGTTGGCATTATTTTTCTCGAACAACTCAGCTGGGTCCTGCGTTATCCTCGTTATGTCTTTGAATGACAAGTAAAAATGAGTAGCTGGAATAGTAGGTCATCCCTGGGCCATCCTTGGGGGTCACAAGCGTCTTGCAAGCGAGAGAGTTTGTGTGTGTGTGTGTGTGTGTGTGTGTGTTCGCGCACACGGCACTCACACAGTCAACTGGTGTGTGGGCCGCTGATCAGGTATAGGTTGATGGACGGGCTGACGCCCCGTTGTGTGGAGCGTGGGTCGCACTTTGCACTTGTATATTCCAGCACCGTAGATGAATTTTTGTGCGCTCTGCCAGCCTCATACATAAATAACAGAATGCCATTCAAATGTAAAGTGTGGCCTCGGTGCGATTAGGTCCAAATAGAGGCGGGCTTGGCGAGCGAATGAGGTCAAGTGCGTACAAATTCTCTTTTTGTTGAGCAACGGGTGATCATCTCGGGTCGGAAATCCCCGCGGCGGCAGGAGGAGCACTGCAGGTCCTTGGTGCGCGGCGGCGGTGGCAGCGACGACGGCAGTGTGCTGGCGGTGCAGTGAAGGGACCTGCCTGCACCGCCCCAAGGCCAGGCGCCGCGCAGTCGCTGACAGGCTGCGTGGGCTCCGCGGTGCAATATGCCCGGTCCTGCACAAGTACTGCACCGCGGCGCGGCGGACACCCTCCACCGCGCACGCGTCGTATTTTGTCGGTATTTTTTTTACAGGGGATGAGAGTGACTCTTGATAAGTTGTGCGTTGTGCGTCTCTGCTGCTGCTGCGGCCCCGCTGCCCACGCCGCCCAGCTTATCGCCGCCCGCAGGCCCCCGCGCCTGTTTGTGTGTGTGCGTGCGTGCACCAGTGCGTGCGTAGTGTAGTGTTTGATATACAGAAGTCCAGTCTGGACGGCCGAAATAATGCTGATATTTTGAGTTTTAAATATGCTTACAATGGCCTGAAGACATTTTAGGACATTTAGACGACACCAAAAAAACTCACAGAATGCGAAACAAGAAATGAAGAGAGTTTTGGTCTTACGCGAAATCGGAGAATCGGAGATTCGGATACGGATTTACACAGTTTAGTCACTCACTATGGGTATAACTCGTGACCATGACCCATGGTCAATACCAAAACAAACCTAATTGTCAAAGCCTTTGAATCGTACCGGTTGCGTTGCACCTACATATAGTCATATTAGGTCTTTTAAGTTTCGCAAAGCCCGCGCGTACGCAGTTTATCATCCTAATGCTTGATGGTCACACCAGCTTCTCCGGCAGCAAGTGCACGCATAACGCACACATAAGAGATAATGATAAACACCAAAC
>NW_026267151.1:2284369-2286960 GCF_000697945.3 Frankliniella occidentalis
CTGTGGGGGAGTGTCTATGATTAATCACCTTTGCTGCAGCACCTGAGGAGAGCAGAAGAACCGGCTCCAGCGAATCAATTTGGGCCGTTTTTGAGGCAGCCTCAATTAATTTTTAGGAAAACGGATAAAACGTGATCCAGTGTTATCAGGACACCCGCGCACTAATCCCATTGTGACGGCAGAGTTTGTGGCCGCGCTCTGTCCACAGCAGACGTGTGCAGTTACCGTTTCCTCGCCGTTCTATTCCTTCATCTCTCCGGTAATTGTCTGCGCTCAACACGTTGCGAGATAATTACATATTCAGGCTCTCTCCCACCACGCCCCCTCCTCATAGGCCCTGCGAGCGGCCCGGCTGTAACCTGTGATTTCCTCACCTTTACTTCGATTCCATTCTTACCTTGACGCCGAGCTGCGCGCCACGCGACCCCCTGCGATTGTGATGCGCTTCGGATGAGCGAAAAGGGTTCGAGCAACAAAGGGCTCTATTACATACGAGGCCATCGTGCTGCATTTGGAGCAATGTAGTCGTCAGAGTAAGAACCGTTTTTTATTAATGTTATTTTTTCGTTTTCTCGGCGCTACGAGGCGTGAACGTGAACTGACCGCGTGGTGCATTGTGGTAACCACCACGGCTGACTAGTTTTTTCCCCTATTTGTTGCTTGTTTGTTTCTCAACGTGTGTTTGTTCTCCTCGGTTTGGTGCTATCGCGTATGACTCCTTACGGACAACCGCAGAATTAGAACCCTGTGCGCCTCGCTATTATTGGATCTGTGAGCACGGGTCACTTACTCGTGTGCGCCGTGCGCGCATGCACCGTGCCCTGCCCCTGTGCCCCTAGGATGTGGCCGCTTTATGTCATTATTTCACAACTAAGTGAACTTACGTATTGGCCGGGCAAAACAATGGCATATTTTTTTTGGATGGATTCACCAACGTTTAAAGTGTTTTTTTTTTTATAGGAACCCCCTTCCAGTTGTAAATTTAAAAATTGTTCGTACGTCTCCATCTGATAAAAACGGAACTTTTCTAAACTTTGTTTTCCCGTATTTTGAACCATTGAACCATACAGTATAATAATGGCTGGTAGATGCACCGTGTTGCACGCACACTGTAGATCCCAACGGCCGCGGAACATTTCCGAAAAGTGCATATTTTGCACTCAGCAGAAGTAAATGTTCTAGGAACAGCGTGTGCACTTGCCGTCCTCTCGGACCTACCGCAAACCGTGTCCCGCTGCTCCGCAAGCGTTGTCCGTCCCGTCGGATGGTTTTGTAATATGTTTCCTAGAAGATCGGAACATGCTCTTCGTGTACCGAAAATGTCTGTCGAGAGGCCGATTTGCTCTCCTACTCCTGGTACGGATGAGCATGCCGAGGACGTGCTCCACAGTCTTCTTCAACTAGGGTTATAAAACACTTGGTTATTATTTGGTGCGTAATCTGGATGCTCTGCTGTGGTCTGTAGGCAATGACCTTATTGGTGGTGTGGTGCCTTACTTGTGTTCCCACGCTGAGACCGGATGTGTGCACCTGCCGACACCTGCGCCCAGGTGTGGTCCCGGCAGCTGCGAGGCACCCGTTGCCGCATCTAACGAATCAGGGTGCTTCACTTTTTAAAATAAGTACTTGGCTCATTATGTAGATTCCTGATTGTTATTTTTCTGCCGTTACCAGACCTGCAGGTTGCAGGTGTCCGTCGCGAAAGAGAAGCAAACACGCAACAATAAAGTACATCCCCACGGAACGTGAACACCGTCCTTTTATTTTATTTTCTTAGCTCCACTGTTCCGCATGCATGCGTGTGGGCGGGTTGCCCTTTCTCTCTGGCGCATAAGGCGCTACGTTTGGTGGCAAGGCAACCCTGTCCATACTCGAGGTGTGGGTCCGACGAACCCCAGAAAGGTGAAATGCCACTTCTTGCCTTGGTTTTAATCGCTGAGCGAAGCTCAGTTGTAAGTAACGCTTTTGTATGGTTTTTTTTTTATCTGTAGACAGCATTGTGTTGGTTGTTCTTACATGTGTAGGAATAAGCGTGGTAAGCGATACGCACAAAAGTAAGTTTATCGAGGACGATATTCCTAAAGATAGCAAGATGCGTTGGCGGTGCTAGCTAGATGTTTCAACGGTAACAGGGCCCTTCATCAGCCCAGCCACACCTCGTGACAAATTGAGGCGAATGGAGACGCCGCTAACTCCGCTTGACTATCGCGCGATCGTTGAGGCGTGGCAGTGCGTGGCGGGCAGCCTGGGGCCAGCCCGCTGGAGATATCCCCTATTGATTTAAGTGGTCAGCCTGTCCAGGCCCACGCGGGGGCCGCTGACGCTCCCAGGTCCGCTATTGTCTGATGCTAATCATCGCAGAGGCCCTGCTCATGCCCGCTGTCGCAGAGAGTCATTTTCTTGATCGGCTGCCAAATCCCATTCCGTGACTCTAAGCTGCTGTTTATCGATCTTTCACCCCCACCTACCCCTCCCCCGACACACAACTTTTGCATTTGAGGTTTATAAGTACACTGTATTCATTTTTGGTGCAATACCGTGCAATATCTTGCACGCCGATTATATTTCGTCACCACACCAATGTTAACATA
>NW_026267151.1:2293520-2298591 GCF_000697945.3 Frankliniella occidentalis
TTCGCAGCTACCTCGATGCCCGGCGAGTAGCATCACCAGCAAGGAGCCACTACGGGCAGCAGGGGCAGCACCACGAACGAGCAGAGCCACGAGCAGCGGCAGAGGTGTTTACACAAGTGTCGGGGGGCGTGGACCGGAGTAGCGGAACACTGATGGCCAGCGGGCTGCGTGTGGGGCGTGGCGCGACGTGGCGGGGCGGGGCGCGAGCTGCCCGTCGACGTGTGCCTGCCACGCCACGCCACCCCTCGCCCGGCCGCGAGGCTACACGCCCTACTTTACTAAACTTGTCCCGGGGTTCGATTCCCGGCACGCGATATATTGGTTAATTTTATTTTTTTTTCGCGCCTCGATGTTATCCTTTGCCGTGACGAAAAATCAACGCCTCCTTGTGGTTGGCGCCCCTGGCGGTGAGAGGTCGTACGCTAGTTTGGGTGAGCAGCGATCAGCCCCCCCCCCCTCACCACGCTCGCTCCCCGAGGAGAAAGTATGCATCCGAGATGGTCCTGCTTTACATTCTTTTGGCCCCCCTCCCCTCTTTTCCCGCCTCCGGGTGATCGCGGGGCGTAGAAATGGATCCGTTGATTCGGTCCAGAGCGGCCGTGATTAGGAGGGCACGACTCCCGTTCACAACTCATAACGCACCGCAGGCCGGTAGTTTGTGGTGTTTGTTTTGGCCGGTATCTGATGTGGACGAGCCAGACTCTATGAGCGGACTGCACGCCTGGGCGGGGCGAAGCGCCCGGAGCAGCGCCCATTGACACCCAAATTATACAGCGGCGATGAACCCGATGGGTGGGTCTTTTTTTTCTGCAATTCATTTGAACAAACTGAGCGGACAGCGCGAGAAAGGCAAATATGACTCGTCCCCTGGCTCATCCCTCAATACAAAATACATAATACGGAAAAAAGGGGGGGAGAAAAATAAGGTGGCTTGCCCTTGTTATATACTGTCAATCTACCGATAGAGTGTCTGCCTGCATGACAGTTTTACACTGGGGCGTCAGCACGCTCATCTACACGGTTCGTATTGATGAAATTAAGCGTGAATTGGAGAATTATTCGTAAGTCTCTCAAATCGAGGTCAATTTTACTCATACCTTCAACTTGGAAAACTTTTCCTTTCTCCCTTTCGGATTATTAGTCTCCTGCCTGATGCTTTTGAGACGATAGTTATTACGTCGCGCGCCAGGACCCCCAGGATCCCGTTTCGGTCTGGCGCTTCCGTCCGCCCCTAGCGTCCCCCACCCAGCCACAGCAGCTTTGCCGGCCCCTCCTAGTCCACCCCCTTCCATTGCATTGGGCAAATGCTGACTATCAACTGCGGTCATGAAAGGCCAACGATCTGGTCGTAGTTAGGCATATTCGACAAGAGGAGTCTTCTCCTAAATTTTTAATTTCGAGGAGACGAAAACGTTATTACTGTACAGTGAACAGCTAAGGGAGTAAGAGGAAGTGAGTGGTGGATGCAACCCCTACATACCAATCGCCGAAGCCCTCGCCTGCTGTTTTTCTTCTGTCTGGGGTGACATCCCCAGCTCGTTGACTCGGGACCTTGATTAGCCGTGTCGGGTGACAGGAGGGTGACGGGAGGGTGACGCCGCCTTGATGCCGCATTAATGTTCGCTGCCGATTCTTCGTCGTAGTTTTGACAGATTTGCACAATGCGCGGATGAGACTGGCCCGGGGCCCGGGTAGGTGATCCCACATCCGTCATTCGTCAGGATTATGCATCTGTTAATTGTTTCGCATTTCCATCATTATTTAAGATTATTCCCACACGACGGCGCTGTGGAGATTGATGGTCCGTGATTTACACAGGCGACGAAACCTCGACATGTCGCTGGCCACCCGTTTGCATAATCAGAGCCAAAGAGAAAGCCGCGAATAACTCGCAAAGTGATAAAATTAATGAACGCAGCGGGAGGTGTGTGCATCCCCCTGCCAATTAATGACTAGTCTGTGTGTGAGAATGCAGCTCAACTATTTGTCTAGTCTTATGACCCGTTTGAATAGTCATGGCGTATGCTAAACAGTCTGATTAGGGAGGAAAACTGATGCGGCTGTGTCCCCTGCGTGTGAGCAGAGAGGGGACTTCGCACCTTATTAAAAACAAAGATAAATACGTGAAATTAAACTTCAAACAAACGCCCCAACGACGCTGTCTCGTTCGTTCATTTGCGATGCATTTATTTTGTGAGCAGTGTGAGACTTGCATTTTTTCGGGCGTCAGTGTATTGTTACCCGGGCCTGTACCGGAGTGGCTGCCTGCAGGCGCTATGCATCCTGAATCCAGCACCACAGTTTGGCGCTTCCAGAAGCAATCTCGCCGTGAGATGGAGGAGTCCAGCGCGTGAGGAGCGTACGTGAGAACTGTGATGCGCAGCAATCATAACTCACTTTAACTAATTCCCCTCGCTGGCGAGTACCACTCTGATAAAATGAAGAGCACCCGATCTGTTGGTCCGTGGGGCCACAGAGTGGTTTCTAATACTTTCCGGTAAGTAAATAACGGCAGGAGGCTAACCAGCCTCATGAGGATCGTGACCACAGCCGCTACTTGCTCCCCCTCAGTTTCGATCGCTGCGGTGATACGCGAATTATTTTTAATGTTTTCCCTCTTTTTTCTGAAAGGTGGCAGCAGCAGCGAGCGAGAAACGAGAAAAGAAGAAACTAACTGAGGCCGTCCGTCATTAGAGCGACAAAGCCAAGGGCCGCACAATGCTGCGGCGGATGCAAAACGAGCGGCACAAGAGCGCGGCGGCGCCGCGGGGAGCGCGGCAACGAGTAATAATCTCATTTGAACCTGGAACACAAAGGGCCTGTGCGGTATTGGGGCTGCAGCCGCGGCCCAAGGACGCCTTGCAAGCGCGCGCTCCGCGACCGTGCGTGTGGGAGAGCGCTACTGTATTCCCATTTGTATTTGCATGTTCGATACAAATCATTGTCACCTCACAATACGCCACGGGAATGTGTGCGCGAGGGACTGGTCGCTCCCTTCTCCTCTGCCGCGCCAATGGTTTTTGCGCCGTGTATGGTGACTTCAAATCCCCCTGGAAGCAGAGAAACATTGTAAGTCAACAAACGGGTATGCGCACGAAGAGTCGTTCGCCTTGCGGCGTGGACAATCGCCGAGGATGGACGCTACAGTCACCTTGCAGGAGGCAAAACTACTTTCACGGAGAACTGTGTTCAGTTGGAAATGGCTGGAACACGAAGTTGCAGAAAATGGATTCCCACCTGGTAGTTGCGTACGGCAATGTCTGTCGCGTGTATGTTGTTGCTCGTTTGTTACCCGACACGTGAAGATCCGCTAATCACTTGTACCTTTCGGAAAGTTCTCAGTCGAGTCGATTGTTCTACACACGTACCCACTCGGCAACTCACATCGCGTTAGTTAGTTTTATTGTGATGCAAAATATGTTATGATTTAACGGACTGCAAATTATGAGACAAATTGAAAGAAAAATTATCTGCCACTTTCTGCTCTTGTACTAAGAATTACTCCTGGCTGACAACAGAAACCTTAATATCCTTCGACTAAATTGTATCATTTTAAGAGACGAGTTTTGCTTCTGCACAAAATCTAGCGCAAATGCACCCTGCACTTTTTGCACGCTCTTTTACGCATTACATATATTGTTTTCAGAACGCAGTACCATATATTGATGTGGCCCCCGCAGGATTACGAGGCCGGCCCCTCTCTGCATACGAGTCGCTCATCGGTCTGCAGCCGCATCAAATATTTGCCGACTGAAATTTTTGGACGAATATGCCGACAAATCTGCACGGCACACATGGGGGCTCTCATATCCGGCTGCGCAGCGGCTGCGGAGTGGGGATGCACCATGCTGTTTGATAAACAGCATCATCCGTACCTTGCTCATGCCGACCGTTCAGCCTATAGAGTGCTCCCCCTACTGTCAGCCCACAAAACCTGCGCTGAAACCTGCATTGGCTGCGAAGTGAAGGCCTTCACCGCAGCCGTGGGTGTGACCAGTCGACGAACAAGCAGTCACTCCACTCTCCATTTGGCTTCATATTTCTCTCACTTGTTTCTCCGGTGCACCAGACCGATATTTCAGCCTGTGTCGCGGCTCATGTGCCCGCGGCTGCTTCGCCTCTTGTCTGGAGCGTCAGTGCCATCACGGCTCGTCAGCAAGCGCTGCCGGGTTCGCCGCACCCGACCGTAAGGAGCCGGCGCCCCCGGCCGGCCTCGGGCATCACGGTGCTCTATCTACTCGCCGCATTTCTTATGCGGCACGATGTGGTGGATGTGGAACTCATCGGCGGGGCTGTAGCCCAGTGTTTTAAGGTATACCCGTGCTATACTCGGCGAACGTAACCCAATTTTGTTCCTGGAGCACGTGGTTTGTCCACAGCTGCCAACCTGGGCGCCGCCCACCACGCGGTCGCACGTGGCGCGTCACGGTTGGCCACCCTGAGGTTGGTACCACTGAGCCCACCTGCACGTGTGGCGGTGATTATTCACCGCGGTGGTTGGCAGCGCTGGGTGGCGCTGGGGGCGCGAGGTTGGCAGCGCCGCGCACCTGGCGGCTTTTGGTTGGCAGACGTGATTATTCATATGAGAAGCGTGAAGGCGCCATCTGTGATCCAATACGAATGTCATGCCCTGGACCCATTCGGCCGGGTCACCTCCCTAATTGACCTTATGCCTTTACGTGACAGGCCGAAATGGCTGTTATGAAGCAGAAGGCGATCCACTCCAATTTATTTTTATGGTGGTAGACGACAAAATCTCACCGAGCGCGTGGGTGACTCCGCGTACCATACCGCACTCTGCCGTGACCCAACCAATAGTGTCGAAATTGTCGTTTTCTGGCTTCCTCTATCCTCTGAACCGAATGGCACCCAAGTAGAGTTCCGACCAGAAATAATGGCCAAATAATTGGCTCCGATAATTAGAAAACGGTTAATGTTCTTAGATCACAATTGTAGACTAACTTCTAAGATGTCTTCCTTAAAAGTGCCAAACTGAACTTTCCAGTCCAACACCCTGTCAATAAAACTTGGCAAAACACGATCAACACTTGGAGGTGCCACCCGAACATTT
>NW_026267151.1:2299899-2300809 GCF_000697945.3 Frankliniella occidentalis
TCGAGGAAGCTGTTTGATTCCGGAGGGCATGCCATTAATTTGGCTGGTGGCTGGTCCACGTTTGCTGGTGCTGGCGGCCACGCCACGCCTAAAAGGGTACATGTCAGAAAACTATACACATCTCTGTCCTGAGGGTATTTGGTGCTACTTACAGCATCAATCGATGCAAAACTTCCATTAGAGTTGTAATGAAAGCTCGGTTCCACAATTTGTGGTGCTATTTTGTCACTTTTAACTCATCCTGAGCAATGAAACTGAATGACATGTGTCCTGTAACGTTCCCTTGACGCTGTCCCTGAAGCCCACCCTCAACATTCAATTGCAATTTACTTTTATTTCCTTTGATTAGAAGTGGTCCCATTATTATTTTGGTGCAGCTAACTGTTGTAGCTATTAAAAACAACCGGGTCAAGTTCTCAAATTCACTTTTTCAGTCATTAAAAAAAGAAATACTTTTGTCCCTGACATTTCCTAAAACCTCTCGCACAGACGACCGAGGTAACTAAATGATCAGATTTCATAACCTAAACGGTTGGAAGAGGCATATGTGCATCCACGAAAATAAAGCATAAAGCCTAAAGAATGCACTCACCGTATAAAATACGTCAAAGTTCGATCGTATAATATTTTTATAATGAAAAGAAAAAGGAGTGTGCCAGCGTTACAGTCGCCATTCACGTAATTACCACATCTTCAAAACAGCAATGAAAACAAAAATAGGTTACGCCTACCGATAAATATTATACCACACTGTTTGTAATCGACGGCACTTACATAGGGGGTTGAAGTTTGGACTCGCATTGGTTTGTAATGTTTTAAAAACGGATATTTATCTAGCTGTGTAATCGCCACCCTGTAATTACCAATGTAATTACCACTCGACTCCGAGTTGAGTTACCGGCGGCCACTC
>NW_026267151.1:2300859-2301841 GCF_000697945.3 Frankliniella occidentalis
GTCTAAAGGAGGAAAGGAACTCTATTTTCAACAAGTTTTATGCACTTCGTGTTAAATACGACTGCTGTAATTACAGTCATTGACCCTAAATACGGACGATTTTTAGAGAAAAAGGCCTGTAAAATCTGTAGTTTTGACAAATTTGAAAATCGGTGGGGATTATAAAATCTTCGGACCGAGACACACCTACCAACACCTTGAACGGTTTTTTATCACCTAAGGTGTACCCGTGAGCCGCGCTAGAAGTGTGTCCGTATTTAGGAGCCTAAGCGCCCTAAATACGGACAGCCTTTAAAAATTTTGAAAAGTGAAAAACTGTTGGAGGGAATAGAAACTTCATGAAAAAATTTGACCTTACCCTGCCGGTAAATTTTTTTTATCTGGTATAGTTTAGCCGCAAGAATTGCTTAAAGATCGTTTTTAAAGTCGTTTAAAGTGCCCTAAATACGGACAGCAGTCACTTTTGCATGTAAAATCAACTGTCCGTATTTAGGAGACTTTCGGAAATCGCTTATCAAACTTGACACAAGTGACATAGACAAAATTTTCTTGTGTCATCTTATAGGTGAAGAGTCCTAGTTTCACATATGTCAACCTGAAAGTTGTGCGATCACCCGCCGTTGAGAGCCCCAAATTCTTGAAAAGCAGTATAAAAATTGTCCGTTTTCGTGGCGCCCCAAAACGCAAGTTTGGCATTATTTGGAGAGAACAGTATGCAAGATATCGGAAATATTTCTTCAAATCTAGATTCTAGAAGGTCTAACCTTTCCAGTGAACCCTCGGCATCTGTATTCCGGCTACCCGTTTTCGATTTAGGGGCTTTACTAGTAGAAAACAGCAAAGTGTCCGTATTTTCGACGCTAGTCCGTATTTAGGGCACTTGACTGTATCTTCTTTACCTGTGGTCAGAGGGAAGTGCTGCTTCTGCAGCGCCTCAATTAGACTCGCCTGATTCGAGCTCTCGACGAGCAGCGGGACGTAC
>NW_026267151.1:2301891-2303078 GCF_000697945.3 Frankliniella occidentalis
CGACACAACATTCGCCACCTTGTCAGACGACGACTTGCGTTAAAAAGTGTTTTTCAAACATGTCGTATTTTAAACGCGTGTTTACGTCAGAAACTAAGGCTAGACAATGTGGACTGTTAATTTTATTGTTGTGGAAAGTGTATTTATTGAAAGGATAGTATTATATGCACCAGCTCTGGTGCATCCAAGGACCGAAATATTATTTGCACCAGTTGGTGTAAATAAGACACCAAGTGTTATATGCACCAGCTGGTGCGAATAGCCCATGAAAAGTTATACGCACCAGCAGCTGGTGCGGATTAAAAGCCAAAACTTATATGCACCAGAACATCAAATTTTCGCCAAGTTGCTTCCCTATCGGTTAGATATGGAACATAGTGAAAAATTGGAATGCCGACGAGCTGGCCACATTGTGGACATGATTAGGTATCGCTCCGGACGAACTGTCTACAATGTGGTCATTAATTGTTCAATGTTCAACGAATTTTAGAAAATCAATGTTAAGCCAATTTTAGGAAATAAAGAAATTGTGGTCTAGAATGCTATTCAAGAATTTACAGTCATTCGAGGCCAAACCTGCAAAGGCTCCTTCACCGCTAAACAAGGGCATAACTAAGATATAGTCCAAAAAGCCCGAAAACTATGCAGATTTCCGGGCTTGCAGACAGACCCAGGGCTAGCTAGGGCAAAAAAAAAAATGTCTCGAATGCCCACCATGTGGTCAGGCCGGCACGGGGGGATGGCCGTTCATGACCACAATGTGATCAGGCCGGCGAGGGGGATAGGCAGGACATGACCACAATGTGGGCAGGCCGGAAGGAGGGACGGCGGTGTTCATGAACGGCCGTTTCCCCTCGCCGACCTGACCACACTGTGGACATGAACGGCCATTTCCCCACCACGCCGGCCTGACCACATCGACGACATTCGAGTCGCTTGTTTTCGCCCTAGCCAGCTCTGGGTCTGTCTACAAGCCCGGAAATCTGCAGAGTTTTTGAGATTTTGGTCCATAATTTCAGTTATGCCCTTGCTTTTTGAGGGGTAAAGGCCTTTGCAGGTTTGGCCTGGAATTACTGATGATCCTTGAAGGTGTGTTCTATCGAATGGCACTGGAACCAGCATTCTAGGACAATTCCTAGATTTTCTAAAATTCGTTGAACATTGAACAATTAATGACCACATTGTAG
>NW_026267151.1:2315083-2318707 GCF_000697945.3 Frankliniella occidentalis
GGTGGAGAGTCGGGCGGGCGGGCAGGCGAGCGTGACCGCCGCGCTGCAGCACCATAACAGATTTGGGGGCGCATTATAAAAATCAAGCTCCCCGTTGCTCCTCCCCACCTGAGGCTGGCGCACAAGGGCTGGCTGCCGGCTCGTAGGGCGCGAGAGGGTCCCCGGGCCGACCCTGCAGCGGATATGAGCAATCACAAAGCCATCTCGTGGCGCCATCGGCTATTGTAATTATTGTCTCCCCAGTAACGATCGTATTGAGGTGACCGAGCGGACGAGCTGCCTCTCCTCGAGTGGGTGGCGGCTCGGCGGCGCTCGGCGGGAGTAACACCAGTAGCGGGCAGCGCTGCAGGTGCGAGTAATGAGTTGTAATCACATCTTGATCATCTCCCTCGTCTCTCCGGCGGACTCTCCGTCCTCCGCTCTGTACATTTAATCAATTTAGTCCATTTTATAGTTGTAATTTGACATCAAATGGAAACGACACTCACCTCTACGCACCGTATATTCATTCGGCCCGAGTCACCCGCTCGCCCTGCTGCGACCTATTGTGCACCAGACACTTTCCAATTCCAGAGGAGTACATCACATCGTGTGTGTGTGTGTGTGTGTGTGTGTGTGTGTGTGTGTGTGTGAGGTGTGCCCTGTAGGCAAGTAGGCATCTTGGCCACACGACGCGTCCATTCACTTCACTTTGATACCGTAGGTCTCCATAGACCTCTGGTTTTCGCGTGCGGTACAGCAGAACACCAAAACATATAGGGGTCCATCGTGCAACCGCGTCACCAATTTCTCCATTTGAAAGCGGTGGCGCTTGTGGAGTTCTCTATACTCACTATGCGCAATAAGGCATCTCCAGCCCGAGTAAGCATGCAAACTCGCAAAAAAAAAAAGTCCACTTGACTTATTTTTCATTCGGCCATGTATCGGGAGCAGTGCACCTGGGCACACTATTTTTACGGTAAATGTGATTTTTGTGTTGCACATTATAGGCCATTCAACATCTCAGTTTGGGGCTAAGTCAGTTATTCTACTCAGCTTCCTGGATCATTTAAAGAATCACCCGGTGCCCATTTTTAAGTTGCGAATCACGTGATAAACATATTTCTATGTAAACGCGTGCATAGCAATAAATGATTTTTTTTATCAGAAATAGAGATATGGAGTACCGTTCTAAGCCGAGAGCTAGCTCTCCTCGGGTCTCTTGCACCTCGACGCGTTGTCATCCTGCGGGTGTTCAGTCCCCGCTGCCCCCTCTCTCCCTGCCGTCCGTCCTCTCTTCCCTATTCTTCTTCCTCGCCGTCCTCCTTTCACCTCCTCCCCCTCCCCTGCTCTCCTCCCCTCTCGCGCACTCAATCACACCTCAGATCGAGGTGCGTCCCGTCTCGGCCCATGACCCATAAATAGGCCAGCGGACAAAGGGCGTTGAGAAGAGGTGCGGTGCCAAACCAGACCGGAGCTGTCCCGCCGCGCCGTGCCCTGCCGGTGGCCCGGGCTGCCGCCGCGCCGCGCCGCGCCTGGGTCCGCCACGCGACGCCACGCCCCTGCCTGATTGTCGCTCACGTGGCCGTGCTGCTCCAGGTTCCGAGGTGTTTTTATACGCACTTGTCCGTTGGAGCTTCTGCCCCCTCCCCTCCCCTCCCGAGGTGGCTGGGCCGAGGCGGTAACGGCCAAACGGCCGCCCTGAAGGCCTACAACGGGCACCCCTGTTCCCACGCGGCGGCCCCCTCTGCTCCCTGCGCGTGGCGGCGCGGGGCGCGCGGGGGGCGCGCGGAGTGTGTGGCGGTGGGTGCCATCCCGGCCGTTACGCTGGCTGTGCAGGTGTGCCCTCCTCCGCCCTCACCCTCCGCCGGCTCGCCACGCAACGCAGAGGCCAAGTCTGTTTGATACAGACTCAGGTGCTTCCGGTCGGACAGTGCGGAGCGTGCAGCATCCCCGGCCAGAGCGATTAGAGCCTGCAGGACCCATCGTCGGAGTTCTCTTCGCTGTCAGCCACGCCCTCTCTCCTCGCTGCGCAGTCCTGGCTCTGTCCTTGTCGCCAACGCCCGCTCGCCGCTATTTTCGTTGCTCCGCTCTCCTCCGACCCGTCCTCGCCGCTGTTCTCGTTTCCGACGTACTCCTCCGGCACGTCCTCCCTTGACCCTCCCCCTCCCTCTTCTGGTCGCGACACCCTGTTCTTGCCTTGCTCGCCAGTTCTCTTGGGCACTTCACCTTACTTTGATTCCGTAGGTCTCCATAGGCACGGCCATCTCTGGACCCATCCTCACTCTTTTTGGGGTACACCGTCCTTCTCGCCACCCTAGCAACCGCGTCCGGAAGGACTTTACGCGACTCCCCGCTCCCACAGCTCGCTCCCCCCCATACAGCGGCCGGCCACCTGAGCTGCAGCCGCGCAGCAGGGAGGGAGCCCGGCGGGACGGAGGTTCGTTGACTTTAAATTCAGGTCCGTATCGGCCCTGAGCTTGGAGCTCCCCATCGTGCAGGTGCGCTCCGCCCGGGAGCAGGGGGAAGGCGGGGGTGGTGGAGGAGCGTGGACGGGGGCGACTGGCGGAGGAGGGTGGGCCCAGCCGAGGGGGAGGAGGGGGGCATCAACATCAACAGGCAAGCACGGCGGGGCTGCTCCAGGCGCGGAGCGGGCGGAGCAGTGGAAGGGGGAGCAAGACAAAGCGGGGCCGTGACACCCGGGCCGCGTTTTCAATAGTCATGTTTGGTGCAGGTGACTGAAGGGGGCGCGCTGCTCCGCGCTGCTCCTCGTACAATCTGCACTGCAAACACACAGGCCGTTGTGTGTCGAGAGCTGTGCCGGACCGAGCGCTCTGTCTACACTGCACTTGCATGTTGTATGTGCGCGTGTGTGCGTGCGCGTATGCTTGCAGTGTGTGTGTGTGTGTGTGTGTGTGTGTGCTTTGCTCGACCACGCTGGTGATTAGCCCGGCCTGCCCCAACGCCACTCCGGTTGCGCCCTCGCCTCCCCTCGCCGTGTGTGGATTATATTGCAGATGTGTGTATTGCAGATTGAATACTCGAATACGGCCCTCCTACCTCCCCTTTCCCCTTTTCCGTCGTGGTTAGCGAGTAGTATGATGCTTACATATTTTGTTTGGCATTTTGTCCATAAATAATGTGTATTCTTGCAACAAAACGAATGGATGAATATCTAGTAAAAACGGGCATAGTATTGGACCAGTGGAAGCAGGGAGAGGCGGGGAGAGGGGGTTGCTTTGCAATTATTGCAAATAATAAAAGTGAGCCTCGCGGTGCATTGTGGTGGGTGAAGGGTGCGGCTGACGGCTCTGATGGATGAACCGCTGCCCTCTGCCGCCCCACCCCATCGCGCCACACATGTCAAACACGAGGGCTGGTCAGTGGAGTCCAGAGGCACCGGAGGCCCCGAGTGACGGGCGCGCGCCACCTCCGGTTTATTTTGATTGTTTCTCCCGCGCAGCGCGCCCTGGCGGCGAAGGCCAGGACTGTCGAGGAGGCGTGTGCGTCCGAGCGGCTGCAGCAGGGCGGGGCAGGGCGTCGCGCCCAGCATCGTGTGGTTAGGCTGCGCCGCTACGCCCCGACCCGCCGCGCCGTGGACTTCTGCGGTCACTACGTGTTGTGAAGGAAGGAAGGGGGGGAGGG
>NW_026267151.1:2318757-2320837 GCF_000697945.3 Frankliniella occidentalis
CGTCGCGCCCAGCATCGTGTGGTTAGACTGCGCCGCTACGCCCCGACCCGCCGCGCCGTGGACTTCTGCGGTCACTACGTGTTGTGAGGGAGGGAGGGGGAGGGGGGTGCCGACGGAGCGCTGTGTGTGTTGATTTGGCCAAATCAATAAGTCTGCTGTTTGGGTGCGTTATTACGCATTGTGCCCCCCTCGTTAAACGACCTTGCTCGCGCGCCCTTGGGCGTGCCTGCTGCACCGCCCTGCAAGGACAAACAGTCGACTTTATGCCCCGTGCGTGCCTCACCGCGCCTTCGCGCCCCTGCGCCTCGCACGACGCCCTTGCGACGTCCTTCCGCAACCGAGCGCATACGCTGCTGCTCTGGCCGCGTTACGGGCGGACCAGCGAGTATAGGCAAACCCGCGGCACTTCGGCATCGTGGCCCTGAGGCGGTGCAACAGACAACCAGGGGGTGAAATTAGGAAACTGTCCGTCCTGAACGACCCGCCGATATGCCATAAAATCTGTTGAGAGACGCCGTGTATAAAACACTTCATTCCAATTTCAGGTAAAGTAGTTGTGGCCAATGCTGGCTCTAAGTAGGAGTGCTGACCCACGTGTATCTGCGGAAACGCCGGGAAACGTCTAAGGAGTGTTGTGGGTATTGGCATATTCTTTCAGGCCACATGGGACATGTGCCGTGCGGCGCCTTACGTGTGTCCGTGTTCCGACTTACCATTGTTGGCAATAAGAATATACAACACCAACAAAATTTAATCCAAATTTGATGCAAGTGATCTATCGGTGGTAGTTGCATTGTGAACTCTGCGTTTAACTGCCGTCCTTTTCTGTCTGCTGTCGCTCGCTCTCGAGCAGTCACGCTCACAATGTGGTGGGGGGCTGGTTCCCCGCCGCCCGCGCTGCTGTTGAGGCTGCGGCTGCTGCTGGTGCGGCCGGCCCCCGGGCCCCGGTTGCTGCAGCCCGTCCGCTCGCGCGCGCACCCGGATGCCTACGCACCGGGCGGGCGCTGGAGCAGGGGGTATAGCTGCTCGCAGCGCTGAGTATCTACGACCACGGCCGGCGGCGGCCGGCCTGTGCCCTTACTTTCCTTGCCGTGTACCCAGGGATCGTCCAGAAAGTACGTCCGTTTGATTCGGGAGCTCGCCGCCTGCGAGACTCGGGGTAGGCTGCCCCGCAGTACACTCATGCACTGCGGGCAAGATTTTGCCTACGTATCAGGTGCTATGAGAGCTTGCAAGGCCTGAATTTGGCAGTTCGGACGGACGGACGTACTTGCTTCCTGGATGATTCCTTGCCCCGCTCGTCCATGCTTGATCCGTGTTGCTGCCTCACAGCTCACACATCCTCCGTACATCCTCCGTACACGGGTCCCATAATACTTTTGTAATACTTCATAATACTCCATGATATGTCACAAAATACCGCAAAATACCCCCATAATACCTTAAAATACCACATTATACCATATAATACTTCATAATATCAAATAATATGACATAAAATATCTTAAAACGTGCTGTACACTGCTAAGGTGAGTTAGAGACCCCTTGCCGCCGACCGAGCCGGCCACAATGCGGTCTACAGTAGTACGTATTGCTAAAGAAAGAGCGGGGCCGGCGGGGCCCGTAAGACACCCTGTGACTCTCACTCACTGCTCCTCTCACCCAGTGTCTGGGGCCCCCGCCTCCCCGCCTCCCCGCCTTCCCGCCTTCCTCACCTCCCGCGGCAGTAAACGACACCCCCGCCCCGCGCTGCTCATCCCCTCTCCTCCGCACACTCCGTCGCCTCTTCCCCGCGCACTCCGCCGCTCCTTTCCCCTGCGCCCTCCTCTCCTCCTCCTCACTCCACTCCCTCCCACCTTACGGCCGAGCTTCCCCTCTCCCGCCTCTTCCTCTTGCCCTCGTGCTATGGTGCTCCCTCCCCCTCACCCTACGGTAGTTTCCCCGCTCCCCTCGCTACCTCTTGCGCCCCCCCCCCCCCCCCCCCCCCCCGCGCCCCCCCCCCCCCCCCCCCCCCCCCCCCCCCCCCCCTGTCCCCCCCCCCCCCCCCTTCTGGTAGCGACGCCCTGTTCTTGCCTTGCTC
>NW_026267151.1:2321128-2322239 GCF_000697945.3 Frankliniella occidentalis
GGATCCTGTGGATCATCTTCGCACACACGTTGCTCGTTGCGCTTTTACCCGTCTGCCCCTGATCTCCCCCCGTTCTCCAAACGATACTCTTTGCCCTCCACTTTGTCCGACTCACATACACCATACACATATAAGCGTGGTGAAGGAAGAGGCACCCAGAGAACCATTTAGTTGATACTACTAAATCATGGTTGTACGAAACAAAATTTAGTTCCTAAAACCGACTTAAATTTAGTAACCCCATCTTTAACTAAATATGGTCGTACCAATAAAATTAAGTCAGCTAGACTAAATTATTTCATCGTCACGAATAAATTTTGGCCCCCAGAGCTAAAATTTCATCGGTTTTGAATTTGGTTCTCTGCGTGGGGACTGCGCGGGACGGCGGGTGTCAAGCGTGTGAGACGAGACGGATCTATGGAGGATTAGGCGGGCGCCAAAGACTCTCTGTCCCCCTCGTGCTCTCTCAATTAACGAGTGAGCTACGCGTCTCTCTGCCCAATTGCCCTGGAATGCGCTACCTCATCATTCTCGTGCTCTCTCGCTCGCTCACCACGCGGTCAGCGGTGAGCGAGCAAACGGCGCGCGCGGGCACACTGTAACACGCTACGATGCAGATGCGACATGTGGCTGTCCATGATCACGTCGGTCATGAGCACCGCCAGATGGCTGATGCTCTGCCGCTGCGTCGCTCCCCCATGGCCCACCGCCGCCGCCGCACGCCGTTTGACGGGACATGACGCGAGCTGACAGGTCGGCCGCGGCACGCGCCCCGCAGGTGTCAACTACCTGGGCGGGGCGCGGCGGCGGCAGCGGCTCGCGTGATTGTCCCGCGGCACACGCGAGTCGGAGCGCGGGGGCGGCGGTTTTACCCGAAGGGGGTGTCAACGGGCGACGCGGCCTCTGTCGATTGAGAGAGGATCTTGAACCTGATGGGGGGGAGCGAGGGGGAGCTCGCTCGTGCGCGGTCAGAGGGGCTCGTGGACGGCAGACGAACCATAGGCTTGACCACACTCCGCAAACACGGTGTGCCGTGCTCAGCCCCGAGACCGCGCTGGAAGAGACGCGGGAGGGGAGAGGGGTGCGCGCGAGGCGGTGGTGGGCTGGGCTG
>NW_026267151.1:2322454-2331068 GCF_000697945.3 Frankliniella occidentalis
TCTCTCTCTCTCTCTCTCTCTCTCTCTCTCTCTCTCTCTCCCCCTCTCTCTCCCTCCATCCACCTCTTCTGCCCCGTTTGCAGTTTGTAATACCGGCCTCTCTCACACCCCTACAGCCCTACAAGAGCACTCGTGCACATGTGTAACATGTGTAACAAAATATATATGTGATATGGGTGTAATATTTGCTGGAGGCCCTACCTATAATTATAACTTTGCGTTAATACATTTACCCCTCGCTGGAATAAAAGGTGTACTTTTTGTTTTGCGAAACAGACTGCATTAATACGGTCCGGATGCGTGTTGGTGGCATTCTACAGCCTTCCATCCATCCATCCATATGTGGTGTTTTATGTTTTTTGCTGTCCATCACGGTAATCACCACTGCACAACTGCACTGCTCACTCGCCGTCCTGTTTGTGTTTGTTTCACTCTTTGGCGCAGCAGCATTTTTGCTGGTGCAGGGATGCTGCCACTGCATTTTCGCCACGTTTACATAGACACAGAGACGCGCGTGAACACACACACACACACACGCTGACACAAACTTCTACACACAGACCCTTTTTCCGTATCAATCTCCTCCTTTATTTGTTCCCACTCGTCCCTGTTTGCAGTCAAACACCATTGGCTGTCCAAAACATGACTGATGTTTTTTCATACCCTCTCACTCTCGCCCTCTGTCTCACTGTCCCTTTCCCATACCGTTGCTCTCCAAACTCTCTCTCTCTCTCCCCCTCACAAAACACCGATGTGCAGGCCCCCATGTAAATAGTAGTGCCCTTTGGGTCCGTCCGTCTGGGCCCAAGCCGTATGATTGGTCCGATAGCGATGCACATTTTGCATTCCAGCTAATGAAGGAAGTCCTGCCGCGCCCCGCCCCGCCACCACACCGCGGTGCACTATGGGGCGCGCCACGCACACACACGCGCGCGTACGAATGGCCCGCAGGGGATGATGCACTCTGCTCCCCCGATATTGCACGCCGCCTGTTCTCTTTTTTTTATTCGCGTGTTTCTAAAAGTGCAATAGTAATTAAACAGTTGCGGCTGCAAGCGGGCGTCACACTGCACGCGGCCCGCCCCACCCCGCCCCGCTCAGCCCCGCCGCGCCACGCCACGCCCCGATGCGCCCCCAGCAGGGGAGAGTGCAGCTGGACGCTATGAATTAATTCTTTCCGTCCATACAGACGTGACGCGTCGGCGATGACCAGGCTCTACCGTGCCACAAATTGGTACAATAAGGTCACCACTCCTATGTTTAGTTTTTTATTTCTTTTCGCGTGATAGTGCAATCTTGATCCCGCAAAAGCATCGGCAGTCGTAGACACAGCTGGGGCCGTACTCCATAACCTAGGTGCCGGTCATAAAACATGACTATTCTTACACGTGCTCTCTCTCTCACTCATAAAAAGAGTCTCCAACGTAAAACAGAGACCCGCTTGTTGGATCATGCAATATGCGTGTGGGTGCGAGGTAGTACAACAACGTTCGCCTCTCCCCTTCTTGCTTCGACTGTCTCTCTCACTCGCTTTTCTCCTCCCCTCCGGCATCTTCGTCACATTCTAGCTCGGAGCCTCGCCCGTGGCTTGCAGGCTTGCTGAGGGGCCGCCCATAAGGAACCGTCTGGCCTTTTATGCCAAAAATGAACCCCTCTTACCCCTCTGTACGGTTGTGTCTGGTTTACAGGTATCCCCCCCCCCCACAAAAACAAAACAATGTACAAATTCCTCCCCTGCCCCTCCTGATAAACAAAACAGGCTTAAAAAGCCATATTTTGGGTTCGAAATTGTCTCGTGTAACATGTTTTTTACATTGTCTTTTCTTTTTTTCCGGGGGGGGGGGGGAGGGGGCAGGTGACGTCAGTCTCAATAAAAGCGGAAAGTAGTTAATTAGTAGTCTCTTTAAAGGTTTTTTATTTTAAAGTAACGGTGTAAACGATAAATAGTAAACAGACCTCGCAAACCGCCGATTGGTCTCACAAAGACAATATGA
This sequence comes from Frankliniella occidentalis, assembly GCF_000697945.3. Lineage (NCBI taxonomy): Eukaryota > Metazoa > Arthropoda > Insecta > Thysanoptera > Thripidae > Frankliniella > Frankliniella occidentalis. The sequence goes on from NW_026267151.1 coordinate 2,324,449, forward strand.
TGGAGATACAGGTTAGAAGTAAGCGTCTTGCCATTTTTTACTTTGCACCTAGTTGTCGAGGGGCTCAGCAGCCAGGATCAACCGCCGCCGCCACTGCACTCGTCCACACGGCGGCCAACTGCTCAGCTGAGGGCACGAGTCATTTTAGAGCTTCCGAAAGAAGCGTTAAAACTTTTCCCGCAGGACTTAAAACCATAGTTTAACTGGACGTCCAGTTAAAGAAAGACACCCCCCCCCCCCTGTCCAGTTGTGCTCGGTGTTGACCTACCCCCAACGACCCGGACGGTCATCTATGGACGGCCCCTGCTGACGGGGCCGGCAGCAGGGCCGTGAGGCCGAGCCTGCCTTCTCTCCCCTACCCCCTCCCCACCCCTGCCTCTCCTCTCCCTCTTCTCCTCCCCCGTCCCACCATTCCTGCCTGTTATCGTACCCCCCCCCCCCATCCTTTTCCCCCACTTCACTTCTGTCTGTCGCACGACTGCTATCGGCCACTGTTTTACTGTATTGCACAGACCACACCTTCCAAATGTCATTTCAGCCAACCAAACCGGAATCACAGGATCCATAGTCGACGCGGTGACTCATGCCCTTGTCCTAGTCCTACATGAGTCATACCGCACAAGCTGTGCCTAAAATCCAAGCACGGTCCCTCTTTAGTTTTTTAACACGTTTAGTAATTGAAGCTGTAAAGATGCGTTCGCTGTCCCGTATGCCATCGCGAGCGAATGAATATGAGGGTATGGGGACGCTTCGTCGCTACCTTACCTCTGCGGACGTGCCCGATCGGGCAAGCCCCCCTTATTCACCATAACACGAAAAAACTTCTCTTGTGCCTTTTCACCACTGTGTGTCTCGCACATTTGCCTCAGCTCTTCCCCCTGTTCCTTCTGAAGAGCGCCGCTGCTGCTCTGCTCCCCGGCTGCCGGCGCGGCGGGTACCAAACAAAGACGCTGAACGGCGGTGCATCAAAGACGATTACCGACGCGACATCGCCGCCGGGCCGGACTGGAGCCAGCGGGGGGGTTGCAGGGGGAGGGGTGGGGGGCACCCACAGGACAGAGACAGGGCACCTACGGTGCGCACGGGGGGACCACATCCATGCACCGGAACGAATCTCAAAGCACCGCGACGGAACCAGTGGGCCCCGCCTCGGACACGGACACTGTGCACCCCGTGCACCCCGTGCGATGGGGGACATCAACTCGATGTATCGTCCACCGTGTTCGATCTCTTTGTCGATCCCACTCTGCCCCATCGCGCACCAGAAGGATTCTGGAAAATACAACATGAACTATTTCCTCGCGACCTGCCTTATATACCCTTGGCCGTGCCGCCGCTCACATCCGGGCTGTTGGCGTTGCAGCCAAGTACCGCGCAGCGGCAGCGGCGATGCGAGCGCACTGACCTCTGCCGAAACGACTCCTCGGTCATGTTTGCCGTGAAGCTGTCCATGAAGCAGCACAGCAGCGGCTAAATTTCACGGTTGATCTAGCGGCGATTTTTTTCTGTCGCATTCAGTCTTGCGGGGGCTCTATTCGAACGTAGTGTTTCCCTGCTGATTTATTGATTACACATCCCCTCCAAACTCGAACCCACACCCATTCTCCCTCAGAATATTGGAACCCAATCAATTTACAATGGGAAATTTCATACCTATGTATTCACTCAACAGTAGCCAGCACTCGATGTTCAGATTTTAAAGCCAACACTGCCGCGGAGATATCGATGTATTCGACTTTTTAATTTTTTTCACAATTAGTGGGGATAGGTAGGTACGCAAACGGCCGGGGTGAGTTGCCCTGATACCGAGTTATACGTTGCCAGAAATAGTTGCTCCGCAAGGATGCTTTGGATCAGGATGCATTCCTTTGTTTGCCGATTTGGCGTTTGCGCGCACTCAGATGTTGTGCACACGGAAACAGGGTGCAGAAGAAGTCAAGGAAAAATATATATAAAGAAACTTGTCTCCAAAATAAAGCGAAATGATAACAGGGCTCGTAAATCGGACGTGGCGTGCCGCGGCAGCGTGTGGCCCTCTGATTGTGCGGTTGTATACGATGACATGTGGCGAGGTTTATCGGCGAGTGAGGAGGGAGGTGAAGATGGAATAAAGACGGGAACCGAGGGGGGTGGGGGTCGAGTTAGGACCGCTGTCGGCTGGGGATGTTTCTCTGTCTCTGGGGAGGAAACTGAAAGTGAAGGGAGCCGGGAACTGCGAGCACGGGCTGAGTGCCGTCAAGCAGCTACGGCGAATACTGTTTCTCCGCCACTGTGCACGAGCTTTGCGCCCGGCAGATTCCCAATTTACTCACTACAGCAGTTGTATCAATTTTAGACACCTCCTGGGTCTCTAGCAAAATAAGTCTCTAACTCACCCACCACAGTTCGTATTGGCGATTAATTTCATGCCTCGTCTCAATTATTTGATGTCTTAATTGTTTCTTATTTTGGACAAAATTAAAGCGCTACCACTACTACACCAGACATGCGTTTTCCCTGATCGTTTATTCGGGTATCCAATTGACGAATTATCTTCTTTTTCTGGGGGCCCTGTGCTGAGCTGTATGTGTGTGTGTGCGTATGTGTGAGTGTAACCTGTAATTCGTTGAGGCGTGCACCGTCTGGGCTGGAGTCCACAGCCAGATTTCGTCTCCTCCCTCGGCAGAAAACCTCTCTCTCTCTCTCTCTCTTTCTCTCTCTCTCTCTCTCTATCTCTCTCTCTCTCTCTCTCTCTCTCCGGCATTTCCGGTCCCATATGCTCACAGTAATGATGGCCGCTGTATATCCACCGCAGACATCGAACCCCTCGAGTGTCTTTATTCGTTTTCTTCTCAGGTGAGGAACCTTTTCTTCTTGAACGCACCCACAACAAATGCGTCTGTCTCGGTTACCGTATTTGTCCCCGCCACTTACCCCCGCCCCACCCCCGACCAACTGAGCGCACTCATTTGCATATTTTCAATCATAGGATAAACTCCGCGCGCTCCCGATTATTTTACAGTCTCTTTACTGCGGGGGCCTAACCTTCTCGGTAAAGGCCCCTGCCCCCCGCCCCTCTCACTCCCGTCTGTCGAGTGTTTTACGAGGCAGAGCTGCGCGCTGTGGTCGCCCGTCTCGCGCCTCGCCTGATAATTCTGCGTTTGAATATTTTATCGGCCGGTTTGTTCATTTTGCGCCAGACACTTCGTGCTCACTTCTTCTCGCTCTCCGGCTGGTAGAAGGGACTCCTCGCCCCCGCAAGTTTCTACAAATTTCATTAAATTACGTGAATCGGGGGAAATTGCTTTCTTTTGAGCAGGAAGGGATTGCACCGGGCTCTGACCCGGCAGTCGCTCTAATGTGTTTGTAATGGGTAGAGCGGGTAGCACATGTAACGACGTCCTGGGGCAGCCCACCTGGGGGTGTCATTATTAAATGGTTGACATATGATCGTTTACCTGTGCAACACCTACGTATGGACGCATATGGACAATTCGTGTAGTTCTTTCTTTTTAAATGATTTGGCAGCGCGATAGCGAAGCCTTTGCTGCCATATGGCTCTTTGACTTTGATTTGCTTGGAAACCAAGAACTTTTGTTTGGAAACCAAAGACTTACATTTACCGCGGTTCTCTCTTGGTCTACCTGTCTTCCCCTCACTCCTGTCCTTATAGCACCTTGTCATCTACTAGACCATGCCCGCCTGTCACAGGTTTGGGACAAACAACTACACAGTCTCTTGGCCCCAACCCCTTTCTCTGCCTCCCCCTCCCCCAGCCTCCGAAGGCAGACCCCTTTTCATTTTATTTTCACCTCTGTATTGATGACTCAGACGGAAGGGCAGAGGAGGGCGTCTTCCGTAGGGCACGTTTCTTTTGCGATCGATTATCATCCAGTTTTCAAAACGTTACACCTTGCAGTTAGATAGTATATTTATTGAGGTTAACAACCCATACTAATCAGGTTGGCCACCTAGACAGAGAGGGAAAGAGAGAGAACCGGAGAGAACAAACACCAACAGATGACATCTCTGAAGCGGATAATTTCTCTGACCACTTTGTCCTGCCTATTCCCATCGTCATAATTGGTCGCTGAGTGTCCCGCTGCTCGGTCAGTGGAGCGGTGCAGCGCACTGCGAGTGACTCACGGAGGGCCGCGCGGGGCGGGGCGGCCTCGTCCCTCAGGTACTCCACAACAACACACTGGTCCCGTGTGCGTCGATGCTCTTTCCACAAACCTAACGCTCTTTAGACAGCGGCCTATGAGTCAATGAGCGGTCTAGCCCGCCCCCGGGCCCACCCCCGGGCCCGCCCCTGGGCGGCAGCGTGGCCCTTTGGCCTATCAATACCTTTGTCCCCGTTTTTCCGTTTCTTATAAAGTCACTTCGCCCCGCATCGGCTCGCCTCGCCCCGACACGCTGATCCGCCTCATTCCCCGAAACATCCGCTCTGCGTTGTGCTCCCTTGTTGTCAAACATTTTGCGCCTGTGTGCGGAACGGGAGGGGCGCGGCGTGGAGGATAGGGCAGCGATGAAGAGATTGTTGCCGCATCTGCTTGTCGTCCCCTATCAAGGACCACCCGTAACGCCGACCTCGTCCGGAGACTCTCGCACCTAAGGTGCATTTTGGCGAGGGACGGAGCGGCCGGGTCGGCAGGCCGCCGCGTCTGTCCCGCGCTGGCCCAGCCTCCCCTCCCCCACCCGCGGGCGCTGCGCGGGCGCTGTGCCTCCGGCCCCCGGTCCCGTGACTCACCCGGTACCCGCCGCCGCCTCACCTACACCGCCCGCCTCACCCGGCCCAGTTCGGCTCTCTTGCCAATGACACACGTCCCTTTCTGACCCTTATAGGGATGCAGCATGAGGAAAGTGGTGGCCACCTTGTTTAACTGGGCTTTCTTGCTAAAGTTTTGGGGCAAATAGGTTATGGGATATTTCTAACAAATCGCTGAGGCAGAGCTTGTGCGGCTTCCTATAGTTGACTGGAAAACATGCGTAACATCCTTGGCTTGTGTGGTGTGATCGTACTTTTGGTCCCGTTTGTAATGCGACCTGCTATGGGTTACAGGGTGGTCCACAGAACCCTTCCTTTATTTTTCTTATACTGTACCGGATGCAGGCGTGCGGGCGGGTTGCATACTCGCACGGCACCATAAGGCGCCGCGGTAAGCGACGGTAGGCAAGCCCGCCCGCACGCCTGCATGCGGTCCAGTATAAGCAAAATAAAGGAAGGGGTCTGTGGACCGCCCTGTATACCTTCATAGCTTATGTTGCTTCACATTGTGACCAAAACTCTCCACCAATTCTTGTGACACATTGATGTGACACATGTCACATTAGTTTTTCGAGTGTTTACATCCGCCTATACCCCTCAGTGACCCACACACTCTTCCCTTGGCCTGATGTACACCCACGAGGACGTGGAGGTCATAACCCTTCTGCGTATTGGGAGCCTACCTCCTTCAAGCTGCTGCTTCCGATTGCAAGAGAGGGAGAGGGATAGAGAGAAGGGGGGGGGGGGGGTGCAACGCGCCGACAACGTCCTGTGTGCGCTGGGCCCCTGGGCCTGCTACGTCCTAACAGTCGGAATGCTTCACGGAACGCTTCGCACGGTTCGGCGCGACCCGACTCCCGTTGTCCTCGGTTCCTGCTGCTAACCATGGCCCCCTGTGCTCTGACGTGCTCAGCTTTCCGTCAAGTCAGCCGATCTGGTCAGCGCCGATTTGTGCCTTGGACGGAGACACTTCATTACTCGCACACAAGAGGGGGTCATAGGGCCCCCTTTTCTCTCTCTCTCTCTCCCAGATTTTCTCAGTCTCTCCTCTACGTATGACGCTCTACCAGCGTTATGGCGCGTGTTACCTCGGCCTATTTTGTGTACTTGGATAGTGAGCTCTTAATCGGAATCAGCTTTATGTAATGGGTGTCCAGACTAAGACAGTACGTACGCCATTCTTTATCGTGAGGCAGCCAAATCCATAGTGATGTTGGAATTAATTTGAGAGGCTCATCAGCGGGTACTCTTGGGACTCGCTAATAAGAAATAGAATCACGCATACAATAATCTACGTAGATAGTTTGGAAGAGTGTGTGTATATGTGTGTTTGTTTGAGCGTGAGACCTACCGCCAACACACAACCACATTTACAATTTCAATTGCTCAGTGACGGTTTGTCTAGGTGTGCGGTGGAGCCGTGGCCCACGGCTTTGCTGACGGACTGGCTGCTTTGCTAGTTTGCACACAACGTCGATTACTCCCCCCTTTTTTCCCCTCCGATTCTCCTTCTACCGCTAATGGCAGCGCCAGTGCCTTTGTGTCGCGGGATGATATGGCGGTAATATTTGAATTTGAAAAAAATAATTTAAAAAAGAAATAATCACGAACAGTGGGGAGAGTTGCGTTCCCACCCCACGGCACGGCACCTCCGTCAACCTCAACCTCCCCTCACCTTAACTCTTATCATTTTTTTCAAACCACAACGCATCTTTACGCTTGTGCTTTTTTTATATGTTTCTTTATCCGTGTTTGTTACTTCCTCTTTTTTTTTTGCTTGTCGCCCCCGTGTGCCGCCCCGTTGGTCTCAAATTGGCGGCCGCCACCCGTCCGCTTCTCTGCCCCCCTCCCCCCCCTTTTCCGCACACCAGTC
>NW_026267151.1:2331260-2333156 GCF_000697945.3 Frankliniella occidentalis
AAAGGAGAAGAGATCATATCTTAAGTACTAAAAGCAATCGGGGTGCGTAACAGTGTGCGCCCGTCCTCCGTTCCTCGCCTTACCGCCCCTTTTTTCTCACTCATCTGCCCGCGCAGGAAACCACGAAACAGCGTCAGCGAGGGCTGCCTCTTGTCTGTGACCGGTTCGCGAGTATGTCGACCGCCCCCGCCCTCCGCCTATAGTATGCACTTGCTGAGTAATCACACCACGTCCTCACCTCCGGGTTCCGTCTCGTTGTATTTTGTTTCTCCAGTCACAAACGTCACCCCCCTCATTCGTCTGCCTTACTGTTTCTCAATTTTCTTTCGCATTCGCGAAAATAAAAGTGACATAGCGGTCAGCGGAAATTAATCTCCTGCGACGCTCCGCTGAGGTGGCCGAGTGATAGAGCTCAGCTGTGGTGTTATCGCCTGCGCCACGCCGCACCGCGCTGCTGTCGAATGGCCTTGGGCTGGACGTGGCGATACTGGCGGGCCCGCACCTGGGCGAGGGGGCCATCATATGGAATATTAGACTCGCGAAGAAAGTCTCTCCTAACAGCGAACCCAGGGCGAAGGGATCTTCAATACCCATACGTTCTGGCCGTTCCCGCAGAATCTTCTATCTGTAACTGCTGTCTTGACATGACGTCATACTGCATGGTATGGGAATGGGAGTGTTCTGTAACTACTGTCTGGGTATGACGATACGGACCTCTCCGACACAGATGCCCCCCTCCCCCCCTCGCGGTGATAGACAATCCGTGCTGGTGTGCTATAAATTACCGTCTCGGCAGCTTCGACTTGTTCTTCCCAATAACCACCGAACTATCAGTCTGTGCGTTCAAAGTTCGAGCACGATAGATCTGAGTCGTGCCGTGCAGGTCAACTCTCCGCCGGGTATCATTCAGCAGGGTGCTCACGGCGCCCATCGGTGATCGCTGTGCGTGGCCGAGTAGCGATGACCGTGCCAAATGATTCAAGTGCTTCCCGCACGCAGCCGCCGTCCACGTTGCGACAGCGGCACTTTACCGTCGGAAACTTAATCTGCGAAAATTTTGCAGACGAATCGTAGCCGATACGAATGTTCTGGTTTCTTCGTGACAACATATAGCTCGCATTTCAAACGAAATGTGTTAGTGACGTGCGAAGAATCGAAACAAAGCTTTGCCTATTATAGCCTACTGAAAACCCTTATGTGAACCATTATTTGTGGAATGAGCAGTTTGTGTAAGTAAGCTCTTTGTGGGCTGCCTGTTTATCGACTTGTCTTTTATTTATTGAAGTAATAACCTTATTCAATTTTTGTTGCGTTCCGAGGTTTTCCCTTACGAAAATAATCAGTTAGCTATCGTCACCCCTTCCGCTAGCTACTCGGTTGAAGTGACAGCTGCCGTTTTCCTTGTGGATTAGAAAAGAACGATAAGATCTAATGCCTTTGTAATGTCATTGTTTCAGATCGACCCACTTATTGCGTTTCCCCCGGCGTAAAAGTGTTTGCGTATTTTCACTAAGTTCAGCTTGGTCTCTCTGCCTGCAATATTAACAATAATTGAAGGCAAGTTGTTGGTTGGGCTTCCTCCGCCCGTGTGCCCTTGGAGTCGTCTGGAGGGCGCAGCCACGGCCGCCGGGGCCAGGTTCAAGAGCAGGTTGGCGGCCGGGCCGGCAGGGATGTTCGTTACATGAGTGCAAAAAGGCGAGTGGTGCCCTCCCGGAGCCCGGTCCGGCCCGACGCGGCCCCAGCACCCACCGGCCTGGGCGGCGGCCCTGCACGCTGCCCAGCCCCGCCTCGCCCGGCCCTCGGCAGCGACGCGACAGGCCGGTGGGTGGGTGAATCACACCACCGGAGGACCAGGCCGGCCCGGTCGCTTGCTCGAGATCGGATGGATCTTTGTCG
>NW_026267151.1:2338965-2342568 GCF_000697945.3 Frankliniella occidentalis
CCCCCCCCCCTCTTCCCCCTGGGGTCCGCCCGTCAGTACTCCGTCGTCCCGCTCCAGCGTCACACCGCGGTTCCACAGCCAAACCACTGGAGTAAGTACTTACTCCAGTGCCAAACCAAACGCCCCGCCCGGGGCCCGCGCGCCGGCAGCACTGGCGCGACATGCTGGAGCTGGTCGGGCCAGACGCGAGAGCGTGACAGCGTGACAACGTTACAACCCCGACCTAAAGCGAGCCGATATGCCCGCTGGAAGAGCATTGTGATTGCGCGGTTTGTATTTGCGAGGGAACGTTGACGTTTTCGGCCCTACTTCTTGTTTCCTACGCGACAAAGACTCCAGGTCTCCAGCGCTGCTGGCGTCTCTCCAGCGCTGCCGGCGTCCGGTCTTCAGTGTGGAGTCGAAGAGCATCACGGCCTCCAGGAGCGATACAGAGACAGCCTCCACTCCACCCACGCGCCCGCCGGCCTCTTATCAGTAGGTTGGGGTGGGGGCCCACGCCCCCCCCCTTTCCAACGGCCCCCTACCCGCGGCGCTCAGCCCGCCTAAACCAAAGGAGCCCTCAGTCGATTCTAGATCATCCCCAATGAACGTACATATATAAAAGTGGCGGATGCCCCGTCTCCACAGTGTCGATTAAAGTGTTTACTGTGCAAATTTCACTGCCACAGTGTCGTTTGGAGTATTCAGTGTAAACAGTGCAGTGCCACAGTGTTGTTTGGAGTGTTCAGTGTAAGTATACAGCGCAGTGCCATCGTGTCGTTTGGAGTGTTCAGTTTGTAAAGTGCGGTGCCCATAATTTGGATTACTATTCGGATGCGCTCTGGATAACATAGTGAATTGGAGAACCTGGAACCACCGTAAGTTAACATCAACAATTACTCAAATCTCATTGAACAAGGAGTCTTAAGTTTGTTGAGCCTCTGTTCAAACCTTGCACCCCGGACCAGCGTCTGAATTATCGTTGTGCGGCTGCGAGCCCTGTCGCAGACACCGGTAGCCACAGGGCTGCTATCAACACTCGCGAAGCCGCCATAGTGCGCGCCCGGCTAGGTCAACGACCTCGGGAGAAGCTACGTTGTGTTGGCTTAGGTAGACACTTATTGCGCTTATTGCCTGGAGGGGGTGGAGCGCCGGAACCAAGTATGTGCAGAAACCGCCTTGATCGCGATGGGATGACATAGACAATTGTTAAGAGTCTCTGGTCCCACTGGGTGGGAGGTGGGGATGATGGGCTTCTCAACGCTCCTGACGTGAAACCGCAAAACGAATTGCAGCACCTGGTGCAGCTAATCAAGAGCTACATATTTTCGTGCCCGGCAGCACAGGCCCAACATGCTGGAGCTGGTCGGGCCTGGGCAAGCGCGGCGCTCGGACCGTCGTCCCGCTCCAGCTTCGCGCCGGCTCCAGTTCTCCAGTCAGCCGTACCAGGCGCCTCGCGGCCGCACCCGGTGCCCGCAAGGCGGCAGCACTTAGGCCGCGCGCACCCTTGCCGGCCCTCGGTCTCTAGACGCCGCGCTAGACGCCATGCGTTCCAGGAGCGGTACAGAGACAGCCTCCACTCCAGCCAACCGCCGGCCGCTATCAGTAGGTTGGGGTGGGGGCCCACTGCCCCCCCCCCCTCCTCTTAGCCGCGGCGCTCAGCCCGCCTAAACCAAAAGAGCCCTCAGTCGATTCTAGTTCATCCTCTGCTATGCACGCTTATAAAAGTGGCGGATGCCTCGTCTTCACAGTGTTGTTTAAAGTGTATGCTGTGCAAATTTCACTGCCACAGTGTCGTTTGGAGTGTTCAGTGTAAACAGTGCAGCGCCACAGTGTGTAAAGTGTAGCGCCCATACGTTTGGATTACCTTTCGGATGTCTTTCTGGATAGCATATTGAATTGGATACCCTCGAACGCTGTATGTCAGCATTTATAATCACTCAACTAACCTCTATTAAACAACAAGTCTAAATTAGTTTGTTGGGCCTCTGTTCGAACTGTGAACCCCGGACGACGACGACGCTGCCGACAAAATGGCTTGCGGTGGCGCGGCGGCGCGCCGACAAATGCATCGTGGCGACGCGTCGAATTTTGTCGGCGGCGGCGTGTCGTTGGCGCGGCGCTGGGCGCTAATGTTTAGTCGAGCAAGGAGCATGTCCACGCGGTGAGATTCAGCCGGGCTACGACCGTGTACCGGAAAGGCAGTGAAAATTTGTTTTGCGGTAACGTTAAGGACCTTTAATATATATGCTTTTACTCCGAGGAGAGCGAACCGCGACGGAAAGCTCGTGGCATGAACTAACACACTGCACCGCTGCACCGCGGTACTCGTCTCCGCGCGGTGCGCCGGTCAAAATAGTGTCGCGAGGTCGGTGGGAGGGGCAGTGAGGAGGCCGGCTTTAGCTCGCTCTGGACGCTAAGCCCTTTAAGATGTCGAAAAAAGCGACTGATTCCACGTAATCGAAATTCAAAAGCGTCGATTTTATACGTCAATTTGACTTGAAGCGCCAAGAAGGCATCCGATGCCCGCCAGAGCTCTGGTACTCGCCGCATCAAGTGGTCGATTTAAACAAAACTTTTATCAACATTGCTACAGCGGAGGTGACCATTCGTTGTCACCAGTCCCCCGCCATACTCGACGGCAACGGTGGCAGTCCGACGCACATGCGCTGAACAGCGGGACACAGCTCCTCCCACTTGGACCTGCCCCGCGCCCCGCCGCCCGAGAATCGTGCGGTTGTAATCCCCATTTCTTGTGTATTTCTCATACTCACCACGACCCCCTTCAGCGTGACAAACCGTTTGTCATTACGACCTCACTTACCAGTTCCCAGCAGGAGGCTCGCACTGGTACCAAGGATGGTTAAACCAAGTACATATAATTTTGTAGACGGAAAATGATTTAATGTGTATTAATAGACCCAGGTCATCGTCGACCCTGCGTTCTGGGAGCGGGCAAAGCAAGCGTGGCTAGAGGCGCACCAAGAGCTGTGTCTTTTTCTCCTCCTCCCTCTCCCTTCCGACCCTCCTCTCCCCTCACCCTTCCTTTACTTTGATACACACTCGCGCGCTCACGGCGAGCTCACGGGCACAAGATGGGGACGCTGTCTGGTGCCTTCGCCTGCTGCTTCGTTCGACAATTCCTTCATTTGCTTTTCTCCCTTTTTATTCCGTTGCGCTGCGTCCGCCATCCTGACGCCCCGCCGCCGCATCGGCCACCGGCCGCCAGTCGGTCGCGCCACGCCACGCCGCGCCACGGGGATCGACGCTGGGAGGTGGCGACAGTAGTGTGGGCAATCACCCCACGGCCAAGACCTGGAGAGGCATGAGGGCAATGGCCAAACCACACGTTGTATCAGTCAGAACAGTGTGAGGGTGTGGTAGAAGAGCGTTCCCTTCAGCTTCGAGGCATGAGGAACAAGTTGTCGTTACGTACAATCCCTTTTAAAGGAGTTATAGAACGCCCCCGATGACAGCGACCTCGCTCGAGCTGCTGTAGGCGACGCAGTTACGCCGGACCACCGGGCCCTTTTGCTAAGCCGTGCCCAGACAAGGTACGCCCCACCGCGCCCCGCCGCGCCCCGCCGCGCCCCGCCGCGCCCCGCCGCGCCCCGCCGCGCCCCG
>NW_026267151.1:2342618-2350846 GCF_000697945.3 Frankliniella occidentalis
CCCCCGCGTGCCTAGCATCCCCCTTGCTGTTAGGCCAACGCCTCATAGATTCCCTCGCCATCCGATCGTACTCGCGCGACATCGAATGAAGATACCTAGCTCCCAAAACCGGAATTATGGAATGAATTACTATTTATTCTGTCTTTTAATGTCATCCGTGTGTAGACGACATTCAAACATGAACTTCAATGTAATCATTTGAGCCTCAATGGCACAACAACAACACTACAGGCCCGGTCCAAAACCTGAGGTAGTTCAGGATCACCTGGGAGGTATAAGTGTAAACAAACACATACCAGGCAATGGTCGTTCGCGTTTCGCAGGCCTCCCGGGGCGCGAGAGTTGCCTATTCTTAGAGAAGCGCAACACCGCGTGGCGCAGCACCTCGCAGCGCGCCCCGTGGGTCCGCATCGGCCGCATCTGCCCCCTTTCCCCACCCAGGCCACTCCCTCGGGCCACGCGTCGTCACCTAAAGTAGGTCAGCATCAAAGCAACAAAGGGACACCTTAAACATTTTATGCAGTGTGATTGTAACTCGTTGCACGAGTGTGGCCACGACTACGACTATTTAAGATGTTTGCTATCCGCTATAAGTGTTTTAATTTATTTTCTACAAAACTTATGTCGGCCTCTTCGGATTTCATCTCTACATTTTTCTCTAATAAACTCTAATCCCTGAACGGCAGTCCAATCCAGTCTCTAATCTCGCCTGAAACTCTGGATCCGCACCTGGGCCTGCTGACTCACTCGCTCACGCCACCTCCTCCAATCCCCCCCCTCTACTGCTTCGCTACCCGCCTCTCTCGGGCGCGGGAAGATGCACGGTACAGGAAAGGGGGGAGTGTGTATTTGTGTGTGTGGCGGGGGGTCTCATCGCGACCGATACTACCATAATACCTGACACCAGTGGTCCGGGTTAAACAGCCACCTGGTACACGCAGCCAGAGGAAATAGATAAGTTGATTGGTAACAGGCAATCAAGTTAAGTTGTGAACCAAAATTACTTGTCAGAGCAAAACGCGCTGTTGCTCGCTTTTGCTGCGGTAGCAACCCGTTTGTTCCGGTGAGTAAACTCCCAAAAGGAGTCAAAACTAACGGGTTCGCTATATGGCAACATCAGCTTCGCTGTAACAATTTGCTTTGGCAACTAAATTTTAAGTAATACACCAAATTTGTTTGCTGTCATCAAATAAACTACTTTTAGCTCTGCCGGCTGATCCTTTTATTTTCCGTGAAGAGGATAGTCGTCCTAGAGTTGCCTTTTTGGAATCGCATCGCAACACTGATAACGTTGATCCCATGCACCGTATCCTCATATCAGCCTTCGGACCCGGTGCACAGCGACTATCTACGCGCTATTTAATCAGCACATCAGTGCCTCAGCAAGGCTCTTCGGAGTCTTTGTGCGTTCCTTCAAGTCTGGCTTTGAATTTCCACGCCATAACGAGTCGGTTAAAAGTGCCGTCGCCCGCCAATGTCCAGTTTATTTACCGGGGAGCAGGACGCTACGCTTGCACGTGCCGCTACATCAAAGGCCGCCCTGCGTCTGCCCTGGGCCCGGCCGCCTGCAAGGAGCCTGTCCTGCCCGTCCTGAACCCGCCGGCCGCCGGCACCAGCGGGGCGGGTGCCGAGCAATGGGAGCGGTGCGGGACCGAAGCGGCGGATTCAAAGTGAATATTCGCCAAAGGTTTGCCGAATCCATTACCGCTGGACTGCCTGTTCGTAAAGCAGGGGAAAAACTCAAGGCGAAATAAAATTATTATCTCGAAAACACAAAAGCGACGGGTAGCGGGCAGGATCGGATAGGAGACTCGTGGAGACAAACTACTCGAATAGGAAAAGGCTCAGAAGCAGCAAAGTTCCAAACATCTAAATACTGTCGGGGGCCTTTTCGATACCTTCATGAATCATAATATTGTAAATAGCCGCCTCACCTTTCCTATCCTCTGCACCGATCCCCTTGCTTCAACCGCCCTTAGTGACTCATCGCACCCCCCCCCCCCGCCCTAGCCAATGAAGTGGTTACCTGTGGCCTGTCAGCGTACGGTGTTGCAGTTTATCCTATTTTCCTACTCTTTAAAAAGTAAATGTATATGTTTCCTACGTAACTCACGTTTAGTTGTGCGAACCTGAGTGCGGAGGCTTGTACTGGTGAGCCACCCCGGTTAGTCCCGCGCGCACGTCTAGACACCATCTACTTTAAAGCTAACTGACACTACTTCCAAACCTCCATTGTGACTTGCGTCGCCATTTTTCCACAAATGGACACAACGCCGCCTTTACACCAAAGCCTCGCTTGTGCAAGCCGGACGCAACCGATTACATGTGCGAATTTGGATGTCAAGGCCATGGGTTCTGCGCCCAAAGAGAAAGCTAACCGAGCAGGTTTTCTGCGCCGTCCCCCGTCCCCGGCCGGCGGCTCCAGAGAGTCTGCACCCCCCTCTCCCCTCGTCCCCTTTCCTGTCCCCCATCCCTCTGCAGCCAAGCTCTGCCTCGCCTTGTAGAGACACATTACGCCCAAATAAAAACTACCGGGCTGGAGCTTCCATTGTCCGAATTTTGTTTCGTTCTTTCGTTTTCTTTTCGGGAGTCAGAGACGGATGGTGGAGGGAAGAGCGTACAGCACGGGCACGGATGACTGCAGTACGTGTGTGGGGAACACGGCGATAGCAAAAGAACGATCGATGGGCGGCCGACATTTATTTTTTGCGATAAGGCAGATTCACTTGATAGTGACTTCTCGTAATCCAGTTCTTATAGATTTGTTGCGCAATTATTATGTACACTATGTTTGCGGAATCCTTTGTCCCTTTCTCCTCTCCCTTTCTTCTCCTATACCCCAGGCGGCGGCGAAGATAGGCAAACTCGCCCGCTAACGACACTCGTCCTCTTTCCGTCATCAAAATGCCCAATTTTTGATAAAATAGTGAGCCTCCAGCAATCCACATACACAAACCCATGGAGTAATAGATGGGTCGATGAGCTGGGTGGGTGTGGCTTGACGCACCCTGGTACAGTATATCTACAAACATCCGATTCATTAGTACTGCAAAAATATTTGAAATGGCGGAAAAAAATAACGTTATAAATAAACCGTTTTTGCATAGGTTTAAAATTCGTTGTACTTAACTTACGAAGGGGCTTTGGAGGTACACAACAGTGTTATTGCTTTTGTGCGTCTTCGAGGCTTTCTTTTAATTTTTAAAAAACCCGGATGGGATGAACATTTGTTTTCTTTTTCTTATATTGGCCCCGCGGGGCTGGTCGGCCCTTGGTTGGTGCCTGGCACGGCCCGGCTCAAGGTTACAGCAAGGACCTGGGCCCGACCCACATCCAACTTGTTGCCAATACACAGCAAATTTAGTCCGGCTCACACAACACTGCTAAAAAAGTCCTGTATGTTTTATGTACGGGCCAGAATGTAAAGATATTGACCGTTCTTTACTGTCAAGTCAAGTGCTGTATTGACCAAAAAGACGGTTTGCGAAGTTACGGTACATCCTGTACGGAGTGGACCGTAATCAAAAGTTACAGTCACGGACGTAGTAACAAATTGACAGAGCTCACTGAAGAATTTCCTGTAGGTTTTTTTAACAGTGAATGTGCACAACTCAAGGCAGTGGCACACCTTAAAAGCTTAGACTTGTGAACAGCTGTACCACATTTCTACGTGCGGGTGGGTTGCCTACTCGCTCAGCCGGTAAGGAGCCATGTCAAGGCCAATATTCAAACCACTCAAACCCACCCGATGCGTAATAAAGAGGTACGACATAACTTCCGTGGTTCCTGGGGCTACTTTTGCTAGACCAAAGGGTCTAAAGGACGGTCAGACCCCTTTCTATGTTTGCAGTTGTAGTTACTGCACTGCACGCACTTATTCCCGCATGGAAAGAAGCACATCCAAATGACAGTTTCGGGTATACTTTTGTAAAAAGTATACATTATAGGTATGCTTAAAATATAGCAGATTGGAACCGCATCACTTAGGCAAACTTTTTTTTATAATTTTTGAATACTTTTTTTACACTTTTAAAACACTTTGGCCTGTCACTTTTAAGCTCTTTTTTTGCTCCGTGCGGGTTGTAGTCTCGCTTGTAGTCTGTGTACCAGGTGGCTGTAGTTATGCTGTACCACATGCACGAGTGCGGGCGGATTGTCTACTCGCTCGGCCCGTAAGGCGCCGTGGACAGGGGCGGTAAGCAAGCCCAGCTGCACTCATGCATGCGGTACAGCATAACTACAGAAGTGCGCTGGTATGTATTGTTTTTGCTGCATGCGGAGACTTCTGAGCATTGCATTCATTACCTCGTAGTTTTACTTTTCAACTTTTAAAGACACAGCGAACTGTACACTGCTTGCACTTGATAAAAAGCGTTAGGGGTGCGGTTGAGTTTTGAGGGCATCACTCACAGATTTTCTAAATCATTAAGCGTGGTGTTTAAAACAACCGCTGTGATTAAAGTTTAACCAAGAACGACCACAATGGACCTACTGCAGGAACGCGCTCCATAATTTACGGATCGCTTCCGCTTCCTGACAGCCAGCGCTTGACCGGAAGTGACCGGAAGCGAGCTATGTCTCCCGGCCAAGTTTTGCGCGACGAGTGGAACGGTCTCCCCCGAACAATGTGATCAACACCTCTTGTGCCCGTGAGGAAATGGTGCCATATATCTCGTGTCTCCGGCGCAGGACAGCGGCGACTCAGGAACTGGCAAATCGTTTTGTTGTAATGTGCAAGTGCCGCCCGCACCCCCTACCAAACCCCGCTAATAAAGTGCAGTCCAGCCGATGCTAATGCGTTCATAGATCTGCCAGGCAGGACGGGGGGCCCAGCGTCCGCGAGACTTACGATCGGAGATGTTCAGCGGCGACATGGCGTGCGCTGCGAGGCGGCCATCGGCCATCTACGCGATGCATGCACCCGGAGAACAAGTCCTCGCCGGGTGCCGGAATGATGTGCTGCTGAAAGTCGCGAGTCCTTGAGGGCTGAAGCCGCCACCGCTGCGCCCGACAGCTGCGGCCGCGCCGGACGCCACATTCTCGGTGTGCAGTACTGATGAATTCATTTTCGGAAACACGGCAGGGGGAGCATAAAAAACTTCAACAAGGAGCATTGTTTACAAACTTGCCCCAGCTGGTGTCCGCAACTACCGCTCGTTGGGACTAAACGGGAGAAATTAGCTGTGCGTACTGTGCGGCCCCAGTAGTGCGGCATGCACTCAATTTGTGAAGGTAAATAAGTGCCGCGAGTCTTGCTGGCAGCAGAGCGTGCGAATAACTGCAGTGTGGGTGGCGCGCCAGCTGGGCGCAGGCCGGCGCGGGCAGAGGCGCAGCGGGGGGAGCCGCAGTATTTTCGCGCGGGACGGCAGCGGGGCTCGACAACTGTGCGGTAAGGCGCCGTGATCAGCGACGACGACTATAGGTAATCCCTCCCACCCGCTCGCCTACGTGCGGTACAGTGTCCCTTCAAAAGTGCGCGGGGTTGCACTTCTTGTCCTGTAGTGATTCACCTAGTGGTTGATAGGCAATTTGCATCGCCTCCCCCGCCAACCGAACCTTATAATCCGCGTCTGTTTAGGTCCTGACCAGCTGCACCGAGTCACCAGCAAGGCCACGCCGGGCCACGCACGTTTAATGTACAGTAGATAGGGAGAGTGATGCAACACTGAAATTATTTGCTCTCTTAAAATCATGCGTGTACCGAGATGAGTAGTTCCCGCTTTTACCCGATTTGTGAACTGATTCACCGCGCAGACCGGCACAGACCGCCCGGCCCGATCCTGGCCAGTCTATGGCGGGGCGGACCCCCGCAGACCGCTTGCAGGTAAGCGGTAAAGGAAGGCGATGCTGGTCGTGCCCACTCACCACTCACCACCAAGCTGTCTCCCGTTGTCTAGCGTTGATCAGCCAGGCTCGGGCTCCCTTCTGATCGCATCAGCGGGGAGTGTGTTGGACATTCTGGTTTGTTTTGGAAATCAATTTAGCAACTAGCAAGTAGAGTCACACGTGGCAGCCGGAAAGTGAGCGCCCCGAGTGCCCCCCCCCCCTCTCTCTCTCTGTCATGCACTCTCCGTCCCGTGAACGGGGCTCAGCGGGCTCCCCCTTCTCTCACCCCCTCCCCTCCCCCTGGCAGCCAGAGGCCTGGCTACTGTGTCGTCGCCGAGCGGAGCCCGTGGAGCCCGGGCACGGCCACGGGCGGACGCACGGACAGGCAGACGGTCGGGCAGCTGTGAGGCGAACGGGTAGTGGACAGGTCACAACCTGTTCAGCGACGTGCGGGGCGGGGGAAGCGCTGGAGCCTAATCGAAGTGAAGTACGGATACCTGTTGGTGAGGGCGGACCGCGCCACGCCACAGGCCAAAGGCCCGGCAACAACACGCCCCCACCTGTGCACTCGCGCAGTTTGCGCTCCAGTTGTGGAGGGTGGGGGGTATCTCATGGTCAACATGTAAAAATTTGTTCAAGAACGATTTGAAAATTGTGAGGTGGAAACAGATCGGCTGACGGCTGCTTTACTGTTTGTGAACCAAATAAAATGGTGTAGAGTCTCGAGCTCCCCGCTCACCTCCCCCGTTGCTCCCCCGCGCACCATTGGCCGAATCGGAGACGAAGCGCTTCCATTTCCACCGCTTCGCTTCATCCGAACTCCCACTTATAAGTCGAACTGCGCATTACGGTAGATGCCCCGCCCCGCGCTTGGTGCAGGAAGTGGCAGAGAGGGTTGGGGGACAACACACGTACTAGATTTCACGGCATCGTCACCCGCCGCAGCGCAAGTGATGACGTCGTGACGAGAGCAAGCGAGCGAGCCCCCGGCCTGCTCGAGGGGCCCCGCTGGCGGGGGGACGCGCTTAGTCGAGGCAAGCTCTATCAGGGCAGTTGGCGCAGCTTGGCTGGGAGCGGCTGTGCACGGCTGGTGCCTGGTGCCAGTCTGTCTGGCGGTGCGGGGCGTGGCGGTGCGGAGCGAGACCCTTGGTCCTTTCGGTTCGTCCTTTTCTTCTCTTTTGTCTCGGTTCTTGAGCTTCACATTCGATACCTGCAAGCCCTCTCCAAGAATCTACAGGTGGATCGCCTTTTCCTCTGCTTTTTCGAGGAAAACACATTTCCGAAAGTGATAACTACTATCACGCAAAACACGTCCATACGCCCGGTGTGGGCACATATCAACGCGTAAAATATAAACAAAACAGCTACTTTTAACTAGAATATGCCGTCTCTTGGCCCACAATAGACCAACAAAGCCTTAAACAGTCGAAATTTGGATCATTAACATTAACACATACCAGATGGCTGGTTAACCCCGCACACTTTTGTACTATGCAACCCGCCCACACGGCTCCATCCGGGACTGCATACCCACCAGGCGCTGGGGACCGGCTCCAAGCGCCAGCGCGTCGCTCCGCCACTGTTGTTGCAGCCACCACCCTGGGGCGTTACAAATGGGTTGTTCGTGGTTTCTAGAGGGTTCCCGCGCGTCCGCGGGGGTAACCGACAATGGTCGGTGGTAGATAATCCTTAAAGGTAATCCAAATAAGTTATCCAAGTGATGAGTAATCCAAATGAGTTATCCAAGTGATGAGATACACACAGAACACTGCACTATCACACACACTGATCACTGCACTATCACATACACTGAACACTGTTAGCATTACGACACACACTGAGCACTAATCGAACGGTTGGTAGTTGACACTGTGATTGATGAGTAGATACTGGCTCGGTGGACTATTGGCGGCTACTGTCGGGTACAAACGGTGACAAACAACCGGCCTCGAGACAGTGGGATCGGCCCTTGAAATAGGCGGTACGTATCAAACGAGCGAGTTTTGGGAGGGGACACCGTCTGCCGTGAAAAGTATGGGGAAAGTGAAGGAGGGGAACTGGCAGTGGCAGAGGGGAACTGGCAATGCCTGCCTAGGGAAGCTACCGGTACGAACACGTGCAGGTGTTGACATTACTTGAACGTGGCCGAGCCGTGCCACAACGATGGGGAGCATCACGGCCTCCAGGAGAAGCGGCACCCGGGCCAGGAAACTGACGTCTGCCCGACTCCTAACAGGTCGCGATACCGCAAAATGATGGCGCGGCGCACGTTCACACCACAGGCAACGTCCGTGGTGTTCGTGGTCACTACAAAGTATTCCACTACCACATTGATTTTCAGTTGTGTGACCGTTCTAAAAACCACAGAGTTCCTGTTTTCCTTTACAGTGTAACCCCCCCCC
>NW_026267151.1:2355581-2356629 GCF_000697945.3 Frankliniella occidentalis
CCCCACCACGGAACGCCCCACCACCGCGCCTCGCCATGCCCCGCCGCGCCCCGCCCCTGGCCGCAGCAGCAGTGGATTCACAGCAAGCGTGACAAGGAGGCGACGCAGAGTCCTCCTACACACTCAAAACGCAGGAACCTGCGTTGGGGTCAGGCTATACCAAACGGAGCGCGCTCGGGCCCCCCACTCCTGCTAAGTGCGCGCGCATCAGGCTCGAGAACTTTTATCGGCCGCGGATCGGGCACCGCTCCGCTCAGTTGTGTTTGGCCGGTGAGTGGAGACGGATCGCTCCAGCTCACACGCATACTGTGTGATGAGCTCTGGTCACTTCATCATTTGATCTCGGATTGGATTTTGTGCACGTACGGTGGTAAGTACTGCACGTATGTGCCTGCTAGGATTTCGTCAAAGTGATCCGATTAAGGGTGTGGGGGTGCGTAGTTGTTCGTACTGGTCTAGGACACTGCGAGTGATTCACCATATTAACTAGAACTTATGCTAACGCAGACATGGGCCACGGTTCGCTGAGCGTGGTCTTCATTAAATGTATCCGTTGCGTCACCCCAAAGTGGCCCTTCGCACGGGGCTGTGGACTTCCCTCGCGTCGCCGCCCAGCCGCTCCGGTGCATGCCGGGCCGGCCCGGAACAGCTCAGGCACTGGCCGTGACGTGTCGCGCTGCGGCGCCGCGCCGGGCCACCGCCCCGGCCGGGCTTTCGGGGGGCCTCCCCACCCCTCCTTCCCACGGCATTCCCACGGCATTTAGGCCGCGCGCCGCAGCCGCAGGGCCGGAGGTATTTAAATAATTGTGATGATCCCAGTTCAATCAGGGCTGCAAAAAACTTGCCCCCCCCCACCCCCACCCGCGCTCGAATGTGCTACCCCGCGCGCACCGCCGCCCCCACAGTTTCCACCACGAAATTCCCCGAAATTCCCTTTTCAGTGAGGGCCATCGGAATCAAAACCTGCCCTGCCGCAGTCTTACGGATCGTATAGCTGCGAATCTGCTGTGCATGTATGCCCGTGAGAGAGAGAGAGAGAGAGAGAGAG
>NW_026267151.1:2362062-2364389 GCF_000697945.3 Frankliniella occidentalis
CTGTAATTTTTGATTACAGTCCACTCTGTACAGGATGTACTGTAACTTCGCAAACCGCCTTTTTGGTCAACACAGCACTTGACTTCAACACTGAAGTACAGCCCATATCATAACAGTCTGGCCTGTACATAAAATATACAGGACGGACTGTAGTCAAACTGTAATTCCTTACAGCATTTTTAACAGTGTGTGAGGTGGCTTCAGGAGGCTTTGTATTCCCTCCCTGCAGCTCGGACCTCATGAGTTAGGAAGAGACTCGCAATGGTGGGGGTTGGCCACCACCCTTCCCCCTTTGTGCGGGAGGGGACGGAGGGAGTTGTGTTGCTAAGGCAGAGGAGGCAGCGGAGGCCGAGGTTGCCGAGGCCGTGTGGAGCGGAGGGGCCAGTCGCACGTGCGTTTTCAAGGGAGCGCTCGCTCCCCCTTCCCCCCCTTCTTGTTCTACATTCCCCCTCCCCCCTCCCCCCTCTCGCGACGAGTGTCGGAAGCGCCCCCTGCAGTCTTCCAGGCCTATCAGATATTTTTCGGACGGCGAGTGCCGCGCCGGGCGGCGTCGCGCCGTCGCGCCGGCCGGCCCGACAGTCCCCGCCGCGCCGCCCTGTGAGAAGGACGTAGGTCGTGTGTGCCGTGAGCCGCGCCGGCCGGCCGCCGTGTTCTAGTTTGTGTGTTTGAGCAGTGATTGTTACTGCTTGTGTGTTTGCTGTGTGCGTGTGTGTAGGTGTGCGCGTGCGTATGCGCGTTATACAGAAAAGAATTCAGGGTTGAGGGAACCTGCAGCCGCCGTCGGTGTTGGCTGTTGTGACAGGGGTGGTCAGTGATTGGCGCGTTTGCCGCCTGTTACTGCCCCCAACAGACACCCTTCCCAGCGATGTGATCCTTACGTCCCGCCAACGCCCTCATCCCGATCCTCAGATTCGTCGTTGCATCATCTTTTTTTTGATAGACGCTGCCCCCTCCCGTGCTACTGGCCTACCGACACGACACCTCGTCGTATACCCCTGGTCTTGATCGCTGCAGGCATATGGCGGCGGCCTTTCGTCAGGGTTTCTCCCATGGATGTAGAATTCTAACTCCATGGTTCAATGGTTCTTCCACCATTTATTTCCGCCCTCCCTGTTGTAGATATATTCTCCCCTCCCCAAGCGATTGATTCGCGGTCAGAAGTCGTCCTTACGGCGCGACTCTCCTTTTTAGGGGGAAGAGAAATGGAGACGATGTAGAGAGAGAAAGACTATGGAGGCGGGGCGAATACGTGTATTAAAACTTTCCTCTTTAGTGACTGTTATAATTTTCTCTTTGCAGATCACAGTCCAATTTGATCTGGTTGGTCAAGAAGGATACAGCTACCGATTGTTCATCAGATTCCTGTTTCGGGTGAGTTGGTCGCTGTAAGGAACCCCAGAGCCCATCGATTAGTCATCTATTTATTGCGCTGAGTAGGAGAGTGGTGGTGTGAAGTGCGCGCGCCGACCGGGCGGCGGGCCGGCGCGTTGCGGTGCGGCAGCCAGTGGCCAGGAGGGGTGGGGGCGGGGCGGGGCCGCCTCGCGACGCGACCTCACATTTGGTGATCGGCACGGCAGCGGATGTGAGCGAGGAAGGAGACAGAAGCAAACCTCTAAATGCTGTCCTTCGCGGCCCTCTTGATTTTCTCTCCCCCAATCTCTCATTCTCTCTCAATCTCTTTCATTCTCTTTCGTCCTCTCCCCCTCTCTTTCTCCCAAAATCCCCTCTCTCTCTCTTTCCCTCTTTCTTTACCCCTCCCACCACCTCTCGTTCGTTCTCTCTTTTCTTCCACTCACACGCACCGTTCTCTGTGTCTTTTTTCCTGCCACATTCTCTTCTTATCTCCCGCCGCTACTCCACTTACATCTTTCTCCTTTCTCCATCATTCTCTTTCGCTCTCGTCCTCTCTCCCTATTGTGATTTATTCTTTCCTCCTATTCTCATACTGCGTTTTCCGTGTTCTCTTATTTCTTGAGTTGTCTCTTCTCCGTCTCCGCATGCGACACGCAACACAACAAAATTTTGCATTGTAACGCAAATTTTTACGTTACGTTCCTTGTACCGTAACTCAAATGGCCGCAAGTTAGCCTACGTTGCAATATACCGCCGTATCAAAAAGATTCTGGGCATTTTAATTCGTTCCGTAAACTGATACTGTATACTGTTGGAAAACCTACAAGGGATGTCGAGCCCACGATGCGCCCTGTCAAATTGTCATCAGGTCAGTGATTGTGATTTTGGGTTACGGTCCACTCCGTACAGGGTGTACCGTAACTTCACAAACCGTCTTTTTGGTCAATACAGCACTTGACCCTGACCCTCCCCCC
>NW_026267151.1:2364739-2367820 GCF_000697945.3 Frankliniella occidentalis
ACTCCCTCCCTCTAAGAGGTGAATTGTTTGGAAGCGTGCATTTCGCCGGTGGTGTATAGGCGCAACGGGATGAAAAATGCCCGTTCCACTATCACACCCCCACCCCCTGGAGCACTGTAAAAATTAGTTGTTAAAAAACAGCTTAGTTGTTGACCAACAGCTCAGTTGTTCAAGAACAACAGAAGTTGTTGAAAAACAACTACGTTTTTTGACAATGCATTGTTAATATTGGACTATTGGGCACCATTTTGTTTTTGCTGACTTTTTTACTTACTGTAACTGGACAACTTTTGCTGTTAATTGGCAACCGAAGCTGTTGTACAACAACACGAGTCAGCTAAAAACTTAACAACGAATTTGTTGTTAAGTGACAACAATTTTTTTTACAGTGAGGACTCTACAGGGCTCTGCGCAATTATCAGAATAAATCGTAATAGTAGATTTTTAACACGTTGAGTGCGTTGGGACCCACACCGTAGGTTAACGCATTATATCCCACAGGGCGGCCTGATACCCTCACCGTGGCCCCCAATGTATGGCGCTTGCCGTTTCCGAAAGCCTTTAGCTCCTGGTCTACATTTAATCGATTGTTATCGATTAAAATTTTTATTATTTGTCTTTGACTTGATTTTAATAGTTACATTGTAACGATTCTTTCGCCAAGGTTAGGATGTTCCAAAATAACAATTTCATCATGTTTGAGCTCGGCTTGCGCATGGTTCCCGATCTCAGATTTAAATCGAACGCGGCTTGTTTGAAATGTAATCTGTCTGCCTTGCAAATAAGCCACGTTCAGGCGAAATCCGAGATCGGGAACCATGCACAGGCCGAGCACTTACTTTCATTTTAGAACACCCAATAGTCAAGGTCCCCGCCTGGAAAGACTATATTTGTACATGATTGATCAAAATGATGCATCTTTGTTGAAAGTTGAAAGTATATTTCTGCCAGACATTCTAAATAGTCGATATCACATGCTTACAAGGGAACCCGTGAACCAAGTGTAAATTCCCGATTTACATTCTACTTTGGGAAATTGTTGGTATAAATGTGTCATCGAAGGACACATCAACATTTTGTGTTCAAATTCATATTTAGGGGTTATTTTGGGCATTCGTTCAAAAAGGCTGCTATTTCAACTATTTTCAATAATTTTCAAGACTATGTCCTAAGGGGTAACTCGTCAAAATGCGGCCCTCTCGACGAAAATTTCGTCCTTTTTGCTCTATCTGAAGCCGTTAGGCGCTACCCCCACGTTAGGAGGGGAAATGTACAGGGGGGCTTAAGAGCAGCGGTTGTAAAAACCAGTCCCACAAAGAATGTTATGAAACAAAAGTTGTAGAAAAATGTAAGCTCTTTAACTTTTGTGTCATAACATTTTTGTGGGACTGCTTTTTACAACCGCTGCTCTTGAGCCCTAGTGATTCCCGTACATTTCCCCTGGTAGCGCCTAAACGGCTTCAGATAGAGCAAAACGGACGATATTTTCGTTCAGAAAACCACATTTTTTGACGAGTTACCCCTTAGGAAATATTCTCAAAAATTATTAAAAATAAATGAAATAGCAGTTTTGGCGAACGGATGCCCAAAATAGCCCCTAAATATGAATTTGAGCAAAAAAATTTGATGTGTCCTTCGATGACACATTTAGACCAACAATTTCCTAAAGTAGAATGAAAATCGGGAATTTACACTTGGCGGGGTTCCCTTGTTAGTAAAGATTTGTGATCACTATTGTGAACGAAATCAAAAGTCCAAAAGAATCGTCGATTTATCAAGACAATCGAATCGAGTTTCCGATTAGCCTGTAGTATACCACCCGTAAATTTTCAATCACTACTGAATTTTCATGATTTTTCACACAGAAAATTGTGACACAACCTCGCATACAAGCAAACAGAGACAAAAACTGAGTCTCGAGCGGAAAAGCGAGGGTTCGTAGGAGAGGTGGGGGTGCATTTGCCTTTCGAAAAGTATCTGACAGGCCTGGAAGACCTGTGGAAGACACTCGTTTCCGACACTCGTTGAGGTTGAGGGGTGCATGGCTTTTTTCGACTTCTCCGTGAAAGAGAGAGATGACTGGCAGTGCGTTTTGTGTGTTTGTGAGGAGGTGGATTAGTGAGTCTGAAATCTCCAGTGAATGTTTTATTTTTCTCTTTGCAGATCCCGGATGAATTTTGTTGCTCTGCTAACTAAAGAAGAATAAATTTGCTCCCGGCAACGCATCAAATCTGTCTTGGTGAGTACGTCGTCGAAAGAACTGATTAGTCAAGTAGCGCGGGGTGTAGAAGTGGTTTTTACGGGCCGACCATTGAGGAGCAAGGACCCCGTCGAGGGAGCTACCTTGGGGATGCCCGGGTGCCCGGTCCGCTAAGGCACCGAAGAGGGAACTGCCATATGGGGCGCCCGCGCCCAGGACCGTGACTAGAGCCGCGAGGACTCCGTAGAGGGCACCGCCTTGGGGTAGAGGGCCGCCCCTCCCTTCCGCAAGGATCCCGTCGAGATAGCCGTCGAGGGTACCCGGTGCGCGCGGACCGCCGTGGGAGGCGCCCGCGTCTGGGGCCGTAACTAGGGCCACGAGGATGCCGTCGAGGGGGTGAGGCCGACCACTTACCCCGAGCACGAGGACCACGTAAAGAGAGCCCCTGTAGGAGTTGGACGCCTCGTTGGGATCCCCGCTCCTCTCGCCCGCGAGGACGCCGTCGAGGACAACGCCGTCGAGGGAGCCGGCACCTTCGGGGTACCTGGTCCGTGATGACCGCCGTGCTAGGCGCGCTCGCGTGGGGGGTCGTAACTAGGGACTCGACTAGAGCCGTGAGGACGCCGCCATCAAGAGAGTCTGCGAGAGAGCCGCCTTCGGAGTATAAGCGACCACGTCTGGGGCTGTGACGAGGGCCTCGAGGTTGCCGTCGAGGGAACCGTCTAGGGAGCCGCCATGGGAGTGGGGCCACCCCACACCTCATGGAGGCGAGGACGCCGTCGAGGAGGGACCTGCCGTGAATGGCACCCGCGTCCGTGACTAGACCCCCTTCAAATTTTGAATTTTGCGTCGTTTTGTAACGCGACTTCGCGTTGACATTG
>NW_026267151.1:2369718-2379846 GCF_000697945.3 Frankliniella occidentalis
TAATTTGATTTCTTTAAAAACAATCCCATAAAACTTTTCACAACAAGTGCAAGTATCAGTAAACATATCTACGTAAGGCGTACAATCCCACTGGGTAGAGGGAAGTTCCAGACACGTGTGTGGCTAACCCGGGGTCGTAGACCGTTTCACCTGTTTGCCCCTGCTCAGCAGTTCAATAAGTATTTGTGCCTTGTACTTAATGGGTTCGGTAAAACATGAACAATATTTTTAAAAAATTTCATCAATGAGTTCTCATCTGTATTTTCTCTCATACGAACATAAATTAACCTGTCTTATCTCGCGGGTCATTTTGGGTCAAACGGTCTGGTTTCAATGCCAATTCCTAAAAGTTTTGTCAGCTGCTTTATGTACTAAAGCATTTAGTCATAACATTGTTTGGTTGCCTGTTTAATACAATAATAACAAAATTACCTCATATTCAGTGGCTTTCCGCCAAAGTTCAGACTTCCGACATTCTAATCCTACAATGGCTTAAATATAAGAGTGCTACATGCAATCGAATGCCAATTATTGCTAGTCAAAGCAAAATGTATGTCGGTAGAAAGAGTCAACCTTTGCTAACTTTACGGTTTTAGGTTGTTAGCTTAAGACGCTCTATGTTTTACTGTGTTACAATGCCAAATATTAGGATTTATGTTCACATGCAGGCTGTCATTTTCAATTCCAAAGTGCCGTCCTAAAAATTATTTATTTCATAATATTGTGACGGGAGTGACCCATGTCAAGTACTGTGATGTTCCTAATAAATTTGTGATATTAAATAATCGTTGTGATAAAAGTACTAACATTGTCTGATAATGCTGACTAACCGACCCCATATTCAAAATGTCTTTGAAGTACGCAGTCTATGTCACTGATCGTTGAGTTCCGAGAACACCACTTAACTTTGCTTCATTCTTTCGGTAACCATGTTCTCGAATGGGGAAGGCGAAAGTTCTTTGCACGCTCTTCACGCTTGCCCGCGGGTCCCTGACCCCCGCCGCCCCCTCCCGCTCTACTCGCGCGAGCCGCCGTCGGCCGTTGACCCACCTGCGAGTGTTTTGCACCGCCGGCCGTCAGCCTCCCACCTGAGCTAAAGTGTTGCGCGACTTGCAGCGCCTTGCCTTTGACCCGACAGTACCGAGCACCACGCCACCCGTCGGCCCCGCCCCGCCCGGCGTGAGGTGCGGCGTCACCGCAAAACAGGAGAAAATTGGCCTTCCCGGGATTCACGGGTTCCTAATCATAGCGGGCCGATCTGCCGGAAAGCGATGCGTGCGCACGCGTGCGTCACGGGATGGACCCCTGAGTCACATTGGTCACGATGAGGTCTTCCCTATCGGCGCCGGGGCCCCGGGCCGCCCCCCCGCCGGAGAAAGCAGAGCGCTCCACGGGGGCAAGGGCGGCGTCGGCAGCGTCGCGTCGGAGCGGCGGGCGGCGTCGAACCGAACCGCCACCGCCGCGCCAGGCAGAGCTTGGCGACCGCGCCACTAGGGGGCGACAGCATGCGGCGCGAGTCATGGCGGCGGTGTCTGCTGCCTGCTCGGTCTGGGCGCGGCGTGCGCCGCAGGGCTGCCAGCTCGGTTCGCGCGTACGGCGCACGCGGGCCACACGACCAGGGGCGGGAGGGCAAACCACCGCGCGCGGAGTTGGCGCGCGCGGCCACAGAGCGCGCTGCAGTCGTGGCGTCACTGCCGCTGGTCCTTCCCCGCTCCGCCCAAGGCGTCGCGTCGCTACTCGTGGCGTCACTGCGCTGCACCGAGGCCTTGATACCCGGCGGGTATCGATGATTCCCCCGCGCGCCACCCCGCGGCCCCGCGACGCGCCGCCGTGCAGGTGGCGCTGACTCACGGCTCCACGTGCCGGCGCTGGCCGCACGTGCCGCGCGTTCTGGCGAAATGTGTGCCAGCCTCCATTACTGACGTCAGTTTAACATCTCAACTGACAAAAAAGTAACAAAGTTCGCCTGGGGAGGGGGGGGGGGGGGTTACTGGAGGGGCACAATGCAGGTCATGCGACGTACCGACCACCCTCAACTACCTTCTCCCATCGTCGCTCGCCCGTCACGACCCGCACCGACACGCTTCGTCACGGTACGCCACATCCCATACTTTGTCCTGCCACGCGGGCGTGTTTCCGCCGTGCGTAGGGTGTTGATGTTGGTGAGCTCAGGCCCGTCTCTGCCGCGCAGGTCCGGCTGGTCGCGGTGTCCCCCGAGCCTTTCCCCGAGCTGCAGTCCGGCCGAACCGCGCCGAGGTTAGTCTCCTTTCTCTGTCTCTCTTCTCTCTTCAGGTCGAAGCACCCAGTTTCTCCGCATGCGTTGTGCCGTTTATCCATCCAAAGTGATTGTTGGGAGTCTTCAACTCTCCGATCGGTCAGCTTCTGTTTCTGTAGCCGCCTCGTCTCTCTGTCCACAGGCCGACTGCCCTCGTGTGAGGAGCAGGCTGACGAGGAGGATGAGGACGACCCGGAACCCCCCGGCGTGGCAGCCGCTGCAGCCACCGCCACCCCCGCCCCGGTGGACGTTGACGTCAACAGCGCCCTTCCCGACGTGGTGCCCCGAGCTGCACCAAGGCAGTCCCTCTCCCGACAGCCCAGGTGGCCCGCCTCCCCGTTCACCAAGTACATAACCGCCTCGAGCCCGGGACTCTCATCTCAGCAGACCCCGGACACGTCGCCGTTCTCATCAGCTCCGGTGCCCCTGCCGACCTCGCCATCCTCGAACGTCGAAGATGAGCCGCAGGTCCGCGAGGCTGTGGCGTCGTCAGCGACCACGCTGTGCTACCGCCTCCCCGACGTGGTGTGCGACGCTGAGCGCGCCGCCCCCTGCCCGGCCCCGAGGACCGCCCCCAGGCCAAGCCCCGCCCTCGGCCCCGCCCTTGGGGTGGCCCACCTCACCCCAAAGCCGGCCCCGCGGTGGCACCGCCCCCGCGCCGCCCTCAAGTGCCCCGCCCCCGCGGCGGTCCCCCGCGCCCTGCGCGAGGACGAGCTGGAGCACGCCCTCTGCAAGATGGCGGAGGGGGACAGCTGGCTGCGGGTGGGACAGCACCTCCGGAACATCGCGGACCAGCTGCATCTGCCGGTGAGTACAGACGCTGTGGTATACACTCTTTGCAAGACGTGCGTGCCCCAGTCTGGTGACGTGTGCGCGCCACGTGTCGCGGCCTGACGTGTCTGCGCTCTAGTCGGACGTGCAGACAGTCGGACGGGCGCACGCTAGCTCGATAACCCGGCGGCGACACACTGTCTGCCGCGGCTCGGCGCGCCGCAGCTCCGCGGATAGACTCGCCAGACGCCCCGGCGGCCCTTAGATCGGCTCGGTGCGCGGGTAGCCTCGTGCAAGGTCACCGCTGTGTGCGGTACCGTGCCCGCTCGTCCGCGCCGCGCCTAGCCGCTGCTCGCGGGACGTCGTTTCCGCTGCAGCCGCGCCTGCTTTTCCGGGTCGCTTTTCTCATGAATTACTCATTTTTTTCGCGATAAAAGCTGCAGTTTGGTTTGACAAGGCGGCCGCTGTTTCCACAAGTACATCGGGGGCCTTGAGCACCTCGGAACTGCCTGCCTCAACTGAAACAGAGATGGAAAGGCGATTCGCAAGCAAGCCGACCGCAAAGCTTTATCATGTTTTAAAAAGCCTTATCCTGATCCTATGCGCTGACCTAGTTATATGCGAAGAGTCGGCCCGACGCCCCGAGGCATCGAGGCAGTAATAGCGACCATTATTACCTATAACTTCTGGTGAGTCGCCATAACGAACACACTAGTAGCTGATCGCCTCACCTCATGGTGCGTGTGCCAAGGCCGTGGCCAGACCTGTCGCGGGCCAGCGCTGCAGTGGAGCTTCCGCGGAACCCGAGGGGAATGGGGGGGGGGGGGGGGGGCAGCCGCACCCCCTCGGGCTAATCCAATAGGCCGCAGTGTCAAGTGGCACCCTCTTCTTCCCCAGCCCTCCCGCGATTCGACAGGTTGCGCTAAAAAAAAGGAATTGGAGGGATTTTTCGGACAGTGGCTCTTTCTCTCCTCGTTTTATTCTTTGTGTTTTTTTTTTTTCGGGGGTCCCCAAAGCCGCGTCACGTTCGAGGGGATTTCGTTTCTGTCAAACCTCTCTGGCGTGTGTCTCCGGCACCAGAACGCTTCGTCCGCGTCACCGCGTTTCCTACAACCGCCTCTTTCTCTCTCTCGGTTTTTCTTTCTCTCTCTCCAAATATTCAAACCAGTCATTGTTATTCATTAGAAAAAGATTTGGCGCTACCATAAATCACACGATACACTGCGAAACAAATCAGCCACCCTCCTCCTCCCTCGGCGCCTCTCCTGCTTTCCCCTCCTACCTAGCGTCTTCATTTTGGAAGAAGGCCGGCGAAGTCTATCTGCGGCGAACGTGGTTTTGTATTCATCATCGTCATCCCCCCTCCCCCTCTCTCTGCATATTTTCTAACTGGAGCGGTGGAAATGACATGACGCAGAGATACAATGAGGGATGATGATTTGAGACGCTGCTCTCTCTCTCCCCCACCTCTCCCTCTTCTTCCTGTGGTCCCCCCTTCCCCCTGCTTTCTGCGACTGTGCCTTAGCGAGTGACAAATTAAACAAGTCTTCTAGTGAGGAGAGAGAGGAGGGGGGGGGGTCTAATTGAATATCAATAATTGCTCTCGTCTCGTCTCGATCCCTTCGGCCGGCTGGAGGCACGCCGCGGCATTCATCAGCCGCAGAGGCCCGCACACATAAATCAAAGACACTGTTCTCTTCAATTTCAGATAAGAGACCGCGGAGTCGCGAGTGCAAAAAGGAAAAGGGAGTGGCAAGCTTTGTGCGTGGGGCCTTTGTGCGGGGCGAGAGAGGAAGTGTCGCTGCCCGGGGGAGACGCGTCGGGCCGGGAAGCGCCGCAGAGCGGAACATTTCATAAGGACCTCAAATTGGATCCATGCGGACCTGGGCAAAGCGTGCTAAACCGAATAGTGCCCTTCAAGACCCACGAGACAGGATTTCTAGACATCATTTCACTATGTAGGCTCACCGGGTTAAGAATTTCTAGAGGCAGCCACAGCGTCGGAAATAAGGTATTTTTTTATATTATTTTTTTAGGCTCAAAAATGTTTCAGGTAAACTGAAATGTGGACAGAGAGACCAAAGAAACGTGACACATTTCGAATTACTTTAGCCACCTGTATTTTAGAACATAGAATACTTGGGGAGACCTAGTACGTATGAGCGTCGGAGTTTGTGGAAGGGAAAAGAATGTCTGGTGATGAATTAAGAGTTGGGTCCGCTATGGTTTCGAAGCCCGTAGCACGTCACGTCCCAGGCCTCTTCCCCAAAACGCGTCCAAATCTCCCGCTTTTATTATTTTTCTCCGTTAATTTGGACGGAAGGCAAAGCTATCAGGCCGCGCCGCCCCGCCGCTCTAAGCCGATTGCAGGGACAGAAAGAGAGACAGACTCAAAAATCAGAAAAGCGAAATCGCCTGCGAAAAAAGAGGCCTTTTCGTGGTGGCTCTGCCCCGCCACGCCCCACGCCCGCTCACTCTGGGTGTAAAAGCCGGGACGGGATTTTTTTTCACCGAGCCTGTTCGAGTTTGATCTTGGCTTTCTTTGATGCATCATTTTTCTCATTTAACCGGAGAGAGGGACATAGATAGCGAAAAAAAGAAAGGACAAAAAAATATGAGTCGCGGTGTGGTGGGAAAGGGGGGAAGGAGGAGGGGGTTCGTGATGGTCGCGGAATTCCGTGCTCTCTTATCTCTCCTCCTCCTAATAGTCCCCTCCTTGTCACACACGACTCGCTTTGTTGTAATTAATCACTTTTCTTTGCCACAACGACGCCGCTGCCGTCTTGCTTTTAGCCCCCTCCCCTTTTGTCTCCCCTTCCCCGTCCCTGTCTCTTTCCCCTCTCACCCCCTCACGCGCTCTCTTAGTCTCCCACAGCAAGGCGCCAGTTTTGGCGCCCAGTTCCTCGCGTTTTTTTCCCCTCTCCTCCCCCGTGACACTCGCCACGCTGTCTTTGTCGCTCCTGTTTGTGTGACACCCAGGAGCAAGTGAGACAGGAGCACCAAATAATTCATCTGGGTCGTAAACACGGGCGCAATAGCGGCCTAACTGTGCGACCTGCAGCGTGTTCGGCGAGGAGCAGAGCCAGAGGTTATAATCTGCAGCTCGCAGCTCGATACGGATGGGGAGGGAAGTGCCGAGTGTTCGCTGCCACATTTATATCCCTCGAGGAAAATCACATCTTTGGGACGGAGGCACAGGACGAGAATAGAGGTGGGGGAGCGAAGGAGAAAGGGCGAAATGTGGAGGGGAGTCGGTGGTGTGGCGCGGTGCAGAGGGGTGGCTCGACGTCCTATCATGGATTTCCCAGAACAAAGTTGATACAAAAATTCTCGAGGACAACAAGTAATCGGGAGAGGGGGGCGTAGTAGCGTGTGTATTGAGGACGTTTGAGCTGCAAGGCGGCTGAATACAATACCTACTGATATCATACTATTAAAAAATTCTCAAGGACTCTTTACGCGCAAATCTAAAGCCAGCTCCTCTCAGAGACCCTCCTCGTCCCGCCCCTTCGCTCCAGCCCGTCGCGGATATCGTTCCCTTCCTGTTCCTCGCCGAGCATGCCGTGATCGAATACATTGTTTCGCTGCACTACCCGTGTCGCAGGCCGCCAAATTCAATCCGTTTCCCCCTCCCCGTGCTATGCCCTGTCGTCCCAACCGGGCTGACACGCGCGTGCGAAGGCAAAATGTGATAAAAATGACAGCCTTTTCCATTTGCCGCGCCGCATCAGGTGCCGCCGTATTCATGAGTGCGCGATATGGCGCAGCTCACGACGGCGGAGACCAGCTGCGCTAGTACTGTAGTACCCCAGCCAAACGACCCCGGGCCTCGTCGAGTGATCGTCAAATATCTTTCCCCAATTTTACCGCCTTCGACGGGAGCGTCCGTTCCAGAAATATGAAGACGTGTTTCGGATCGCACAGCCCCTGCAAGGGTCATTGGAGGGCGCACCATCAGGGCCTAAACATGGCAGCGGTCACTTTTACGACGGGGCGAGGAGGGCGGAGGGCAGAGGGTGATCGAGATCCAGAGAGAGGGTCCCCCTCCAGTCGACGCCGTTTCGCTTTAGTTGCTTCGCGCGTGTGCACCATTAACCCGGTCCACTCGCGGAAACAGAAAAGGGCCCGGCGTTAGCATTGTCATCACCTGCCGCATGCTAATACGTGACTGCATTTATTGGGCCGTGAAATGCTCTTTTGCACATCTTACTCGCAGCGTTTTCTTATTGACCCACCGCGCATAATCGTGCAATTCGATGCGATCTGTCCTTTGATTTATGTTTCATGGAGTGTTTCCGTTTCTGTTGCAGGATGAGGTGGACGGACCAGCCGGACCAGCCGAACCCCCGGCACGGCCCTCCGGGCTGCTGTCGCTGCTGCTCCCCCAGCCGGCCAAGCACAAGCGCACCTTCCTGACCACAGCCGTAGTACTGCTAGTGGGCTGGAGACTGCTCTCTCGTGTCCGGTGAACAGAAAAGACTGTGTTTTTCGGAATTGGTGATGAGCATGTTTTGACTTTGTATTTATCAGTCAAAGATTTTTCTTTCTCGACGAGAGAAGAATATTTTGTTACGTATTAGATTTTAATTACAGTGCCCATATTTCGAGTCAAACACATCTTCTGTGACTCTGTATCAGTCAACCATTTTAATGGTACGCGTTGCTGATTCTGGTTTAGCCAAGGGGCTTATCACTCGCAAGGCGGGTACTCATTCATTGTTGTCCGCGATATGCTAAAATTTTGAGTCTTTTCGCACTTATTGCAGTTTTTAAAGGCACAAAAGTTTAGCACCTCGAGGACACTTTGCCCTAGTGCTATTTTCGAAAAAAATTCTTAACCTAGAGAACCAGCAAGCCTCGCTTGCCTCAAGATTTTTGCCTTTTCGAATTATGTTTTTCTTAAATTTCTTTTTTATCGTCAGACCATGTGCCTACATTCTTATGTAGTATTTTCGGGTCGTTAAACATTGATGCCCAAAGACTTGTATTATAAGTGTAGTGAACATGTTAATAATTGTAAATGCGTTTCATGCGAGACTCTGTCTTGCCTTAGAGTTTTCCAATGATCTCTCAGTAGGTAGAGTAGAAAGCAGTCCTCTCAATACTTGCTGCCTGACCTGTGATTGCCGAAGCGTGAGACGATGAACAAATATAACTTTATTTAATGTTTAATTTTCATGTTAATTAGTTTTTGGGGCCATTATTGATCGCAATGCAATCAATTTATATTGTTCCTTGTCTCGCGCCCGGTGAGACAATGTTTTGTACATAGAGAGGTTCATTAATAATTAGTTTTCTTGCTTTTTTGTACATGAATTGTTATAATCAAAGTAGGCTATCCGTTTAGCTCCTTTTTTCTATAAGTTTTCATCGTTCATAATCAAAGCTAAAGTGTGATTTAATATATTATATATCTATAATGTAAGAGTACTGTTTTAATGAAGTACGTTGTGTGGGTTTTGATTTCGAAATTTTAACCAGAGACTACGTTGTGTTTTTCAAGAAAAGACTAAGCGTTTAGGATAAAAACGTTGACGTTGTGTTCATATATGGGACTGAAATAGTGTTCAGAGGCCACTGCCTAATGAATTGAAAGAGAATTGTTAATTCATGAACCACTCAGTGGACCATTATATTTGCTTGTAAATAAGAGCTTTCATTTTGGGGCAATTTTCGATTTTTGATATGAATTTATATGCATATAAAATATGACATATTCTGTATCCCAATATAGTCGACCTTTATTATACAATAATTACTTTTTAATGTTGAGTGCGGATCTCTCATTTTATAACGTAGTGCGTGACTACCGTGTGGTCACGGCGCACTCAACATACCAAAAAACTCCCATTATGATCAGATTACTTTGTACATTTAAAATGTGAAAACGTTTGGAAATTCGAGCCTCTGTACATTTGTCGGTTATATGGGTCTAATGAAATTCTATATTAAGATAATGCGTGTGTACTGGCGTACCAGACATAACTGGTTCGTTCTGTGCATGAAGAGAATATAAAAGCGCGCATCAAAGCGTTCTGTGATATTGCTATAAAGATGCAATATACCTATTCATATGATCTCTGATTGTCACTCTAAATCATGAAAACCTATCATCAGAATCCTAGTCACATTAGTCGTTTTCTTAATTAAGTATTTGGTTTGTAATTAGCCTGGTTTTCGGACGAATGGGGCTATTACATCAAAAACATTGAGTATTGCATATGAGAAAACCAATAGAATTCTTAAAGGATTACAAGATTAAGCTTCTCTGCACCACCACAAGACATAGAATACCGATTCATTGCCGCCTCATATATTGTCCTAATAGTAAAGTAAACTCAGCGTGATGCAGTTCAAATATCCAGCAATCAGAGTAACTGTGAGAATTGTGATTCATAGATATAAAGCATTATCTGTGGTGACGTTAATATACTCACTAGGGTAAAGTTTGGTTAAGTAGAGGATGCTTCGCTCAATGTTAAGTTTCCGTAATGACCCTAGTTTACTTTATAGTGCAGTTAAGTTAATTTGTATGACGCATGATAAAATGCCATACGCCTCATGCTCCCAACAGTCTTTCAATGTACAGTTGACAACGTTTCAGCATAAATAATTGTAATAAATATGCAGTTTCCACTTTTCAATGAATATATCTTGCATCTTTTATTATCATTTACTCCTCTATAACATCAACACACATAACCGGAAAACTAGCCCCACCGCCCACAGCTGACCTGGGTACATAATAGGTTAACACATGTCGCGCACGTCTTTAGGTTGTTTTCATGCGATGGCTGAACATTTCTACAAGGGCTGTTTTACTGCCCGTTTTTTGGCAAAAATTTGTGGCCACAACTCCGGCAGCCGGAGTAAGCTTATTAGTTCGAACCGATTTTATGTGACGCCGTTCAGTAGCTACATACATAGTTGTAGCTACAACCGAAGTCTATTTTTTAGAAAATAGGAGAATCTTTGAGGAACTCTCATATTTGAGAAGAAACTGCTCATATTTTGAGGATACCTCAAGAAAAATTTAAAAACTCAAAATCTCCATCTACTTTTCTAAAATAATAAGTTTAATA
>NW_026267151.1:2387271-2389156 GCF_000697945.3 Frankliniella occidentalis
AGAGAGAGAGAGAGAGAGAGAGAGAGAGAGAGAGAGAGAGAGAGAGAGAGAGAGATGAAGCGCTCGAGTCGAGACAAAGGAACTATCCGCGGGCCGCGGGACTGCTCGGTGGACAACGTTGCGTCAGTCGTGCCGCGCCGAGCCGAGCCGCAGCCAAGGCAAAAACGGCGGGAAAATACTCGCGCCAGCTGCACGCTCCCCTCTCCCCCCCTCGCCTATCCGCTGCGCGTCGCCTGACCACTTCTGATGCGTCACCTCCTCTCCCCATCAGCCCGGCTAGCTCAGTCGGTAGAGCATGGGACTCTTAATCCCAGGGTCGTGGGTTCGAGCCCCACGTTGGGCGTCATCTTTTACACTATCGTGCGTATGGTGCAAGACAACGCTGGTGGCCAAATTTTATTAGTATAGAGTTTATAGTGTTGGTAGTGGATCAACCAACATCACAGACACCGGCCTCTGAGTTTGCCCTGGTCGCCGCCCCGACACGCTCTGGTCGTGTGGCCCTCTATTATTTTTACCCGGTTGGTTGCCGCGCCGCAGCGGTCACATCACTGTCCGACGCGCAGCATTATGGGTGCGCGGGTGGGTCGGGCCGGGGCGTGTTTGGGCTCGGCGGTGCAGGACAGCAGAGACTTCCCTCTCGCCCTCCAACGTCAAAAAATCATTGCACGAAACCGTACAGACTGCACACACTTACTGTTTTGAACTTTTTTCTGTACGCAGCTTATGTATTCCTGACGATTTCTGTGAACCTTATTCGCAATTAGGGAATAAATTTGTAAAAATATTTGCAGCTTTAAACGACTGTTCGTTCAGTTTTGCAGTTTAACGTTGAAACTGGTGGGTTTCGAAGTTTAACTGAAACCTGCTTTTTAATATGTATTGTACTGCGATACAGCTTATTGCCCTTGGTTATAGTGTAATATTATTATGTATGTTATTGTGCGTTATTGTGAGCATAATGTCTGCGTATGGTCTGCCTCAGTGTCGGGCGGGCTCAAGCGTGGCGCTGACCACAGGACGGACGCGACCGGCTCCGTGCGTCGAACAGCCCCGCACCACACTCGACTCGCTGATTGGCGCGCCTGTCACGATCACGTCACGTCTCGTGTCACGTGATATGACGCGGCGCGCGGCGGCGGCGGCGTCCCAATTTAATGACAGCTCCTTGTTCTGTGGGAGCGGCGCGAACCCCAATCACCAGCGCGCCGCAGGGCTGGCCGGCCGCCCCCGACCAGAGCGTTAGGAATCTTGCACAAAATACGTCATTTTCAGATGTGGGGTACTTTTATCACGGCCCTCTATTCGTGATCAGGATTGAAAGGGGAAGCTTTGTGGATGCCATGAAAGAGTTACCCCACCTGAAAAAAAAACGGGGATACAAAATCACGGTCTCCCAAAAACTTCCGTTTGCAACGCTGAGTTCAGATATGATGCCGCGATAAAAGAACCCCACCCGTCAAAAATAACGTAATTTGTGCACCATCCCTTACGGCTGGCGCTGCGTGTCAATGCGTTTCAAACATCACTCGAGTCGAAACCACGACCGGGAGGTGCATCCGGGCTTCGCCAATGTACATGTCGGTCGGCGAGGTGCAAATGATGAGCATCAACGGCACACCATGAGCCTTGCACCGCCGGCCTGTCGATCAGGGGATGAGTTATCGCCGGCAGCCGCCCGGGCTAAATCTATGAGCCAGGGGAGGAGGAGGGGGTAACTGAGCTGGTGTTGTTTTCTCCCGCCGTAGGCCACGAATTTACGCCATGCTTCGCGCGTGCCGTCGCCACGCGGCTTTGCATACAATAGAGACATCACTGGCTGATCTGCGGTCGAATTAGCCACGCTTTAAGCATTATACACGTCCCGCCCCTGGGGGAAGGGGGG
>NW_026267151.1:2395151-2398086 GCF_000697945.3 Frankliniella occidentalis
TACCACTTGAGCACCTCGGCGTCCACGTCGGGCTGCGCGCTGCGCCTGAACAGCTTCCTGTGCGCGGCGGGCCGGGCGGGCCCGGCAGGCGCGTTGGGCGGGAGCAGGCCGGCCAGGTCGCGCCTGATCCGCCGGATGGAGTTCGGATTGATCCCGAAATCGGACGCAATCTCGGTCAGGTCCCCCCCGGCGTTGCGGCGGCGGACGATCTCCATCTTCTGCTCGAAGGTGAGGCCTCTCCGCGCGCGGCGGCGGCGGCCGGTGACAACGGACTGGGCAGCCATAGAGCGGCTCGAGGACCACGACGACGACACAAACTGCGATGTTCACGTGGCGGAGGCTGGCAGAGCTATGGCTCTCGGCCAGTGGCGTGGCTCCCCACCTCACCTCGCCTCGCCGCCGCTGGGGGAGCCCGGCCCGGAGGGAGCGAGCAGAGCAAAAATATTTCATGTTGAACTTTTGGAGTATATTTTCACAGTATGCTGTGTAGAAACACTCGGGAATTCAAACAGTATTAATATCTTAGTGAAAATAATTATGTTCAAGTGTCAGCAGGCACGAAAAGTTAGCGTGATTGGGTTTTCAGGATGGTACGCCCTCCAGCGTCCCTCTGGTTCCGCCCCGCAAAATCGGGCACCGGATGTCCCTATCTGTTTGAAGATCTCAACTGGTTGTCTCTGGGAGCGAGAGCGAGGCGCAGGTGAGGTCTCCGCAGGTCTCTGCCCGGTCCGGCCCGACTCAGGCAAAACCGGCAAAACCTGAGGGAAGGTAAAACCAAAACCCTGGCTGTCGCGCCCCTAGCCTGCCTCCAGTGCCTCCATGACAACCACGACCCCCTCCCCCTCTCCTCACGTATTATAGTTCGCGCCGCCTTGAGAGAACGCTCATGATAGCGGCGCGTGGTTCGCGTCCTGGGGTCCATGTCACTCGGTCGGAACGAGGCAAGAAGTCTCCTCCCAATGCCGCTCTGCCCCCACGAAAGAAGAGGACTTCGAGACCTGTGAGAGGGAAGACTATTAGCCAGCCCCCCTCTGACTCGACAATCTGCCTTTGGCCGAACTGCGGACGACATGCAGGCCATCCGAGTTACTACAGCAGCAGCAGCAGCAGCAGCCCACAGCACGTTCGGGAGCAATGCCGTATAGGGAGGGTGTGTCGCAACGCATACGCACGCACCCTTGCCGGGGCTCATTTGCATATTTCTCACCTCCCTCGCCGGAGCCGGACGACAGCGTGCGGTCACGTGACGGCGGGACGCGGTGGGGCGGCAGTAACGCCGTTTTGTGTTACCCCGTCACGGTGCGCTTCACGGTGTGAGGCTGGTCCGGGCGGCGCGGCGGCGGGACCCGCGGGACACACCGGAAGGCGCAGGGGAGAGACGAGTGCGCGAAGTTAGCAGAGAAAACAGCTGGACGCGCAAAAATGTCAGAGGCAAAAAGAGTTTGTCGCCGCGACTCACCGCGAAAGCCACCCCGACCGACAAGGCCCTTCTGCTCCGCGCGCCGAGGAGCGTTTTACCTCATCGCGCAAAGAGCGGCGGGCGGGACGGACGACAGGGAGAGCAGCGTCCTGATTGAAATGCCGTCGCGGCGGCGGCAGCGGCCCGCAGGACGGACAGGGCCGCCTCCGAACCGCCTCCAAGGGATGATGCTCTTTCCGGACGTGCGCGGCGAGCGTGATTATACAGATTGCACCGCGACACCCCCCGCCCCCTCCTCCCCCTTTTCCCCGGGACACCCCCGCCGCCCTCACCGCGCCACGCCCCTGCGCGCGAGCGTCAAGGAGATATTGCATTGTAGTAGTGCCGAGTAGTGCGTGCCCAGAGGCTTACGCCCAGCGCGGGGGCGGGGGCGAGGGCGGTGCTCGCAGCTGCCACCCGAGTGTTCGAGACAGGGGTGGTGGGTGGTGGTGGTGGTGCTCCACAGGAAAGCGACCGATGCTGTAAGTAATAATTTCGTGAGACGCTCCACACCACATTGCAATGCCGTTTTGCCATAAAGGCACTAGTGAGCTTTTTGTAGTTCGCGGCAGGTACGTCCCTGCTGCCCTCATGGGGGTTTCCTCTCTGAAAACCCCCCAACTTGTTGCCCCAGCGCGTTAATAATCCCGGCGGATGGCCCACCTCACCCCTCTTTTCCTTGTTTTTGTGGTAAAAAGTGTGTGGAAAACCCAGTCAGTTTTTTTTCGGCGATGGGTACGTGCGTGTTTAAATGGGGCGAAACAATTGCGTGGTACACTTGTGACATCGCTCATGGTGCAGATTCAGTACATAATCACTTTCGTTCGGAGGTCGTGGATCTAGTATGTACTGCACGGATTGACGGTGCGGCGTCGGGGCGTGGGTGGGGGTGGGGTAGTGTGGGGGTGAACGAACACCGATTCAAACAGCATGGACCGTTCCCGCTCCCCACTACTGGTAATGGCAGGTGTCCTGCATGCTGGCGCTATTGTCTAGCGCCACTAAGCTTCTTCAGCTCTACGCGAGCCTAGCAAGCACTCCACGAGCGCCTAGAACTGTGCGTGTGCGTGCGCGCTCAGGGAGAGAGAGAGGGGGGGGGGGGAGCCCCACTAGGTCCGCCATTAGATGCACCACTAGCAGCCCCTCGACGGGGCGGTGAGAGCATTTACGCCCTTGTCAGTGGGGCACTGATAAGCCTCCGCAATGAGCAAAAGGAGACGGCAAAAGCGAAGGGAGAGCTCCCCGCTCTGCGAATGCATTTCCCCCTGCAAAGAGCAGAGAAAAAGAAAAAGAAATAGGGCCGTTGCCGTGCGGATCACCTGGGGCAGCCAAGTGTGGCCGTCTCCTCTCCACGACCTCTCTCCTTCGAAATACAGCGGGGAGGTGTAATCTAGCGGGAGCCCGGCGAGCGGAGCAGAGGA
The DNA here is from genome assembly GCF_000697945.3 of Frankliniella occidentalis. Lineage (NCBI taxonomy): Eukaryota > Metazoa > Arthropoda > Insecta > Thysanoptera > Thripidae > Frankliniella > Frankliniella occidentalis. Next base: position 2,398,032 of record NW_026267151.1, read on the forward strand.
CGTGGTGCCGATGACAACCAGCAAAAGGATGTGCGGGCGGGGAAAGGGGTGGGGA
>NW_026267151.1:2398136-2402297 GCF_000697945.3 Frankliniella occidentalis
CATTCGGGGGGAGGGGGGTTGCAACGCCTTTCGGCGGCGTCCGCGCGGGTAAAAGAGAACAGTGGCCGGAAACGGTCATAACTGGGACGGACGCGAGACGACAGCGAGAATGCAAGCCCGCCGCCGCCAAAGCGCACGCATGCGCGCAAAACATGCAAAAGAGAAATCAATTTATGTTCGTCCGAGTGCATTCAGATGATAATGAACACCAGAAGAGGGGATGAGGGGGCGCGGGCGCGGGGGGTTAAATGGTCGAGCGTTGTCCTCACCTTGGGGAGAAAACAGAGCGCGCGTATTATATCATGGGGGGGCTCGCGGAGAAGCCAGCAAGCTATAAAGCGATTGAAAACGACGTCAGTAGCACCGAAACGCAAACAGGCACGTCCTATGATTAAAGCGCGCGCCAGGGCGCGGTGCGGGGCTCGGCGGGGGGCGCGTGTGTTCAACCTGACACGCGCGAAAAGAAGGCAAGAACAACACGCTGTCCTGGCGGCGGCGGCGGGGATTAGCCGGCGCGAGGCTCCCGCCCGCCGCCGCCGCCGTCATCGCGGAGCCTCGGCGGCCGCGGTCCTGTTGACAGAGGGCAGCGCGGCGCCGCGGCTCGCGTTACAAGGCATTTGAATACATTATTGGCGCCGAGACAAATTCGTGTGGGAACGTCATGGTGTCGCTTACTTCCGCTCGATGAGGCGGGCGGAGCTGCGAGCTGCGCTTCAGGCGGCCTCCATGGCCCTCCCTTATCGGCGCGCACTGCTCATCCGCGGCCCGGGCGGCCGGAGGGACTCTCAAAGGAACGACGCATCAGGAGGGGACGGGCCTAACAATGAACTATTCGCGAAATGCACAAGCGCATTGTGGGGAGGGGCAGGGACAGAGAGAGATGTGCAAGCCCCTCTCTCCACCGACCGACCGCCCGTCTGAATAGTGTGGTGCGCAAGGTGGGACTGTGCGCCGTGTGTTGCGGTGGGTGAGGGGTAGTGCGACATCAAAGGCAGCGCGCCCACGCGCGCGCGCACACACACACACACACACGCACACGTCCGAGGGGCGCGTATAGGGATAGGGAACAACCAAGATGCAGCGCAGCATCCTCGCTCTGCTCTATCAGTTCCACCCACATCGAGAGAAAAGGGGACTCTGCGGGAAACCTGAACGGTAGTACTTACTGACCATTTGTTTCCTCAAGCATGTTTGATTTGCCGACGGACGCTGAAGTACTAAACAACCCGCTCCGAGACCAAGCAAATGATATACATAACACAGAGTACATTCATATCTAGTATTATGTACCAGGTGTCCGCGGCCGGACTGAGAAACCTTGGGCAAACAGTGGCTTTGCAAATAGACAAGTCAATCCAAGCGAAGACATGGCTGTACGTTGGGTTGCCTATGCAAGGGCTGCAGGCGCGGGGGCGCAGGCGGGGGAGTGGTGCGTGGTGGGGGGGGAGCAGAGCTGCCCCTCTCACTCTGCCCTACCCGCCCCGCGCCGACAGCCCCTGCATAGGCAATCCAACGTAAAGTCATAGCCTGGACACCGCTAAAAACTGTAAGTCGTCGTCGTCGTCTCCAAGGACCATTAAGTCCTTGGTCGTCTCAACAACCTCACCCTTGGCCCCCCTGCATTATTGCTATGCGCGGGGGGTAGCGGGGCGAAGAGCGAAGCGTTAAAACAGAACATATGACTATGCTAAAAAAAAAGTTGAAACCGGACGAAACGCCTGGTGGGTAGGCAACCCATTCTCTTCGACTTGGTTGCGACACCAGGACGGGGGCGAGGGAGGACGGACTCCCCCTTCCCCTTTCCATCTGAACCGTCTAGTGAATGAGCCGAAAGATGTCGGCAATTTGTTTGAACGGCAAACCTCCTGGGTACCGCCCCCCCCCCCCCCACCAAACCTTCGACCAGCGTCTGGTCGAGTCGCTGTAATCGACTCCCCGCCCCTCTCCCCAAGGCCTGCTCACAACAGGTGTGATAAGTAAACTTGAGAAATTATGATGCAAATGCAATAGATTTGGAAGTCCGTCAACAAATCATTTAAAAAGTTATTGCACAGGATGTCATGCGAGTAAAGAGTTTGCACTGGCAAGTTTTGTAGGGGTACAGAGGGACAGCAATTGAAGACTTAAATGTGTTAATATATTCCACTAGAATTCATTCACAGAACATATATATGATTGCCCCTTTCCTATTCTTCCCCACCTCCCCTCCACTCCACCTCCTTATTCGAGCTTTGCTACTTTTCGACAATGATGTATTATGACGATGCATTCAAACATTTTTAAGTATAAGTGCGAAAGAATACTATCTAAATTTAACTGAAAAGAGCGACATAGTAACCCACAGGAGTTTCTACTAATAAAGCGAGTTTCACAGTCCATTATGTCAATCTGGTGAGTAAACTGATCTTGCGAAAATAATTGAGAGACTAATACGGCAAACCTTTCACACCTCATTAGGTTCATTCTAGATCATAAGTATTCAAAAACAATACAGAACTACAAGTACCATTGGCCACTCCAATGCAAATGTAAAACTGTTCGTCTTTGATGAAATGTCATTGCTCTATTACGAACTCGCAACAATGACAGTCATACCAGAGTTTTCCATCAAAATACTCAATCACTGGACACAGAAATCCTTTCAGGTTTGGTGTCAATGGGTTGTTTCAAACATGATTTCAAGTCTGATCAGTACATCGCCCTCTAATCGTCTACAATGAACTTGCCTGTAATGTAGGTTATGTCACCGACAAAGAAAGTTGTCCTGAAGCGGTTGAAGGTGACATAGGCCGTCGCTTGAACGATTCATGACGTCCTCTAGTTATTAATACGAGTAGTTTCTCACGTTTCTAATACAAACTTGGAGCTACGCCGACACACTGCACTACAGAAATCACGTTCACGTTCCACACGACACTGAACAGACGTTAAACACACCGAGTACGTTCAGCCACACGAGAAACATGGAATGCACGTCAAAAACTACGTTCATTAGAAATTTTGATATTTTCATCCGAAGCCTAGAACTTTGAAAGTGCGCACAGAAAGCACGACGGCGCGGCGCGGGGCGGCGGTCACCAAGCGGCGGTCGGCACGAGACGACAAACATCGACTGACTGACTAACTGACTACAGTGACTGAGTAGTTTTCACGTACAAGCTTTCAGGCTGTGCGGTGACTAACTGACTGGCTGGCTGACTGACTGACCCCTGTGACTGCAAAGTCGGTCATGAAAAAAATAAAAATAGGAAGCACCTCGTAGATCCAAAATAAAAAGAACACAGGAATATGGAGTAATATATTGCATCTTTATTCAGTTGTGTGTGATACTTACAGTACGTTCGATTTAAAATAAAACAACAACTACGTGGTAAACTTGGCAGTGATAACAGTACAGGCACAATTAATCAGTATTTTGGATTAAAGGTAAAAACTACTGAACAATTCATCAAATTGAAATTTTGCTTTGCTCGATTTCTTAGAAGCCCACTTTTTTAAAACCGCAAAGGCATTTGTTACAACAAGAGCATCGGCGTCATCACTTGTGTCAACGGCGTCGTGCTCCTGCATGACATCGTCGTGGGCGTTGCAAGGAACGTAGCCGGCCTCCAACAGTGTCAGCTGGTGTTGCCACTCGGACACATCCTTGATGGCGATGTCCTTGGCGAGGGGTTGCAGCAGTCGAACCATCTCCACCAGGGCCTCCTCGTGGCTGGTGGTTGTCGGGGTCTCCGCCTCCTCTAGTCGGAGCACAGGGACCAGTTTCATCCAGGCGCTACGAAGGGCGCACTCGGTCAGCTCTGCCCAGGACTCGGCGCAGAAGTTGACACAGTCTCGCAGATCATAGTCCCGATAGAACTCGATGACGTCGTTTGCCTCGTGCAATCTCCGCACCAACCTCTCCCGGAACGCCGCCTTCAGCGTGGCAATGGGGCCTTGGTGCATAGGGTGGGTCAATGACGCTGTGCTTGCTGGCAGCGCCTTGACGTCCACCCTCTCCGACTTCAGCTCTTCGGTCAGGTGGTGGCCAGCGCTGGGCTGCGCCAGGAGCAGCACGCGACTGGCGGAGTCCGTCGACAGCTGGTGCTTGTCCACCTCAGGAACAAAACAGCCCTGCAGCCAGTCGGCGAACACTTTCTGCGTCACGCAAGCGCTGACATT
>NW_026267151.1:2402347-2409419 GCF_000697945.3 Frankliniella occidentalis
ACATATCACACTCATGCTTTTCAATGATTTCTCGACGCGCGGTGCTTGTAAGTTTACAATTTTCAATTGTAAATGTACGACACACTCAATGAAATTTTTTTTGTACCCGGTACAACACTACAACACTGCCATGCAGTGCTCGGATGTTATTATCCATCTAAGCAAATTTTGACGTTCTGAGCAAACAAATCCATACGAGGACGAAACATGGGAAGGGGTATGGGAAAATCCCATGATCGTACACACGGGAGGGAAAAGGGCGTCAGAAAGTGTCCGAAATGCGTCAAGGTGCTTCATCCCGATAGCCCCCACAGACGTCAGGTTCAAATACACGGTAAACCCAACAGTTGACTAGGACTTCATGAGTTTTAACTAAACTGTCATACTGTTCGACACTTGAGTTTCCAGAGTTTCCACATAAAGTAAAAGAAAGCATCTTAAAACAGGAAAAACAGACAGACTTAAGTGCAGTACTCATAACCGTAGAGTGAAAAATGTTAAGAACGAATCTCAGGATGCAGAGGAGCGGTAGGGATGAAGACAACCCCCTCCCACCCCGGTTTCCCCTTTACAATTCCACACGGTTGTGAGGAGGCCTGGGGGCAGAGGCTTACAAAACCGCCCGCCCTCCCACACCGTAACAACGAATAAAGCAGGCACCTTGCTTTTTCAATTTCGTCAATCTTTGTCGGCTGGAGCGGGTGAGGCAGCCTGGAGGTAGAAAAGGGTAAGGGTGTGCCGCACGCGGCTTCTGCCTACCCCGTCATGCGCTGTGCCCGCATGCGCAAACTACACGGAGGCCAATTTGACTTCGTATAGGCGCACACTGATCTCCTGTGGTAGCTTACATATTTGTAAGGTGCTACACTGGAAATGCAAGTGTGTGAATGTCGCTCACCTTCCGTACACTTAAGGGGGTAAACGTGTGAATTTTTCCTAGAAAATTCACACGTTTACCCCCCTAAGTGTACGAATGGAATGTCGCTCACTAGCAGGTGAGCGACATTCACACACTTGCATTTCCAGTGTATGTGCTGCTGTGTGTTATGGTGACAAATTTACACCATAAAAAATATGTTCGTGCGTCGTACGTGCGTGTAGTTCATTTTGTAATTTACCAATTACAAAATGTGTGGGACAACTACAACCTCCAACTCTTGTTCGACATTCGATTCCAAGTCGTAAATTTACAGTTTTTAATTGGAACTGTACGACATCTTCCATGGAAATTTTTCTGTACCTAGTATGACAGATTTGAACAGTGGGTGAAAATGACGCAGGCGAAGGTAGGGGTACGAGGAGCCCAAACATGCGAGGGAACAAAAGCCCCTTTCCGTTGCCGTGTGAAATACAAGGCTCTAAGTTAATTCTGCAAGTGCTTGGAGTCCACTACAGATATTTGTGGTGTGCAACGAAGACGATCATGACCCCTTCCCTTACTTATTTGAGCTTAAACACTTTCGCCCCAAATTTTATGTAACTGTAATGTTTAAAAATCGCCTTCTAGTACATAGCAGAAAATGTTTACCGAGAATCTGACAGCATTTTTTTGTGCAGTTGCAATATACTTTGTCAGAAAGGATCCACACAGGGCGGAGAAAAAGTAAGTCACGGCAGCATGCCTCAGGTCCCACGAGCTCCACAGGGCATCGCAGGGCTCAGCACAAAGACCACAGCGCCAATCGGATATTTATTTCCTTGTAAAGAACTCACTGATACCGTGCGCGTGTGTATCTGCATAAAATTGGGAAGCCTGTTGTAGGGTGCTGGGGACGCGGGCGCGCGTGTTTGTGTGTGTGTGTGTGTGTGTGTGTGTGTGTGTGTGCGTGTGTGTGTGTGTGTGTGTATGTGTGAGGGGGGAAGGGGTTGTCCCATGTTAGCCCCAACTCTCTTATATTCCTACTACATGCATGCATGAATGATGGATCACCCACGCCTCAAATCCTTCCATAAGGGAATGCCAAAAACCTAAACACTGTGTCAGAGAGAGCAGCCTGCACCTATCCTCGGGTACCTCTATATTATCTGGTACAATCTGATAATAAATTTGATAGTATTGATAAAATAACGCACACTAAAAATATTCGTATTTGCAACAGCACCGGATGGTTAAGGGTTGCTTATTTCCCTTTCTTACTAAGGTGGGTTGTATTTTTCTCAAGAAAAATCCCCTTTCTCCCTCCGGTATGGGTGCCGGGGGCGAGCCTCATACCTAATGCGGCTTTACTCCGTCCAATTGAGCGTGAGCCCGAGGATGCGCAAATATTGTGGCAGAGCATGAGGGAGCCGGCGCGGCCAATATCACAGAGGATTTGAGTCTTCGTTTATTCATATTCGGTTTCACCTCCTCGGGATATTGTCTGCGCGGGAACTCTGCCCCTGTTCATGAACATGCCTGTCCGGGCACCCCGGGCCCGCACCCCTACCGGCCCACCCTAGGACGGCACGCCGCAGCACCTCGCATTGTGCGTGAAGTGCCAATCGCAGACTGATAATGGTGTTGCCTTTTAAAGGGAAAGGCACGCGTGCCTGTGAGAGAATGAAAGAAAAGAGAGCGTATGTGTGGCTCTGGCGCCCTACCAGGGGTAAAAAAGAGAATACTCCGGGATTTGCATGACAATGAGACATAGTATCAAAGGAAGCCCTGATCTTTAATAATACGCCCGGTGATTTGCCTTGATCTGATTTTGGCGACGGCGAGAACATGTTCTGTAGCCCACTGCGCCCTATAGATGCCCCAAAATTGATTCCCAATAGCACGCGTGCGGGGTAGTTCGGATGGCTTCTCAGACTAGCAGTCAGTCAGAAAGTGGGGGGAGGGGGGGGGGCGACAGGGGCAAGTTGCATTCCAGAGGAAGAGGGGTTCGGTGTTTTCAAGGCATTCCAGGACGTACTTTACTTTGCTGTCCGACCCCTGTGGCACGACCTGCTGCCTGCCAGGTGCCTTCGAGGAAGGACATGATCAGGTAAACAAATTTTAAAGAATAATCTTGCGTCGTCATTACTTGTCGCGCGACGTCTCCCCTCACTGGAAGCGTTTGGCGTCTGAGCCTCCCGATTGCTGTTCTCAGGATTCAACTCAGCCGGGTGCACGCGTCGCGTAAACAGTAGCCCTTCGGCTTGGCAAATCACAAACACCACCCAGTGCGCCAGCTGGCTCCTTGTAGAAGTCGGAATCGGTAAGTTTCCTCTGAACTAACACTGCACACGCTAGGCTCGGGCCCCGATAGTGTTCCAAAAACAAAAGTAAGTCGAATAAGCATATATCATTGTGTCGCAAACGGAATACCCACACAACAATCCAACAATAATTAGCAACTGATCAAGGACAAGATTCGAAATTTATGAAAAGTTTTTCATGTTATGACAGAGAATTCTCTGTTTGTAACTGTCTGTAACTTAAGTTACAGCCGAGGTTGCAGCACCAAATGAGAAAACAAAGAGCCGAAACCTGAATATCTGCCATCAAAAATGTCAGTAGCAGTGACTCAGCATTGAGAGTAACATTTTCATGAATAACATGGGACGTAGTGACTAATTTAATCGTACACTTTCCTTCCGACACATTCTAAATTTTTGTCAAAATAGTGGAATGTGAAATGGCAACACAAGATTACTTTTTATAAAAGAGCGCGTTAATAATTGTTTAAGGGGAGACCCTACTGAAAATATGGCGATTTCGTTAAGAAATTTGAAGTACCTGTTTTTAACAGCCTTTAAAGGCACAGTCAACTTTCATTCAAAGTAACTTTTGTTCCATAGAGGTTAGGATCAAAAAAGCACCTAGGCAGAATTCTAGATCCAAAAGTTTGTCGCAAGGGACTTTAGATAAACACCCATAGTTTTACTTAAACTAGCCATGAAAATAGTTTAAAATGCTTCTAAAATTTCGGTAAAAAGTCTGAACGTTATTTTTTTTTGGCAGAACAACATTAGAATATATTCAATTGTTGGTAAGATCAAATTCCCTCAAAAATCGGAATTTCAGTATGGTCTCCCCTTAAATTAGCGTAAGAGTAGAGTTATCTTTCCCTGATACGTCTCCTCGTAATGGGTGGTCTAGGCGACATGCCGCCTCGTGAACCTCGACCCTCGTCATCGCGTTGGGAGGCGTCACAGCCAGCTAGGGTGTGTGGAATCAAAGGATGTCGTTGTCGCCTTCCCGGAGTACGGAGACGGAGTTTGTTTGCACAGTAATCAGAGAGTGCCTGTTCAGAAGGACCCGCAACGTGGGCGTTGTACTACTCGAAGACAGGAGGCGACAAGTTGCGCCTGTAAACCCCGGGCCTGGTTATCTGGTCTGGGTGCGGTTGCCGATGTTGCCCCCCTTCCCCCCGGCCCCGCGAAAAGCAATAATTTTACCATGGAGGCCGACAACGCTCCATGCCTTTCTTTCTCCCACCCTTCATCCTACCCTTTTCCTCAGTCCTCCTTTCTCTCTCTCTACCACCATCTTTCTATCTCTCTCCCCCACTCTCACACCCCCACCCCGACGCCCGCGACTGCGTAAATCAAGTATCGCCTGAAAGGCGGTGTTTATCTGAACCCAGAAGTGATCACAGCCCAGATCGTTCCGAGAATTGCATTAAAAGCGGCTCTTCTTCCGCACGCGAGGAAGTTCTGTTTGTTGTTAGACTGCCGAAAGTGCAGAGTTGCTGCAATCAGTCACCGTAAACACTCGCGTTTAGCTTCATTTGTCAGGGGAGCAAGGCACCACTTCTGAAATGGCACTACGCGCGTGTAACTTTTGCCGGCTCGAGTTATCTCTGGAGCTGCACTCACTCTTCAAATTAGAGACAGACTTGTTGGCGCTCAGATATGGCTGCAACGGCGATTTGCATGCGCTATAACTCAGGAGTTGGCAGCCCTGCAGGAGCTAAATCAGACAGCAGATCGGAAAACGTTTGCCGGCGACAAACAGCCACGCCCCGTTCAGCATATTACGCTACGCGACATCGCTACCCATCGAGGAGGGGGCTCAAATTATTTCAAGACACGGATCGCCAACCCCTCGTCTTTCATCCTGTAGCTTTCTTCTAAAAAAGCAACAAATGGAAAAAAAGTGCTCTGACCTCAAGCATATGCATATAATGCTGCTCATTTCTGGCAGTCCGTTATTGCGAAAGGGTTTCGGTTGGACTACAGCGATCAATCAGAGATGTGTGTGGCGTGTGGGAAGTGTGTCCAACGGCCTGGTATGCTGACATTTTTCGCCCCGTGGGAAGACCTTCGCGGATAGTCAAAATGTGGAGAGAAAGTTGACGTTGGCCATGATGACCCCTCACTAATGATGACCGCCGCTTCCCAAAAAGTTGGCAAAAAAAGGCCGTGCGTCCCCGTCCATACGATTAGTCAACTCGCGTAATAAAAGTCAACCCTCACCTCCCACGCACTGGCGAACAAAAACTTGACATTCTCACACACATACACGTCGCGGGGTTGGTGTTTTTTAAGTCTATTTTGTCGCCATGAATACGGACAGCTCTATTAGGGGGGCAGGCGTCATAACACAGCGCCATTCGAAAAAGACGAAAGCATAACGGTCAAAACTAGAGCCACTCATTGTGGAGTGTCATAGTATAGTACCTTACACTTCCTAATAACGGGAGCTATGAAGGTTTATCCATGAATGTGGTATTTTATTGACTGTTATCAGTAAACTTATATTCACATTTGTGTTTAAAAGCGGTGTTCAAATTTGGAGCCCAACACCTTGAGGCTCGCCTTCAAGTGTGCACCAAGGACCCCAAGGACAACAGGATAGTAGTCACAGGAACGCCAAAATGACGTCATTTAGTCACTATTTTGGCTTGAGGGACGTCATTTGAATCGTCATTGAATCGTCATTGGGACGTCATTGAAATCAAAATGACTGTAAAGTGACCAACCTGTTCTCCTGTGGTATTTTACAGTAAGTTATCAGTAAATTTAAAGTCACATTTGTGTTTAAAAGCGGTTTTCAAATTTAGAACCCAACACCTTAAAGTGTGCATCATAGAGTTAAACACTACCGTGTGCAAGCCAGTTGCACACTTTGGTTTGACTATTTTTGAGGCACGCGATGAGCGGATTGCGCATGAGGCAGGGGAAGAGGGGGGAAAGGGTGCGACGGATTCAGAGTTGACTCCTTCGTCCGAACAAGACACTGCCGTCTGTCTGGTCGACCCGCTCGCTGGCCGCTCGAGTTGGCACAATATGACCAGAGGCGCAAAAAGTAGCACCAGTTTCATTCATCCCGTCCGCTCTATTTTTTCTCCATCAACTAAGACGCCAAAGGGGTGGCCCGTCAATCACGTTGGGTCTCGACTCCTCCTCCAATTAATCGCCAAGAAGCGGGGGTGGCGGAGCGGGGAGGAGGAGGAACAGGCTCCCGGAGGGGCGACCCAAGTCGACATCTGTCCCGCCGGTCACGTCCGCCCGTTTGTTGGCCCAACCCCTGTTTTAATTGTTTTCTGTCTCCGCCGGACGACAGATTACACCACACCGGAGGACATCTTGAGGAATCTTGGTGGTTCAATACTTGTGTGACGGACGTGGGCTGGGCGGGGCGCGCCGGGGCCGGGCCGACCTGACGTATGACAAGGGTCACAGACCGCTTCAGAAATGGATTACCCCATCCGTGGCGCATAATCCTACAATAACACGAATATTATTGGAAGACACCTGTCCCATAACGTCTTGTTTACTTTACTACAACTTTCCGTGGGGGAAAAGAGGCAGTTCTTCTCTTCTTCTCGCCACGAAGATATGGAAATTGTATTTGCTTAGCGCCGATCTTCCTAGCGATTCCGCCCCAACCTTGGGTCGATAGCGATAAGAGACAACTATCAGAAACAGGGAGCGCAACGTTGGGCTTGACCGTGGCATTGGGAGCGCTGAAAGTATGTGCGGGCAGAAGTCAGAGAGAGAGAGAGAGAGAAGAAACAGGGAGCGCAACGTTGGGCTTGACCGTGGCATTGGGAGCGCTGAAAGTATGTGCGGAGGTTAGATCAGTGGACACGCAGAAGTCAGAGAGAGAGAGAGAGAGAGAGAGAGAGAGAGAGAGAGAGAGAGAGAGAGAGAGATGAAGCGC
>NW_026267151.1:2418742-2419690 GCF_000697945.3 Frankliniella occidentalis
TTCAGCCATCCTGGGCTCGCCTTGAAGGTGCTCGCGGGCCCGTGGAGCTGGCGGGCGGCCATGATGGCGTACTCCCGGAGCTGGGCGCGGCTCACGTTGTCCCCGAGCGCCCGCTGCGTCGTGTACCACTTGAGCACCTCGGCGTCCACGTCGGGCTGCGCGCTGCGCCTGAACAGCTTCCTGTGCGCGGCGGGCCGGGCGGGCCCGGCAGGCGCGTTCAGAGACAACCAGTTGAGATCTTCAAACAGATAGGGACATCCGGTGCCCGATTTTGCGGGGCGGAACCAGAGGGACGCTGGAGGGCGTACCATCCTGAAAACCCAATCACGCTAACTTTTCGTGCCTGCTGACACTTGAACATAATTATTTTCACTAAGATATTAATACTGTTTGAATTCCCGAGTGTTTCTACACAGCATACTGTGAAAATATACTCCAAAAGTTCAACATGAAATATTTTTGCTCTGCTCGCTCCCTCCGGGCCGGGCTCCCCCAGCGGCGGCGAGGCGAGGTGAGGTGGGGAGCCACGCCACTGGCCGAGAGCCATAGCTCCGCCAGCCTCCGCCACGTGAACATCGCAGTTTGTGTCGTCGTCGTGGTCCTCGAGCCGCTCTATGGCTGCCCAGTCCGTTGTCACCGGCCGCCGCCGCCGCGCGCGGAGAGGCCTCACCTTCGAGCAGAAGATGGAGATCGTCCGCCGCCGCAACGCCGGGGGGGACCTGACCGAGATTGCGTCCGATTTCGGGATCAATCCGAACTCCATCCGGCGGATCAGGCGCGACCTGGCCGGCCTGCTCCCGCCCAACGCGCCCAGAGAGAACAGAACAGTACCTGAGAGATCCACATCGCATGCTACGGGCGCCGCCCAATTTGGGGCGCACTAGCGCTCCCCGCGGCCAGCGTCCCCTACTACTCGGTGCGCGCGCTCGGCCGCTCCGTACGAATGCT
>NW_026267151.1:2426680-2431373 GCF_000697945.3 Frankliniella occidentalis
GGGGGGGGGGGTTCGTGACCCAGGTCAGTGGCGGCGGCGCCAGCACGTCAGCCTCTGCAGGGGCGAAGGGGTGCAGCCGCAGCTCGGCTGGGGAATGTTGAGGGGGGGGGAGGGGGCGGACGCGAACGGAGAGCAGCGCAAACAGAAAGGCGTGAGGCTTAAGCGCGCCAAAGACCCCGACGCCGGGAAGGCAGCTCAGGCAAAAGGGGTAGAAGTCTGCAGCAAAGCCTCAAAGAAACACGTGGGGTTTGCTGGGGAGGAGGGGGAGGGGGGTGCAGGGTTGGCGAGCCCCCCGCATCCTCTCCAGCGCCGGCGCAAGGAGACTTTCATCAAGCCCGTTATCAAGAGCCAAGTCAAGAGAGGTCAGGTCACCTGCACCTACTAGTGCTTGTCATCGATGTACAGGTTTGTGAGTCCGCCGTGGACCACATCATCCTGCGTGAGAAGTGCATGGAAGCACGGTTCCCGAGGGCAACCACCATGCACCGATTCCCCTCCGCGAAGCGCACGGGGTTTTTGAACAACTACTGAGCAGCGCCGGGGTCCCCCTGGAGGGAAGACCCGCAGGTTGTGTGTCGCACGCAGGACTCGCTCCACCGCATATCGTCTGGGAGACAAACGGGACTGCAATCAGCGGATGGCTCGGGCTGCAGCGCGTTAGCCACAGCCAGTGCGCCCGGGACAATGGCGCGCGCTCTAGGTCTAGCCGGTCTAGTGCAGCCCATAGCGCGGCGCAGCGACAGATGTCTAGGATAGGGCGGGGCACCATACTCGCTGATCAGATCTGCACCGCGACGCACTGCGGGGGGCGCGCGTGCGGCGGCGCGGGGACGACGACGTCAACGCCGAGCCTGCGAGCTCTGCCCTGGCAGCAGCCCCGCCCGCGCCCTGGCCAAAAACTCGCTCCGCGGCGGGCGCAACTCGTCGCGATACAAGCGGCAAAAGAGGGTGAACAAAAGAGGAGGAGCGATGCCACCGCCGCCGCGCACCGCCGCCGCGCACCGCCGCCGCGCACCGCCGCCGTGTGCTTCACTCGCGAATGAGCCAATCTCGCGCTTTTGGCGGCGGCCGCGCGCCGGTCCCACACACAGAGGGGCGCCCGCGGCCCGGGCCAGGGCGGCTGGGCTGGGCCGGCGCATCGCGCGGCAGCGCACCCCTTTGAAGCACTCACCTCACTCTCCGCCCGCGACGCGACGCTAAGCGCCTGGAGTGCGTACTACAAAGTACTACTACGCGCTTTGGGGCCTCCGCTCCCCGACGCGACTCGAGTCGGAATGCTAGATTAGACTGCGTTTTAAAAAAATCGCGAAAAAAATATTTTAAGATAAAATTTAAATAAGCCCTACAGTAAAAGTAAATGTATTTTGTTTGTATGTGTGTGTGTCGTTCGTGTTGAGTTGTTGCACGAGCACGCACTGCCAATGGCGACGCCCCTATCGGAGGTGGATGGAGGTGTTCAGTGAGTAATAAGTGTGCGCGGTGATAGCGAGCTATCGGCGGGTAATGCACTTGGCGGGGGTAGCGCCGCTGATCGTGTGAAAGCCAGAGCTCCGGTGTGATCAATCGGCCGCGATAGCGCCACGTCACGAGGCACTCACGCAGCACTTAGATCCGCACGACGCGCTATGCGTTCTCTTCAAGTGACTGGGACTCATATGCCCGGCCCGGCCCGTCAAAAGGGTTCGGGGGCGCAACTCGCCCGGGGCCCGCGCCCCGCCAGCCCGCCGCGGAGGAGGAACGTCCGACCCGGACCAGCGCAACGAGTCCGCTCGAGTGTCACGACAGCTTATCCCCGGGACCCGGGCTAGAGGAGGGGGGGGGGGGGGGGAGTCCCGTCTGCCCGTCGAGTCGACCGCCCGTCCTCGCTGTCGTCCCTTTTTCGCGAATGATAAGTGCCGCCGAGTGCCTTTTGAAACATGAATAACTGCGACACGGCTGCCTCGCGTGCCGCCGCGCACTGGAGAGCGTCTGCTCCCCTCCGTCCCCTCCCCTCCCCCTGCTCACCGTTAGCTCATAGTGCCCCTCCCCTCTCTCCTCCAGGATCTCTCCTGCCCCCCCCATTCCCTCACCGTGTGGTAACTCCAGAGGGGCCGCGAAAGGGTCGGACCAGGGCGGCTTTGGTCAAGCTCCTGTCCTGGTCTGGGTAGGCAACCCAACTTACGCGCGAGCTCGGTGGGGCGCCTAGCAGCAAAGCCGGCTCGCTAGAAGCTCGCCGGCCTGGCAAGGCCGTGGCACGGCAGAGGCATCTAGGCAGCTGATTGATCAAATCGAAGCCAAGGCCTCTGAGGTAGAGCCTACTCGGGAGGCAACGGCCGAGGAGTGCTTAGCTCGAGAACCGCGTGCCGTTAGTCCACTTCCAGTTCGGGTCAAAGATCGTCGCCTGCTAGGAGCAGGCGGGGGCGCGTCGGCAAAGTCTCTTTCTTGACCGAGTGGGTCGTGTTAACTAACCGCGGATCTGGACGTCCAAAAAGACTCACCGGTTCCGGCGCCGCAGGCTCCTTGTGCGTGGGGTCGATGGGGACGGCGACGCCGCCACCGGGGAAGGACTCGTCCGTCGACATTTCCGGTTTGCTGTAGAGTGCGGTGTAACTCTGTCTATCGGCGAGACTGCAGTCTGACACGAACAGGCCGAGGAGCGAATCCATGCCACATCTGCCGCGAACACATGTGTCTTCTTTTCATAATGAGACAACTGCCTGCCACGCGTGCGGGCCGGACGGGCGGGGGCGTTTGTTTGTCCTCGTCGCTCTCGTTGTTACCCGCCCATAGGTAACCGGCGGGCCGCCGCGGTGTGGCGCGAGTGTTTAAATTGAGCGCGGTGGAGCACCCTGGCTAGGAAGGGTGTCCCACACAAAATGAAAGTTTTAGCATGACTTGGGTATGGTTCCATATCTCGGACTTGGACCGAACGGCGTGACTTGTTTGCACCAGCTGCGTTCGGTACGAATCCAAGATTGTGTACCATAAAGTCGCGCTCGAATTTTCATTTTGGGACGCCGTAAACCAGGCCCGACAGAGCGCTAGCTAGCCCGTGATAGAGTGCTTGGGTGGGGAGCTGGAGAGCACAGCCGTCGTAGGCACAGCGGTGGCCACACGTGTGCGATGGGTTGCCTAACCCGAGGAGCGTGGAGCATGAAAGTCAGAGCGCGGCGAGGCCGAGGACGTAGTCTGTTGGTCTAATTTCAATGGTAGGGTTCAGAAAATTTCTAAATTCCTTGTTTCACCCTTTTATTTTTAATTCAGGAAACGACAAGACATAGGAAATGTTTGGTGACAGAATATACTGGAATTGATACTTAGAATGGAACTGTGTCATATAAAACAAGTACAGAGAAATGATGAAAGACAAAGATGGAAAGGATAATTTAGTTGAATTAAATAAATACAAGAAGGGTCAGTCAGGTTTTCAGTCTTAAATGTGAACTTAGGTATAATTTATAGATCGAAATTGTGCAATAATATTTTGTTTACTTTGGAGTAGAAGGCAAAATAAATAAAACAAAATAGCACAGGAAGAGGGGCTGGTATCATCGACGCACAGAAAAATCTATAAACGTAAAATCTGAAATTGGTTTCTCAAATTTGAAATCCACTTTGTCAATTCTTGATTTGGGGCTTCCAGTTTTCTGAAGCCAAGATTTCCTGAAATAAGAATGCAAAAAACAGACGTACTTCATCAGCCAATAAAAATTAATTTTCTTGTAGAATTATCCTTTTTTGGTGTCTTGTACAGTTGAGATGAGACAATAGGGAATAAAATACGCAATGTTGTAATTTGGTAAAGTCTATGTATATCACAATTGCAGGGAAAAGATAATAATCAAGCAAAATCAACGCCGAATTTCAAACGAGGTAAAAGTATATGATTCAATCTCTTTAACGTTTCTAAATTCGGCCTTGTCAATACTTGATTCAGGGCTACCAGTCCGTTGCAACCAATATTTCCTGTTATAAAAAGTTTGTGTTTGAAATCTTTGATAAAAGAATGAGGTACGGTACAGTAAAGTAGTACATACATACATTTTTTCAACTTGCTGGACTTCCCCTTCAAGCTGTCCTAAAACTGTGCCTTTGGGTGTGTTCATACACCAACCACGTAAACCCAGCTCCTTACCCTGCTTTTGGGTGTACTGAAAAAGACAGATGATTTGGATTTCTTCAATAGTTATTTCTAAATATAGTTTCATTTACTGTGTTGCGTAAAGAAAAACACCCTTGGTCAGTTATACTCAAATATGAAATACTTCTTTGACTCACCTTTCGGAAGAAAACACCTGAGAAAAGAGTTTAATGTCAAGAATTAGTGGGCCACATTGTAATGAGAAATATGAATTATATTTTCCGACAATATAATGCCAGAAACTTCTATAACCTCTACCTCTGTAGTAATAAACAGTATCTTATTCAGAAAACAAACCTTGAACACGTCCATACACCTCGAATTCAAGACTCAGGAGTTTAGGCGACGCCATTGAGGCAAATTGGATGGCAATCAATAAAAAGAGCGTTAGAGGCACCACAAAGTAACCAAAATTCATTAATGGTAACCAACGACAACATAAACAAAAACTGACGGCTAGCAGAAGACAGACGACGATACAGTTGCAGCAACCATAAACCAGAAAACCTATTTTATTTTGTTTAATGTTAAAGTAAATTCGTACGAAAACTAAAATCAAAAATATTTTTTACA
>NW_026267151.1:2434146-2441441 GCF_000697945.3 Frankliniella occidentalis
CCCCACACTGCCCCGTGCCCCACCTCGCGCTCCGGTCTGCTCGTGCGAATAGAATATTACCCCAGGAATTCGTCGCGTCGAGATCACGAAGGGGGGAAAGAAGGGGAGGAACGCGTGGCTATAAACACCGGGTTTATTTCCCAAACTTAACAGAAAGAATAATAAAAAAAAAGAGCAAACAAGAGTTCATTACATTATATGGTTGCTTCACAGAAGCTACGACCGGAAGACCGGCGAAAGACGGGCTCCGTCCAGAAGAGTGTTTGTTTTACAGAGACTCTTACGATTAATTATTCGTATTATCATTCTGACTATGGCCGTCTAGCGGTAATTATCATAAGGAGGTACAATGACTGCATGAGTCATGACGCGACATGACTCACCTGCTGGATGACTAACTCCACCGATACATAACAACAAATAAATACACACACAGTCGGTCCCTCAGAACTGGTCTTGGTTGGGGAAGCGCAGCCCGTGGCCCTGGCGCTGCCCGCCCCGCACCCCGCCGCCGCCACCGTGCAGCTCGGGCTGGTCGCGGACCTGGTCGGCGTCCTCGCGGAAGGTGAAGGGCCTCCCCTGCGGCCGGCCCGCGGACAGCCTGAGGTGGTCGTCCGGGTCCAGCCGGAGGTCCCCGGTGCCGGTCCGCGTCGGGTAGATGTCGACCGGCGCCACGGGCTTCCTCAGCGGGATGCTGGGGATGTAGGGCGTGTAGTAGGGCCGCTCCGTGTTGACCGCCCCGACGCCGCCGAAGTACGTGCTCGCGGGTATGAAGCGCCCGTTGGCGTACACCACCTCGTTGGGCCCGATGCCGGCCGGCGCCGCGGCGTAACTGTTTTGCTGGAACGCGGGAGAGTTGTAGTTGTGGTACTTCTGCTCCCGCTGGTAGGCGGGGCGGGGCGTGGGGAGGAAGTGCTGGGGCTGCTCCGCGGCCTCGGCGGGGTGCAGCTTCGTGAGGATGCGGCTCTCGGCGCGCGGGAACACGACGGGCTTGTTGGAGGAGGGGGCGTAGTCGCGGTACTGGGGCGCGTACCCGCCCGCGCCCGGGCGGTACCCCGGCCTGTAGTACTGCTGCTGCTGCTGCTGCTGGTACTGCGCGCTGCCCACGCCGGTGAAGAACCGGAAAAAGCCGCCGTTGTAGTTGTTGAGGTAGTCGACAAGGCGGTCGGGGTCGCGGGGGCAGGCCGGGTACGCGCTGAAGCACGACGCGGGGTCGCCCTGCGCGGTGTAGCCGAGGAGCGCGGCGCGGCCGAACACGAGCAGCGGCGAGCTGGAGCCGAAGTTGAGCACCGTGAGCAGCGACACGAGCGTGTCCCGGTTGACGAAGGGCAGCGCCTGCTCGCCCTGCCGGCCGCCGGGCCGCCCGCCCGCCGTCAGCTCGCACAGCAGCCGCGGCACGCACTGCGCATCGTCGTACTGGGCCACGGACTGCAGGGCCGCGGCCAGGGGCACGCCGCCCCCGGGGCCAGGTGGGGGCCGCGTGCCGAGGCCGGTCAGGCTGCTGAGCACGCCGCCGAGCAGGCCGCCGGCGCCGCCAGCACCGCCGAGCACGCCGCCAGCGCCGCCGAGCACGCCGCCCCCGGCGCCACCGCCGCCAAAGCCCGGCCGGTACCCGTACCCTAGAACAAGAAGAGCAGGCTGCAGCGAAACCACACGGGGGTCACCAGCCACCTCGACAACTATACATCAAGAGCGGTTTACCTCCGTTAGCAGGATCGAAGCCAAGGGTACCTTGCCCTTGGTTCTGCCCGGCGTACTGCCCCGGGTACTGCCCCGGGTACTGACCCGGGTACTGACCCGGGTACTGCCCCAGGTATTGCCCAGGGTACTGTCCCTGGTACTGTAGGTCCTGGAGGTACTCGGGAGGGACGGGTCGGACGGGCCGCTGGGGAAAGCCCTGCGGGTAGCCGGCGCCGGACTGGGTCGACTGTTGGAAGCCCTGCAGCAGCCCCGTGAGGTAGTTGGAGGGCGCCCCGCCGCCGCCCTGGCCCTGAGATTGAGCCGCCAACTGTCCGAGCTGACTGAAACATGCCGTAATAAAGATGCCTATTACAAAAATCGCCGAAACGTTTCGCACCCAGAAAAATGAATTCTTGAATTAAGCCTAGCCGAGTGCTTGAATTGTGTACAGTTTGAATCAAGACGTTTTTAGCTCACAACAAGAATCCCTGTCTAGATTCAAGCTAGGCGTACCGCAAGCATCGGCTAGTCTTGGTTGAAGCCAAACCCACGTTTTCCCGCCCGCCGTGTTCGTGTACGTGGTGCACGTTCTCAGGATCGCTTCGGCTGGGACCCGACCCGAATCGGACTCCTCCGCTCCCTCTCTCTCGATCACTTCTAGGCGTTGTGGAATTATCGGGAATTATATTTTCTGACAAAACGGTAACTCAGTTGTCTCTCTTTCCCAAGTTTCCAGAAACTTAGTCCATCCCCTCTCAGGCCATTCACAACTACAGAGGCACTGATTTGGAGAAACTGGTTGCGCTCCGGCCTGGGATCGAACCCCTGCCGGACCCGGCTCACTATCCAGCCCACGACAGGTGACGGGACCGCCGCTCTCTGCCGACCTGATTCGGATGATTCGGACACAGTCCAGCTGCCACTACCAACAGTGCGCTGGACTGGCGCGCTCCGTCGTCGAAGCGATAGCTCAGTGGGCTGAGGCGCTGGCTCGGACCGACGGGGCATGGGTTCGAGTCCGGTCGGCCCCCTACCGACTTTTTGACTCTCGTGCTGCTCTGCGCACCGTATGAGAACAAGCCGATGGCATTCTTGCGTAAACCAAGAAAATATTCTTGGATTAAGAATGCCTTACCAATGCCTAAGTATTCTAGAAAAAAATCTGTGGAAAACCAAGCGCAGCTCTGTCGCCCGAACGAACAGCGTAAATATTTGGTTAGAAATAATATATGCCAGAATCAAGCCGAATTTCTTGAAGTGAGAATTTTTATTCTTGGCTTGCAATATAAATTTGCCTTGAATCAAGCAGTGTTCGTTTTGATCCAATCCAAGTAAATGAAGCCTAGGTTTTTCTTGATCGGACGCTTTTTTGGGTTTGGTTCAGCCGAGGTGGAAATTTTCTTATTTCAAGCCAATTTGGCTTGGTCTAAGAAATCTTTTTTCTGGGTGCGCGCCCGGGACGGGGGACGGGTGGCAGAACCCCGCCCACTTAGCCTGTGCCGCAATGCCCGGGCGTGGGCGGGCTGCCTACCCGCCCGGCGCCCACCCCTCCGGGGGCTCTGTGCTGCGGGCTGCGGGTGGTGACGATCTTGCTCAGCCTCCTCGCAGACGTGCGTCCTCACTCACCCGATGAAGTCTGCGACCGAGTACAGGTTGTTCTGCCTCTTGACTCTCCCGGAGGCGACGAGCGTGAGCACGAGCACGAGCAGCAGCAGCGGCAGAACACAGCGGCGCCCTGCGGCCATCATGGTGCGGGCGGGAGGGGCCGGGATACAGCCGAGGGAACTGAAACACAGCGCGGAGTGGGAAAGAAGTAAAGCATTTTCCGGTCGGCCGGTCCGGCCCGGAGGAGCCCCTCGTCTTCGCCTTCCGGCTCTGCCGCCGGAATAATGAAATTCAAAACCCCCGCGCTCAGATAAACGCCGCACTTATCCACGACATGACCCGCTCGCTCCAGCCTCCCTGCCCGACGACGACGCGCCTCGTTCCACACTTGTTATGTCGCATATTTTTTTTCGGGTGCATCACTCGCATTTTCTTGTTGGATTGCGACGAAGCAAAATGGGACCGGCAGAAGGGCAACAAACAAAATAAAAAGAAGTGACAACGCCGTATAGCGCGACCCCCTGCGAAACTCCCCGACCCGCAGATGAGGAGGGGGGGGCAAAGCAGAGGGGCGGAAATGACATTGAATAATTACCATACGCGAAATGACAGAATTAAAGTCGGGCTAAGTCTGCGATGCCCCTCTTAATTAAGGCTTGATTAAAAGACGTCAGGCGCGGGGTTGCCGTCCTCTGGTCTAATGTCGTCCCCGCTGGAGCCCCGGGCCGGGCCGGCCGGCTGGAGACAGTGATGGAGGTACGCTACACTTCAGCGGAGATCCATTGATAGGGCCAGCCGGGAGCATTAAAAACGTATCTGCAGCCGGGACGGGGGCGGTGGGGCCAGGGACCAAGGGACCCGGGGGAAGAAAAGGAGGGGGGCGGGGGCGATAGCGCCACGTCACGAGGCACTCACGCAGCACTTAGATCCGCACGACGCGCTATGCGTTCTCTTCAAGTGACTGGGACTCATATGCCCGGCCCGGTCCGTCAAAAGGGTTCGGGGGCGCAACTCGCCCGGGGCCCGCGCCCCGCCAGCCCGCCGCGGAGGAGGAACGTCCGACCCGGACCAGCGCAACGAGTCCGCTCGAGTGTCACGACAGCTTATCCCCGGGACCCGGGCTAGAGGAGGGGGGGGGGGGGGGGAGTCCCGTCTGCCCGTCGAGTCGACCGCCCGTCCTCGCTGTCGTCCCTTTTTCGCGAATGATAAGTGCCGCCGAGTGCCTTTTGAAACATGAATAACTGCGACACGGCTGCCTCGCGTGCCGCCGCGCACTGGAGAGCGTCTGCTCCCCTCCGTCCCCTCCCCTCCCCCTGCTCACCGTTAGCTCATAGTGCCCCTCCCCTCTCTCCTCCAGGATCTCTCCTGCCCCCCCCATTCCCTCACCGTGTGGTAACTCCAGAGGGGCCGCGAAAGGGTCGGACCAGGGCGGCTTTGGTCAAGCTCCTGTCCTGGTCTGGGTAGGCAACCCAACTTACGCGCGAGCTCGGTGGGGCGCCTAGCAGCAAAGCCGGCTCGCTAGAAGCTCGCCGGCCTGGCAAGGCCGTGGCACGGCAGAGGCATCTAGGCAGCTGATTGATCAAATCGAAGCCAAGGCCTCTGAGGTAGAGCCTACTCGGGAGGCAACGGCCGAGGAGTGCTTAGCTCGAGAACCGCGTGCCGTTAGTCCACTTCCAGTTCGGGTCAAAGATCGTCGCCTGCTAGGAGCAGGCGGGGGCGCGTCGGCAAAGTCTCTTTCTTGACCGAGTGGGTCGTGTTAACTAACCGCGGATCTGGACGTCCAAAAAGACTCACCGGTTCCGGCGCCGCAGGCTCCTTGTGCGTGGGGTCGATGGGGACGGCGACGCCGCCACCGGGGAAGGACTCGTCCGTCGACATTTCCGGTTTGCTGTAGAGTGCGGTGTAACTCTGTCTATCGGCGAGACTGCAGTCTGACACGAACAGGCCGAGGAGCGAATCCATGCCACATCTGCCGCGAACACATGTGTCTTCTTTTCATAATGAGACAACTGCCTGCCACGCGTGCGGGCCGGACGGGCGGGGGCGTTTGTTTGTCCTCGTCGCTCTCGTTGTTACCCGCCCATAGGTAACCGGCGGGCCGCCGCGGTGTGGCGCGAGTGTTTAAATTGAGCGCGGTGGAGCACCCTGGCTAGGAAGGGTGTCCCACACAAAATGAAAGTTTTAGCATGACTTGGGTATGGTTCCATATCTCGGACTTGGACCGAACGGCGTGACTTGTTTGCACCAGCTGCGTTCGGTACGAATCCAAGATTGTGTACCATAAAGTCGCGCTCGAATTTTCATTTTGGGACGCCGTAAACCAGGCCCGACAGAGCGCTAGCTAGCCCGTGATAGAGTGCTTGGGTGGGGAGCTGGAGAGCACAGCCGTCGTAGGCACAGCGGTGGCCACACGTGTGCGATGGGTTGCCTAACCCGAGGAGCGTGGAGCATGAAAGTCAGAGCGCGGCGAGGCCGAGGACGTAGTCTGTTGGTCTAATTTCAATGGTAGGGTTCAGAAAATTTCTAAATTCCTTGTTTCACCCTTTTATTTTTAATTCAGGAAACGACAAGACATAGGAAATGTTTGGTGACAGAATATACTGGAATTGATACTTAGAATGGAACTGTGTCATATAAAACAAGTACAGAGAAATGATGAAAGACAAAGATGGAAAGGATAATTTAGTTGAATTAAATAAATACAAGAAGGGTCAGTCAGGTTTTCAGTCTTAAATGTGAACTTAGGTATAATTTATAGATCGAAATTGTGCAATAATATTTTGTTTACTTTGGAGTAGAAGGCAAAATAAATAAAACAAAATAGCACAGGAAGAGGGGCTGGTATCATCGACGCACAGAAAAATCTATAAACGTAAAATCTGAAATTGGTTTCTCAAATTTGAAATCCACTTTGTCAATTCTTGATTTGGGGCTTCCAGTTTTCTGAAGCCAAGATTTCCTGAAATAAGAATGCAAAAAACAGACGTACTTCATCAGCCAATAAAAATTAATTTTCTTGTAGAATTATCCTTTTTTGGTGTCTTGTACAGTTGAGATGAGACAATAGGGAATAAAATACGCAATGTTGTAATTTGGTAAAGTCTATGTATATCACAATTGCAGGGAAAAGATAATAATCAAGCAAAATCAACGCCGAATTTCAAACGAGGTAAAAGTATATGATTCAATCTCTTTAACGTTTCTAAATTCGGCCTTGTCAATACTTGATTCAGGGCTACCAGTCCGTTGCAACCAATATTTCCTGTTATAAAAAGTTTGTGTTTGAAATCTTTGATAAAAGAATGAGGTACGGTACAGTAAAGTAGTACATACATACATTTTTTCAACTTGCTGGACTTCCCCTTCAAGCTGTCCTAAAACTGTGCCTTTGGGTGTGTTCATACACCAACCACGTAAACCCAGCTCCTTACCCTGCTTTTGGGTGTACTGAAAAAGACAGATGATTTGGATTTCTTCAATAGTTATTTCTAAATATAGTTTCATTTACTGTGTTGCGTAAAGAAAAACACCCTTGGTCAGTTATACTCAAATATGAAATACTTCTTTGACTCACCTTTCGGAAGAAAACACCTGAGAAAAGAGTTTAATGTCAAGAATTAGTGGGCCACATTGTAATGAGAAATATGAATTATATTTTCCGACAATATAATGCCAGAAACTTCTATAACCTCTACCTCTGTAGTAATAAACAGTATCTTATTCAGAAAACAAACCTTGAACACGTCCATACACCTCGAATTCAAGACTCAGGAGTTTAGGCGACGCCATTGAGGCAAATTGGATGGCAATCAATAAAAAGAGCGTTAGAGGCACCACAAAGTAACCAAAATTCATTAATGGTAACCAACGACAACATAAACAAAAACTGACGGCTAGCAGAAGACAGACGACGATACAGTTGCAGCAACCATAAACCAGAAAACCTATTTTATTTTGTTTAATGTTAAAGTAAATTCGTACGAAAACTAAAATCAAAAATATTTTTTACA
>NW_026267151.1:2443916-2451164 GCF_000697945.3 Frankliniella occidentalis
GGGCGCGAGTGAAAGTGAGGCGACCGCGCCGCGAATAGAGTGAGGAGGTAAAGGGGGTAGGGGGGACAAGAGAACCATGGGAGAGCCAGGGCAAAATAAAAACAAGGTTAGCTAGTATTGCTAACCTGCTGGAGCTGGTACTCACTAAACCTGTCGTGTCGACGAGGTCCTGCTACCAAAGATTCACTGTACTGTTCACAGTTTGTAATTCCTCTCAGGAGGCACAGAGGCCTCTTGGCACTCTCGATGTGAGTCAAATATATCAGCAAACGGAATGATGCGAACAAAAAAGTTGCAAGTTGCATGATGCACGGTTATTGATTAATTGACAGGAAATTGTCGCACAATATATTTGGACCAAACAAGACTCACTTGAAATTACCGCATGAAATTGAGTAAGAAAATGTACGCTACACACACATGGGTTGAAATATCTAAGAGGAGGTGCAGTCACCTCACTGAGTTACGAGGGGTCCCCTACTAGCCAACTAGTTGTACACTTGCCCTACGACCAACTCGCGTCGAACTCGCGTCAAACTCGCAAAAAATCGCGAAAATTCGCTAAAATTGCAAAAAAACTCAGAAAAAATTAGGCCCAACTCGCTTCTTACTCGCGACAACTCGCCAACTCGTTGTACACTTATTTTGGAAGTGGGGGACCACTCGCTGAGGTATCCACCTCGACTGCGACTAGACCACCGGCTGTTGCGCTCACCTCTGCGGGTCCTGGCCACCTGTGGGTCCTGGACAGGTCCTGGGCGCGTGCGAAGTCGCCGCCGACTGAGAGGGGTCTCGCAGTTTCTCCGCGCGAAAACAGGGATCCGGCGACGGGACAGCGGGGGCGTCAGCCGGGGCGAGGAAGAGGGAAGGGGAGAACGAGAGAAAGAGAGAGAGGGAGGACAGCGAGGGAAAGAAGAGAGGGGGCTTGGGAAAAGTATGGATTAAATAAGAATCGACAGAGGCGCGCCGAACAATGCATAACCCCGTGTCCCGGACCGGCCGGCGCGAGACGCTGCTCTCGTCTTCCACGCTCCCGGCCGGTATCACTGCGATGTGGGTTAGTGAGCGGGCCGAGGTTGTTGGCTCCGCACGGCGGCCGTGGGCGGCGGCGACCGGGATCCACGTGGGCGCGGTACACACACACAGGAGGCCGGCGGCCGCGTCCGAGTCCGGGCGGGCCCGGGTCGAGTACTATATACTACGAGTCGCGGCGAGCAAGCGAACGCGGAGGCAGCCCGGCAGATCGGCGCATTACGCAAAGCACACTCATAGTACACCCGACGACACTAACAGCCAACACGACCAGAGGCCCTCATCGAAATAAGAAAAGATTTCTCAAAAGGAAAAATATGAAACAATTGGAAACGTCATCATGTTTGACCTTCCTATGATTTGACTTTCAGTTTGGCAACAACCAACGGGCGCCTCGCGAGTGAGTGCACCGAAGCCTGGCCTCCACTGAAAAATAAATTGAAATTTTCCCACCAGTTGAAAACAAAATACCAGGCCAATTTTTATGATAGTTTTCGAGCGTTTTGCAAGGAGTGGCTCACCGCCTCGTGTCAATGCCCGGCGCGTGACACAAATAGAACTCTTTGACTCACCTCTCGCCTCGCCCGACTACTCGGACTTATCAGCGCACGAGCGCCGCACCAGCACAAAACGAAAAAAAAAATCGCGCGCGTTTGTAAATCCGGTTGCCAATAATGGGCTGCAGATCAAGTTACGCACAACTCAAAAAACAAAGTGAAACAGAAAACAAAAAAATAAAATAAAAAACGAAAACGAGGAAAATTTTCCTCTTTACTTTTCGTCCATCCCATCATCAGCGGGCGTGCACGTGGAAAACCCAAAACGACGACGGCGACAGTTCAGTCGATTCGGACGCCAGCAGCACAGTGCGGCAATCCCCCTAAAAATGAGGGGTTGAAAGAGGCGGGCGCGGACGGATGAGCGCAGCAATCAGCCGCAACATTATCCGTCTCTACTCCTTCGGCTCGACCCGGCCCGACCCGGCCAGGCCAGACCCGCGGAGGACATGCATTTTTGAACAGATTTTGAAAAATGAAATGTCCCTCCCCGTCCCGCGTGCGTGCGCGCGGCTCGTAACCGCGCGCCGGCCGCTCTGTTTACCCGCGCCGCCGCGCCAACCGTGAATGTGAATGTGAATGTGCAGCCGCAGAACCGCAACGCGAATAAACCTCTGTTGCCTCCGCTTTATGGTTCTCCCCGTCGGTTTTATTATATATTCTTTTTATTTTTTCTTTCCTTCTCTCTTCCAATTCCCGGAAAGCAGGGCGGTGGCGGTGGCGGCCGCCGCCGGGCTGTCCGGGCGGAGAAGGATGGCTCGCGATGTTGTCAGCGCCCTTCTACCCACCCCCACACACCCCCTCGCGTGGCGCGCGGCCCGCGGAGGCGAGTCGGGTCAGCTAATCTAATTCTGACATAAGTCGCCCGTCCTATACTTTTGAAAACAAAATAAAAAGGCATCATCCCCCCGTATCCTCGCGTTTTTTATGTGTACATCTCTCTTTCCCTCCCTTTTTAAAGTCCCTCGCTGTAATGGAGACGGTCCGAGTGTAGACAGGATCATATGTGAGCGGGCGCGGGTGGGGCGGAGGGGCGGCGGAGGGAGCGCTGGACCAACAGTCGCCCTCAATTTTGAGCAGAACTGTTTGACGTTTGAGGCGGGCGGTGCGGAGGGCGGTAAGTAGGCGGGTGACGGGCGGCGCGGCGTTGCGCCATTTCCATTCGCAAGGAGCGGGCACTCGCGGAATCAGCCGAGCGTGACACGAGGGCCAATACGCTGACCAGTGTGTTATTCCGAGGCCTTCGGAAAAGGGTGGGTCGTTGGTCAAATCAAAGTCGTCCTCAGAGTCGAGACAATAACAATTACAGTCGACACAGCACAGTTCTTTCGAAAAACCAACCAACAAGAAAAGTGTCCAGGTGCTTACCGGACGATTCACTGCAGCGATAACGAACTAAAAGAGTAGCGGAGCCGCGCCCTGTCCCGCTGGCGGTGAGCTGGAGACTCCCCCCCTTCCCCCGGGCGTAGGTCAGTGACACGTCAACTCAACACACGCAGCTCGACGGCAGTCTTCATTGGTCAGTCACACCGCCCCCCCCCTCCCCCCCCCCCCCCCCCCTCCCCCCCAACACACGCAGCTCGACGGCAGTCTTCATTGGTCAGTCACACCGCCCCCCCCCTCCTCGCCACCTTAGCCATGAGCCATGGGGACGCCCGCACACACCACACACACATACATATTGCAATTGCAGTGGCGTTTGAATCATGAGGCTTGGCCGCTCCCCCTTACCCACCCCCACCCCCTCCACTTAGCCCTGATGAGTGCACAATGCGCCCGCATACGGACCTGCAGCAGTCATTTCATACAATTTCGCGCGCAAGTGTCACTCGCCTCGCCCCGCCCAACCCCGCGCCCCTCTCCTCCTCCTCCACCACTGAGAAAACATTTAGCAGCGTCACGGGCCTGTTGGCGGCCCCGGCGAGGCGCGCTGGCCGCACACACCACACGGCGCCGCAACACGACCAGCACGTAATTGCTCCAGCAAATGATAATAGGGAATCCCTCGTCGCAGAAAAGGAAAATCCGAAGACAACAAAAATATGTATGCAATCATGATGTAGGCTGACTATTATACGTTGCCTTGAAAACGAGGTCGACCTTCATTTGAATTCTCACACGAAGCGTATCTGCTCTGCTTTATCAGCCACTGATTTGGCAAAAAGTGCTCCGGTCCCACCCAATGACTGTTTACTTGTCATTTACTTTTATGGCCATGCCCGACTGACAACTGCCTCTTCTCATTTTTCTGGGCGTTTTCAACAGGTAGTACTAACTAGTAGTACTTACTAACAGTCGGCTCTGGTGCGGCGTGTCACCTACAAGGCCCGCGCCCCCTCGCCCCGACCGGCAATCGCTCTGAATTACACTTAAACACACAAAGTCCCCCGGGAGAACGAGCGAAGACGGATGGAAAAGTAAAGAGAAATGATGTAGTCAATTGGCAGAAGAGGGCAGCTCGACACGCGAGCACAAATTTTCTCCTGCTGACTTTTTCATTGCTCCTTGTTGTGGTTGGGTTGTTTGTCGGGCAACACGCCGCCGCCGAGCCCCCCTCCTCGGCCGCCGTGCGCCCGCCTCGCGCGGCTTGCCGGCCCACCCCGTGCAGGTAGGCAGCCCAGCGCGCGGCGGGGCGCGCCGGCCTGCCCACCGTGAGGGTCTCCGCGCCGGAGGTGGTGGAGGGGGCGCTGCTGGCGCTGCAAAGAGACAACACGGGCTTCCGTAACGTTAACAGTTTATTAAAGAGGTGCGACAAGTAAATGACTGGGCGTGGCTGGCTCGCAGGCCGGCGCTGTGCGGCTCTACCCCGGGCACCGGGGCGCGGGGTATAGCGACTCCATAGAGCAGGCTGCGGGCCCGCCGCCACGGGGCGGGCAGGGTCTTCACCGGACGACTGATTCAGTCGAGACCTTTTACATGGTTTGTACATCAACGTTCTTACAATCTAAGGCTGGCAGTTTCTTCCTAAGTTTCGTCTAATACGGGCAAAGGTACATAGGAGGCGGTCCAGGACGGAGGCGCGTGTCAGCCACGACACTGACCTCCGGTCTCTCTCTCTCTCTCTCTCTCTTTGGTCCAACGAGGGTCGGGGGAGAGCGGGTCGATGCAGGCCGACACCGCAGCCGCGGTCCGCGCGTCTTCGAACTCCGCCGACCCTCTTCGCCGCGGTCGTTTTGATTGTTTGGTTCCATCCCGTTGGCCTCCAGGGCGTCCGCGCCGCTCGCCGGCGGCCCCGCGAGAGCCGTGCGGGGTTGGGGCCCCACGGGTGGGGTCCTGGGGTTGGGCCCGGAGGTTGGGCTTGTTGGGCCCGGCCGGCGGCGCTGCGGGGACGTATCACATTGTGGCTCTTGAGGAGCTCGCGGCCGCCTCACTTGCAGGCGCGCCCGCGCTTGGCGAGCTGGTGACAGAGGCGGGGCGAGGCCACAATGTCGCCCAGGAACACGCTCAGCAGGTAGAACTGTTTCCTGCTCTCCGGCGACTGGTTGTAGTTGCTGGGGAGAAAACGATTAGCAAGTTAGTCCTTGGCACACGTGCAAGGGGAGAAGGAGAGAGTATTCGGTCTTTCGGTGTTGTCGTACGGTACGGTATTATTTCCTTGTCGGCAGCCGCTGGCCGAGCGGGGCATGCACCTGTGGCTGCAGGGGGCGGCGGGCGGCCCGATGAGTCACCCTCCCTTCCCCTCCCACTTCTCACTATACTCTACTGTTGCTCCTATGAAAACATCCTGAGGATGACGAAAGCAAAGGGTCGGAGCGCTGGGCTGGGCCAATGCATGAGCGACCATTTAAAATGGTATTTGCCGTGAAAATCTTGAGTGTCAAGTAGTCAGGGGTCGGGGGTAGGCTACCCGTTGCGCACGCCTGTGCGGCGGGACGGACTTTTTGCCTAACTGCCAGGCGCGCTCAGCGGCGTGCCGTTAGAGCTGGTTTTGAAAACTAAATCGATTTTTGACCTTTTCCATTGTTATTTTGATATGTTTTTACTCGGAGTTGTATGTTCCTTTGAACTTTCTAGTCCCCCTTCAATATCTCGGGCTCGACAAATACCCACGGGACAGGATCTTCAAGAAGTTTGCCCGTCAGTCGTTCTTACCTGATGAGTTTGGGCCAGTCCAGCGCGTGGTTGTCGCCCAGGCGGCCGGCACGCTCCGCGTACTCCCGGCACACGTGCTCGTAGACGCACACGGACTCGCCCATCTCCTGCACGAGGCGCTTCTCCACGGCGGCGGGGTCCAGGGCGGGCGGCTCGAGGCCGCGGCGGGTGCGGGAGCGGTAGGTGCCTGGCGGAATGGGGGGCAGAAACGACGATTAATCAATCATGGCCGCAACAGCAGCGCCAGGTGCCAGCAGCGCCCATATGCAGACTGCCGGGCGCTGCTGGCTGGCTCGGGCTCGGCGAGGTGTTGCCGCACTCAGCGCTCCGGACGTGCACGGCGGCGACGCCGAACAGGCCGATCACTGTGACGGCGATTTAGATCTTAAACCTATTCTCTCGGGGGCAATGACGTTGCGTCACAACCGTTTATTAATCACACCAGACTCTCTTTTGTCGTTCTCATGTCCTCGCATCGATTTCTTTTCCGTTTGCACACACTTTTTTCCCTCCTCTCTTCCGTTTCCGTAACCCCGAGACTGCTCAGCTCGCATGCTTTCCTCTCGCATGCGACGAGCCCATGGGGTCTAAGGTCCGGAGGAAAGTAACGCGGGCGTGCAGCGCCACGAGCGATCCGGGCGCACGCCTGGTCACTTTCATCGCGACGTACGAACACGAACGAGCGGCCCGAGCTCCAGATGCATGGGAAACGTACCCAGGCACGGCGGAGCCGAGAGAACAGGCAGCTAGCGCTCATGGCTTGGAGCAGAATCTGGTGGTCTTGAGAAAAATATTGTGAGATCCATAGAGAGATGAGGGGAAGATGGCCCTTAAGCCTTAGTTATACCGTATCGCATACAGGCGTCGTTTGGGCGAGTTTGACTACTGCAACTCAAACCGTTATGGCGAGCTACAAATAAGAATGGTGCATACGCGTCGTACGTATGGAAAGAAAAGCTCTAAACTTCGTTGCGCTGGTAGGCGTCAGGCGTCATGCCCTTACTTACCGGGGTTGAGCGAGTAGGCAAGCTTCTTGACGAAGTTGGAGACACGCACAGCCAGGATGATGACGGGGAAGCCAATGAGCTGTACGGGCAGCTCGAAGGACGACTCCTGGGGCGCGGGCGTGGCCTGCACCTCCACGTCGACGAACAGCAGGGCGAGCAGCGCCGCGCCCGCCAGCGTCATCACCGTCCTCCGGAGTTGCATCGCGGACCTGGGGGAAAGGCAGAATAAGGAGCGCGTCAGTCAGGGCAGCGAGTTCTTGGGCAGCTCCCCTTTCACTCCCGGGCCGGTACTCACCGAGGGACCCAACACTAACGCGGCGGCGGGTTCGAGTCCCGGCGGACGCCTTTTTTATTTTCTTTCTCGTCGGGGTCCTCACGTGCTCGCGCGCACGCCCGGCTGGAGAGGGGCGCCCCCGTTGCGACACGCGTTACGTTAAGTCGCGGCCGCGGCGCGGCGACAAAAACACATCCACGGGGCAGAGGAGGGGGGCAGGGAGACAGCTTGGAGGGCAAGGGTCACCCAGGGAAAGAATAGTCGGGGCATTGTCAGACGCGCACTC
>NW_026267151.1:2452354-2464115 GCF_000697945.3 Frankliniella occidentalis
CACTCACTCACTCACTCACTCACTCACTCACTCACTCACTCACTCACTCACTCACTCAGGCTCCCTCTTACGCACTCATTCAAACCCACGCAAACGTACATGCAGTTCCTACTCGTATGCGTGTCCACACTAACAGACACACGCACTAGACTAGATCTACAGCCTCCTGGTTTTACTACACCTGTAAATTCTGATTCGGCGCTGTTGCACACAGCACTGGTCTTGTCACCGAAACGTGGCGCTGACGGGGACCTGCTCGCTGCTGGGGGGGTTGCTTACCTGGACTGTTGGCTGTGCTCGGTAGGGACTCCTTCGCCTGGGGCCGATCGCAGCTCGACTGACCAGGCTGGCACCTCCACCAACAGCTGGCCGGCTGGCCGCCCCGCTCCGCCTCGGCCCGGCTCGAACCCCCCACAGACCGAGCTGGCGGCCGGCCCCGCCCCGCCGCGCCCCGCCCCACCGGGAGTGAAAGTGGTCCCCGGGATGAAGCCCCCTCCACTGCCCTCTGCAGGTGAACCCATTTGTTGCACTGACCTTCGTCACCTGCTGATGTATATCGGCCTAAAGTAAATGTAAACAAAAGATTAGAGAAGCAAAGGCAAAACGTGTATTTTCACAGGGTCCTTTCCAGTACTCATTTTCTTATTCATCTCCTGAGGAGGTGGCCCTGGCCGAGGATTGAATAGACCGTAATGCAAAATGATGTCGCGCTAACGTTGTTGAATGCACAAACGTTGCTCCATTTGTTTTTATCTCTTGTGTCTTTGCTTAGAGACCTAGACGCGTGGGCGGCTGTGTGTTCCGGAGGAAAAGAAGAGAAAATATCCTGCGGCCGGCTTGTGTTGTGTACGGGGGCACGTTGAGGACGCAGGGCGTGCTCCGGCGGCGCGAGTGCAGAGCGCGCGAGAAAGGCGGAAACTGGCAAACCGATAAGTAGAAAACCGCGGTGATACGATCGGAGTAAGCGCCATCTCGAGCACGTAAGAGAGCCGCTGTACGTCGAACTTACATACGATACACGGTACGTAATTAAGATGTTTGTCAAAGAGGGTGGGGCTACAGTTGAGCGTCCTCCGAATCTGCACATGCACCTCTCGCCATTCTCTGAGCTCGCAACGAAAAACTTGTTCAAAAGGAAACGCCCTTCCACCTTTCCACCTTGCCCCCCCCCCCCTTCCTCCTCTCCTTTCGCTACCCTCACCACACCTCTCCCATATCATATACCGCCCGATGGAAGAGGCTGGCCTGCCAAAGTGACATAACACCGCCCCACCACGACTTCTGGCGGAACGCGCCGCCGCGCCGGTGAGGCAACGGCCGGGCGGGCACACCGGTAGTCCGTTACGCCCCACCACCGCACCGGAGCCTGGGTGCGGCTCGGGGCCTTACGGCTGCGGCTCAAGGCCACGGTGATGGGCCTCCCCCACGGCGGGCGCTGCGGTGGCCCGGCTCTGGGCGGGGCGCGGGGCGCGGAGCACCGACGTGTCGGCTGACACGCGGCGTCTGGGCCTGTATGGACTCATCCTGCGGTCAACGACCAGCTCTACAGCTCACGGCTCGCCCCGCCCCCACCTACGCGTCCAGTATATAGGTCAACGAGTATAAAGCAGTTGTAAGATTGCTGTGTAAATATGAACAAAAAAACTCAGAAGAGCCACATTTGCTGAACAGTGGCTACTATACAGTGGCTAGGATACTATCACCTATATCAATTGCAAATTATTCGGGCCTGAGTTTTCTTGCGTTTTTACTTTTGCATTACAAAATAAAGGATAAGAGTTACTCAAAATTAGAGAAAATATCCGAAAATACCCTTCAAAAACTAAAAAAGAGTACGCTGATAAATAAATTACTCAGCGAGCCCGTCAACACTTTAAAGTGTTTAACTGCTGGTTGTGTACTTTTAAGTGTCCAACTGCACTATTAATTACACTTTCATCAACTGGTCGCACTGATACGAAATAAATTTTCACCTTCGCGCTACTGTCACATCTGCAAGATTACCTGAATATGTGGTCGAGTGAATCTGTGAAGTCATCCGTATAGTCCAGTTCATGGCAGTCCAGATGACACCCCTTTGCGCAAGATGACGCTAAACCTAGCGGTACTCCCGTGCGACGACCTGTCTCGAGGTCAAGGCCGGCCCAAACCAGCCGCCCCTCACACTACTCCAGCTCAGCCCACGCACCCGCGCGGCAAAAGACACGGGGGGGAGGGGGAGGGGGGGACGAAGACGAGTACGTGGTCGAGAAAGAACGTATTTGCACAATGTTGATCGGGTCAAGCTGTGCTATTACGAAAACAAAACCGGCATTAGAAAGTTACAAATTTAAAAGATTAAAATCATAATTTTAAGTCGTCGCGTAGGACGAAATTTTCCAGAACACAATTACGAAAAATGACGCAAAGTTACGACTTAAGGGTTCAATGGAAAATGTTCACGAGATTAATCCTCAGCACGACATTTCTGGTAACATCACAAAATTCCTCGTAAATTTACAAGATTTCTGTAAATTTACAAGATCGGACAAAAATTAAACAAACTGTCAAAAATTTACGAAAAATATCAGTCCCTTTTGATTTTAAACTCGTGTGGTAAACTTTCCTTGATTTATGACGCGCCTTAAAAAGGTGCTGACCACTCCTGTAAACTTATTGCGACGAAGAGGTTCAGAATTTTACGACGTTCTTATATGTAGTGGTCCAATTACAATATTCCGAGCAATATTTAAGTTTTAGACCAGTTACAAAATTTGGCCATGAACTGACAACTTTTTAATCACTGTGAGGCTTTTGCTCTTCGAGAGACGATTCCATTCAGTATTCGTATAGTTCAGTCTCCCGTTTTATCGTTTCGCCCGCCGCCGACTCCTAACCCAGCGCACTCTAGCGGCAGCTGTCGCACCTGCAGCTGCACTTCCTCTAGACGCCTGGCGCCATCTAGCGACGCTCGCGATAACTCGGCGAACGGCACACAAGTCTTGCGCAACGCCGGCTGTCGCGTCGCAAAACTGCCGGCTCTGCCGCCGCGTCTCTCATGCTACCATAGCCCACCGCCACAACTACCACCGCTCACCGCCCTCTGCGCGATGCGTGAGAGGCCCATTCGATGGTATTATCATTTCTCCCTCTGCCCCAACAGCGGCAGGTGGAGGTCCGAAGGGCGGGTCGGGGCGCGGTTCCCACAGTTGTAAGGATTTATCTCTGGGCCGACCGAGGGGCTGGGCGCGCAGGGAGGCCCTGCAGGCGGGGAGGCAGGGCGGTGCTGCCTCGCTCACGATAAAGCACACAACGGCTCCACTTTCGCTGGCTCTCCTATACAACCTTTAGCTCTCTTTCCACTCGGCGGCGAGCGGCCAGCGAGGAGTGGTGGTCCATCGTAAAACGGGAGCCTGAATAAGTGTTGTGATGCGCGCCCACGTCCCCTATTGTTTCCAACCCTTACAGTCTCCGGGGAGATCAGCTGGACTGGACCACGGAACCAGGTCAAGACCGGCGTGGGAAGGAAGCTGTCGGTCAAATGTGAGTCGGATGTAGCGGCAAGAGTGGCGCATCTGCTGCAGCAGCGCACCTCCGATAAGCCTTCACTGCTCTCTTCCCACGGTAAAACACTTAAGGTGTTCTGAAAGACAGTTGAGACACTTATCTCAAATGAAGTGGGAAAGGCTTTAATAGAGGAACGCGGTTTTAGAAGTACGTTTGACTTTCATTTATTTTTCATTGAAAATCGTACAAAAATACACCAAATTCCTATTAAATAATACGTCTAAGCCTATGGGATCGGAAAAGGAAGTGGACGCTACATATGTTCACAATTAGCGCTCATCACAGTAATGGTAACTATGGGCAGGCCAGTTGCTTGCTTAGCTTAACTTAATTGTATTAAGCTCATGCCATTGCAAACAGAATAACATCTACACAAGAAGACAGTCGATACACTCTCGTAGAAAAGCTGGAATCTAGGGTGGGAAGTTCCTTTAGACGTGTACAGGCTGCCGGACTAGAAGCACGGCGAGAATTATCTCACCGTGACGTAGATCGTACTTGTTCAGGCACTGAAGAGCCTAAATACTACATAAAAAGTTTAGACTAGCAATCACTCACTTACTTTCTAACACAGTTCGTACACCGTTTGCTAAGGATGTTCCGCCGAAAGGAAGTGACTGCACAAACCAATCGTTGGAAACAGTAGACGAGATCACAGATAAACGTGGAGTGACTCCGTTTTCCTCCCAAATTTATCAGCAGGACCATTACAATTTCATTCATTAACGCGGCAGAAAACTTACCTCCAAACAAAAATAATGTTGGCTAAATTTTTGGTTCAAAAGTAACAACGTTCTATCGTTAATAAACGAGAATGGACAACATCAGAAAAATATTTGAAGGTTCAAAACTATTCCTTGGTTTGCGTTGGACGCCAACAAGAAAACAACTACTTTGCGTTACTATCCATGTGCCGGAGCCATTTTGTTTTAGCTAATGTGTAAAAGTCAAACCGAACAGACCGAAATCAAAATATACAGCGTCTACAAATTTTCAATTATTTTAAAAGAACTGACAAATATACATGTGAATTATACTTACAGCTTTAACTGACTTCAAAAATGCAATGTTCAGGTGTTGTTTATTTGAACATGTTTCTATACGGACGTCCAAGTTTCGGAGGTAATGTTCAAATTTATGGTTGTGCTAATCACAATGTGGTAGCGATACTAGTTACCGCGACCCGGTCGTCTCGACACAGTCACACAAAAATATTTCGGTGGTTTGCCAAATCGTTAACAATATTTTGTAACGGTTTGAGCAGCGTTAAAACAAATCCCTAATCACGTTCCGCAGTCAAGCTGTAATTATCATTCCTTATGATTTAACATGGGAGTTTGGCCACAAAGAGACCATACCACACTCATCCCAAGGAAAAAATATCATCCGAGTAAATCAAGCTCTGGTCAACGCACACGAACTTTTTTCATCATGGAAAGCACCTGTGCCCCAGGAAAGGGACAGGCTGGGTAAAAGTTGTGACACCCCGTGCCATCGACGCCCGCAATCAGCTGACCCATGTGCGCCGCGAAGTGATACTTGGAGGTCACCTCAGCGGTGGCGCTTATGCTCGTCTCTCTGAAGCCAAAAAGATACATACATTCATAAAAGTGAGCCACTTTGCGGTAGGATCCAAAGCACGCAAAAAACAAAGTGGGTCCACATAAAAAAAAATGCTGTTCATTTCTTTGTTTTAAATGGCTGACTGAGCAAAAAAAAAAAAAATCTATATCCTCCCTTGCCTCCCTTGAAAAGTTATTTTCCCGTACTCTAGTCGCAAAATGTTTGATTAGGCAAAATTTTGTTTGCTTTACATCTAGCAATTTGTATGCAGATGAAATAAACAGTTTGATATCAAAGCTAACAAACCCAGTGAGAAATAAAATATCGATAAATGGTCGATAGTCATCGATTGAGGCAAAAAGTTGACTCGATATCGATTCGATTTTGTCCCGCAAATCTAAGAATTGCCGATTTGAAACTCCATTCGTCACTGGAAGAGAAATCTTAAATTTTTAGCCTTTTGAAGCAAACGCTTTGTTATTGTGAAATTACTTAGAGGTGGAAGGTATAAAACGAATTATAAAAGAACAATCACCGGATAAGTGCGAGGAGAGAGCGCTCTGACTCGCCCAGGTTCTGCCGATGTGGTGCAGCGTGTAGCTCGCAGATGAGCTTCGGCAGGCACGACGTGCGCATGGTCGCCAAGAGACGAGAGCGACCAGCGGCGGCTGGAGACAGGCGTGAACGTGAACAGGCATGAGATACAAGGACATATCAGAGTACAATGACAAGGAAATCGTGTTGAAATGACTATCATCGGTTAGTGCGCATGGGCCATAGCACCATATAGAATAATTAAACATTAGATGCTGCACATACCCTTTACGCAATGATATATATTTCAAGAAATGACCCCGCTGTAATAAAAACAATAAGAAATATTCCTCTTTAAATATCCAGTCAAACATTTACAAGCAAGCAAACGCAGTGTTTAGTATTACTTGCATTTGATCGCCAATGGCACACTACATCATAAAGTGAATGTCCCTTTTTCGTGTGTTTCGTCACCATCAATGAATAAGAAGAGCACAGTACAAAACAATGACACTTCTCAAAGTTCAAACCGCTCTTAATTGTGATTTTACAAACGGACAGCGCACGGCTGTTATCGTTTTAGTGGACCAACATGTACGGAGTACAATAATATCCCAAGACAAGAGATAGCTGCAGCCTGCTGCTTCGGAGCCCTGTCGCCGCAGGTGTTTCTGCAATTGCTACCGAAGGTCAGAGTGGCAGCAGTCCAGCCCAAGGCCAGCAGAACAGCGTGCTGCTGCACCGCCTCATCTCAACGTCGTAATTGTCCCTTGCAGCAACGAAAAGCCTCATCCAAACAGCTGAGATCTTCCCCAAGTTAAAAAAAAATAACAATATTTACATTAAAATATATGGTTATCGAACGTAGAGACTTGATTGCATATTGCTGGATCGCCGTATGGGCGTTTTACAGAGTAAAGAGTCAGACCCATGTACAGCTGGGTGTGCAATGAGCTCATCAGCACTGGGGTGTAAACCGTAGAAGAAGGTTACAGACTTTTTCGTCGCCATACAATATTCACTAGCTCGATGCGAATATGGCTCAAATACATTCGCAACAATATGGCGTTCTCGTGCGACAGTGCACCAGAGCTGGCTCCGCGCCCGCAGCCCAAACAAGATAAAAGCTTCCGGTTATACTCACTGAACAGTTTAGCAGTGGCCCCACCGCCCAGGTCGAAGACATCTTCGACATCCTCGCCGTCCTCGTCATCCTCGTTGTCGCCGTCCTCGAGTGAGTTCTCGGCTCGAACCAAGTCGGCCCGACGTAGCGGCCCAAGGTTACCCGGGGCCGTCGGCGTCCTCCTGGGGTCCTGGCTGGGTGGCGAGGGGGCGACCACCGTGCCGCCGAGGGCGGTGAACACCGAGGACACGAGGGATGAGTAGTCGGCCGAGAGCAGGACGAACAGCATCAGCAGCAGGGCCGCCCGGAGGGCGAGGCGCTCCATGTCACCGAACTGGCGCCATCCACGGCCTGGGGCAGAGAACTAGGTCAGGCGCAACACTTCCGCGACGGCCTGTCCTGACTGATTACGTTAAACGGCGTCAAAGCGACCCGACACAGCGGAAAGCCACACGCCGCACAGACGCACATGCACACACGGGGTGCATCCACTTCACGCACGCGTCCTGTACTGTAAGATTGAGAGGTCCAGCTCGGCTCGTCTGTTGCCGGCCACCACTGGGGGCCCCACACCGGTCCACTCGTCGCCAGCGGCAGCGGGCTACGCCGCTATGGCCTCGCGGGCGTAACCTTGTGGCTAGCCTATACCCGTCTATAACCGCTGCTGGCCAATAACTGCGGAATTTCTGTTCCAGATGGTTTGGACGGTGGATTTCTTTTAGAGGGCACACATAGACGCGGCATGGCGAGTTGTTCTTAACACACACCTACCGGTGAGAGAAAATACTCGAAATTTGCTTCGGAGGTCTCAGCCAATGGTTCAGAGTAAAACATACCGAAAAAAGATTGCAGGTATGTAAAATTAAAAAAAAAAAAAAAAAAAAATTCACACGTCGGCCTGGTCGCAGTGGTCAGAGCCTGTTGCCCACAGTATATGGCGCATGACGCAACGCGTTCTCAACACACATGCACACACATACACAAAACAGCGCGCTCACACACACACACACACCGCTGTGCGCAGCCAAAGTCTTCGGAGCTCATTATCTGGGACGGTGCAAAATCCCCTTACAGCCATAACCTTTCGTCTTTAAAAAGCTCTAACGTTTCAAACTTTCTGTCACCACGAGAAAAGCAGAGCTCTGCAGGTGAAGTCGACTGGAGCTGACAGAGTCGCGGCCAGCTGCCAGCTGTTGGCGACCTAACCTCACCTACCAGCGCTCCGCTCGGCAGCACGCCATGACCATCACACACTACAAGCACACACCACTGGCCTCCACAAGGCTTCTTCGGCGACTGCGGCGCCACGACTAAACGCGACGAGTTGAACACAACTACTGCATTCGAACACGTTCACTCTCACTACTCACTCGCGCTAAGGTGTCCCCGGGGAGGCTCCGGCCCGACTGCTCACGTTCTGCCTCGCTGCTGAGCTTCCCCCTCCCCCCTCTCTCCCACCTCTGCTAAATTCAGCAGCGTTGCCCCCCACCCCCTCACTCTCCCTCCCGTTCCCCTTGGCCTACTTCACTCTCCCTCTCACTCTCTCCCTCCTTCCTCGCCTCCTGGAGGTAGTGAAAGTGGCGGCTGCCTCCTCCTTTTTCCCCCTCTCTCCTTAGGGCCTAATGTAAGACAAGGCTGTGCTCGCTCCTGCGTTTAAGTTCCTGCATGCATTTGAAAAGAAGTTAAAACTTGTTATTCATAGTGTACATCCTGTGTTTTTTATGCCGTAAAAAATTAAAGCTGCAGCCCACAAGGAAGATCTTTCAGGTGCAAAATAAAGCAAATGTGTATGTGAGAAAATGTAAGCAAAGTACTGGGTGGCGGTGAGCTATGACGTGCTTTTTTCTCGATATTCTGTACATGTGCAAGCATGTGTGTGGGCAGGCTTGCCTACCGACTCTCACCACGGCGCCGTTTGGGTATGGGTATATAACTCAACCGCACGCTCCTGCACCAGAAAAAATACGGCTTCAAACACCCACCAAGTAATGCTACGATTAAACTTAACTCCCAACTTTAACAAAGTTTCTAGCCGGCACTTACAATATGCAAGTAGTAGGCGACCAGCATAGAAAGAGCTTCCTAAATTTGCGCCTAAGTTGCCACAATTCTTTTTAGAATCTTGATATTATAACGACATTTCCGAATATTCCAGCTTACAAAGAAGTTCGTCACCTACCTGCAAATAGTTCATACAATCGACGTACCCTACTTCACCACTCAGTTGACAATACCTGCTCCTAGTGCTCCTGCTCAGCGGAGCCTACTCGCCGATAGTCATCCACTGTTCAAAATTACAACAGTAAAATAACTACGGAATGGTCTCGTAATTTTTATAAAGTGCGATTCTGTAGGCTGGACTGTACCTTTTACTGGAGGGAATTAAGTTCTTTGCAAGCAAAATCAAGTCTTTGTTCCTCAAATACCAGTCGAACAAATTTTGACCGTACTATGAATTTACAGGACGGTCTATTCTGTTTCTGGGTACAAAATTTTTAACAGGTAACTTGTCATTATAACTAACTCAACTCGTCCCTCATTTCATTTGTTTTAATTTTTAAAAGCGTTCTGGCTAGAGTCTGGGCGATCTCGTAACAGCATTTACTTTTTTGAAGTCTACTCGCGGAAGTCAGTTTTGCCTCTTTTTATTTTATCCGTCAAAAAATTGGACACTGATTGGGGCTTGCAGGAA
Source organism: Frankliniella occidentalis (assembly GCF_000697945.3). Taxonomy (NCBI): domain Eukaryota; kingdom Metazoa; phylum Arthropoda; class Insecta; order Thysanoptera; family Thripidae; genus Frankliniella; species Frankliniella occidentalis. The sequence goes on from NW_026267151.1 coordinate 2,461,813, forward strand.
CCATATTTTTTTAAACGGATAGTGAGTTAACCAAGTTGTCTGCTAAACACAGTTTTCCTACCTAAACACAACTGGACTATACTGTAAATCCGGGGTGTCCAACAACTGTGCGACAAAAGGTGCCCGACGCTAAAACCTGTGCAACTTAAGTCGCACAGCTGCTGGACACCTTTTGGTTTGGCTTCCTTTTCCCTGCACAAGGGTCCGGGCCAAGCCTAGGTAGGGTGTCTTGTTGTTGAACACCCCCCGCTTGGGCTCCTCTGCAAGGAAAGGGCGCCAAACTACAAGGCGTCCAGCAGCTGTGCGACTTCAGTTGCACAGGTTTTAGCGTCGGGCACCTTTTGTCACACAGTAGTTGGGCACCCCGGATTTACAGTGTACTCGTTTTGTGTTTCATGTATAGTGCTGTCGCGAAGGCGCATAGCACAGGCGAGTGCTGCACACCTACTACTGTACCTCTGTACCTTGTCAACAGAAGCTGCCAGGCACCGGGAGCGCGAGGGTCGCTCCATCCTGGGCCGGCGCCCCGAGGTGTTTGCGATCTGTCGTCGGCAGCCGATCGCACTAATTCGCGCCGTGTCTTTTGTTTGTGTCGCTACTGCTGTTTGTTTGCGAGACCGCCTGCATCGGAAGGGACCACAACGAGCCCCTTCTCCTCCCTTCCAAAGCTTTCTTGAATATTCATGAAGAGGATCGCCGCTCCTTTTTTTTAGGGGGAGGCTCTATGGAGGTCGCTAACTACTGATCGTTAAACACTTGTCACAACAGCGGCGGCTCATGGCTGCACCCCCTTCCAGCTCGCTTCCAGCGGCCACACCCCTCTACCTATGGAGCCGCTCAAAGCTGCGAAACGCAAACACAGCCAGCAGATGACATGGAGTGTCGTCCGCACCGCTAATGTCCCCGAGTGGATGTATAATCAAACAAAACTTCAAACGGGCCGAGCGGCGCGGCGGTTTCAAAAACAGGCGCACATGATGAAACACAGAGCGGGAAATAATATCGACGGAAAGGCTCAATTTGTCGCGCAGGCACATTATAAAATCGTCGTCTGAAAACGTCTATCGTCAAATTAGCATCGCCGCACCGGCGGGCAGGAAGCGACTGTCCATCTTGATAGCGTCACCTCTGCTCTTTTAACGAGCTCGTGATATGCACTAAACACCCCACACCCAACCCCCTCTGCCTCTTATCTCGTGCGCACAGTCGATCACGATCGGACCCTCGCCAGACCGCGGACCTCCATGATGGACAACTAAGACTACTTGAGCGCGAATCAAAAACACTCCAATTGGCGACGCTCAGCCGCTGTCGGAGGTGACGGCTTTTGGTGGATAGCGTTTATTCCCGAGATGTTTGAACAACTTACTCTGGCCATGTTGTGTCAGGTGTCCTCGTGGTCATTAGGACGACACGGTATCGTGCGGACGCAGATAAGCACGGGGTCACGAAGAAGCTCAAGTGGCTTATGAATTATGCAGCCCGAGGCTCGCATGCGATGGAGCAGCTGACGGGTTCACAGAGGTGCGAGCGTAGGGGGCCCGCCACGCCCCGCCACGCCCCGCCACGCCCCGCCACGCCCCGCCACGCCCCCGCTGCAGGGCCGCGCATCACCCGCAGGAGCTGGGCGCGGAGGGGCGGGGCAGAAAGGGGTGGGGCAGTGAAGCCCGAGCCGAGCAGCAGCAGCGGCACGGATCTGTAATATTTGTGTTAGGATTATTTGTGGACAGCAAGAGTGAGAAGGCATTGCAGCGCCAGAACCGCGAGACCTGAGTAAAACATTAACACGTTTCCGGTAAATGTGCGACGCAATGCATTTGCACACTTTATTTCATCGATGTCCATTTTCTGAGGACATAGGCAGTAGGTTTCCAGCTGTTCCACGCAACGGTGCGACCTCCCGCCCCTTCCCGCCCCTGTCCCCCTGATCGAGCTGTAATTATGACTAATGCAGATGTAAAAGTACTAAACGCTATCGCTGGTGCGCGCGCGCTGCTCGCATTAAGGGGTTGGGCTCGTTGGCTGGTCACGCCCACACAAATGTCGCGGTCGCACGCTTCACAGGACAGATTCCTCCAGGCCATATACCACATGCGGGTGCAGTGCATCCGCCTAGAAAAAAAAAATGAACGTATATATATATATGCACCACAAACCGAAGCATCAAAGTGACCATCACATCCTTATATGATTCTAGTGGTACCGTGTCAACAAATTAAAACAAAATGTTACCCAAGTCTATACATAACACTAGCTTTGTTTCGCACTTTTGTGACAATCGCTCTCGGCAAACCACTCCTGTC
>NW_026267151.1:2469775-2473066 GCF_000697945.3 Frankliniella occidentalis
GCTGATTTTTCAGCATACAATGTACACTGTTGAGTTTTCAGAGTAACGCGCGCGCGCACCCTACTCGCGGGGGTGCCCCCCTCCCCCCGCCCCTCGTCCCGCTGATCGGAATACATCTAATTGGCTGAGCACGACCCTCCCTCCCGCCTCCAAGACGCACCAACCTGTCGTGCGGTCATCCCCTGAGGAGGGCGCCTCTCTGCTCAACCCCCCCTCTCTCTCTCTCGGTCCGACCACGGCCTGCAGCTCGGACGGGCAGCTCGCTGTTTAATTGGATTTATGCGTAAGACTTGCGGTCCAGGGGAGGAGGGAGGCTGGGAAGCCCCTGGGGTGGCGGGGGGCCGGACTGTGTCTCTGCAGGGTCCAGTGATTCCGATAATGCCACCATTAGGATGGATTTCACACTTCCAAGTGGATCTCAGGCGCCCAGAGGAGGTAGAGGGAGGGAGGAAGAAAAGGGGGGGGGGAGGGCGGTGCAGACCAAGGAAGCCGTGAAGGAGGCGTGCTGCGACGTGTCCCTTTCGTTTTTCGAACACGTCGACATGTCCGACGGGGTGCCCCGCGATAGCGCCCCTCCTCCCCCAACGAGGGGCAAGGGGCCGCGCTCCCCTAATTGGAAATATGCTAATGGCCTGGGTCACACCTAGGAATCTGAGACGTCGCCGGCGTGACGCGACGGGGCGGGGCGGCCCAGAGTGACACTCGGCGTTGAGCAACGAGACGTCCTCGCGGGCGACACCATCGCTCACCACCGCGGCGACCCTCGCCAACGGCGGCGTCCTGCTCCCAGCAGCGTGGCGTGCAGACACGCCGCAGACTGCCGCTCTTTGCGTATGGATGTGTCCGCGACGCCAGACGACAAAGACATATCCGGCCTATATCCGGCCCCGCCGCGGCCCGCGGCCGCCTTCTCTCTGACTTAGACCTTCACACATCGAGCCCATATCGAGCCGGCGGCCCGATCCGCGCGCCGAGGATCGATGCGTCCCGACGTCTCGCCGCGGCGTCTCGACGGTCAGCGATTACGGATTGAAGCGTGGCAGGCGGCTCCGATATATATCGGGTCGGCCGGAGAGAGAGACAGTGTGACGGGCGTTATTGTCGCACAAACGGCACGCGGCGCGGCGCAGTTGTTGGCGCCGCCGCCCGGAACAAACGGCGCGGCGCGCCCGAAGTGAAAAACGAAAATAACGAAAATTCGCAACTCGGGAGGCAATAAACAAATAAAAGGCCGCGGGGCGCCTTTCCTCCCCGGCGCTGTAATGGCCGGGATTACCGAATATGTCTGGATTGCGCGCGGCGCCACTCCACTCCGGGACGCACCCGGGGGCACCTGTGGCGCGGCCCGCGGCCGTCTCGCTCGCTCCGCAGGCGCCGCGGGCCCAGCGCGCCGGGCCGCCGAGCAGGACAGAGGCGGCAGCGCAGCAGCGGCAGCGGGGGCGCAGTCAAACTGTTATGGGCGGCTGTAAACGTTATTGGCACTGCGATGCATTTTTCGCCAAATGACACAGTAAGAGGATCGGCTCATTCCCGTAGTCAAACAGGGCAGGGCGCGGCGCGCGGCGTGACCGGCGCGGGGAGCCGCGCGGGGGTGGGGCCGGCGGGGGCGGCGAAGCACACATATGAAGTGGTATGTATCTGCCGATGCGTGGAAGCCGTCATTAAAAGAGGAATAAAACTGCGGCCGGCAGTGCAGTAAAGTGGCGGAGAGGGGGCCGGGCGGGCTTTACCGACGGCGCGGGGATGGCTGGCCCGGCCGGCGGGCACCGCGCGGCGCCGGGCGGGTAGGCCGCCCACCCGCCACCGCGCGAGCTGGGCTGCCCTACCGCCGGGCGCCGCGTCAAGCCTAGCAGTCGATCTCTCGCGACGCGCCGCGGGGGCCGCCGCTCGCCCGGCCGATTTAGAATGTGGAGTAATCGGACTGCCGGGAGTGCACAGCCGATGTCAAACCATGATCATAAATACGGGGCCGCTTTTGTAGCCGCGGTCGTGGAGCGGTTTAGCGGCGCGACTTAACGGCCCCACGTGGCTTCTACACGCGCACCCTGAGACACCCCGCGACACACTAACACTATCTGTCTCCCTACGCCCAGCTCCTTCCCTCTCTCTCACTCACAAACACACACACACACACACACACACACACACGCACGCACACACTAAGCTCGCCATAGTGATGGGCCATTCGCGCCCGTACTTTCCTTGCGGCCATATTCCTTTAACGCGTTAAGGAGAGCAGCGCATAATGCCGACGGGATGAGATGTGTGTCCGCGATGGAATTGTCTCGTGCTGCCCGTCGCGGTGACCCTCATGTCGTGCACCGTGCAGCGTCCAAACCACCCCATCACATCCTCCGCAGAGCGGTGACTCGACTGACTGGAGGAGGACCAGGAGGGCAATTCCAGGCGGTGTTGACGTGCGTTGCGCGATTAGTGAGTGACTGAGACGTGTTAAGGGTTTCTACAAAACAAGACTAGACAGACACGTCTTGAGATGGGGAGTCTAGGTGGCTGGGTGTTCTAAGCCGATTTTTTGTTCTAGTTATACTCTGTGGTGTGGCATGGAGACGTCGGGGGCAGGCTTGCCTATCGATTCTCACCAAGGCGCCTCATGGCCCGTGCAAGTGTGCAACCCGTCCGCACGCCTACCGCCTACCGCTCAGAAATCACGTTACGCGCACAAACATGTTTTACACCATGTTTCCTGGAATTGCCCAACAACAAAGCAATAGGCCATCAGTTAAAACCTGCGGCGAAGAAGGTTTCCCACGTGTAATGCTTGTAAGGGATATTTTGTACTTTTAAAATTATGATAGAGCTTAAGCCTTTTACATTGCGGTTTCTTTAGAGATGAAAACACAGTGCGGGCGCGCATGGGTCGCAGCCGCCACGGCGACATGGCCACTCGAGCGTGAAGCACACGACGTTCCCCGCGGTGGCACAACACATGTCGCTGGGGGATTCAGATGGGAATTAAATTTCGACAGGCAGAAGAGCAGGAAAGGAGTTTCGCGCATAATCTCAAAAGAAGAAGAAGGGAGCGGCGCTGTCGCGTTCCGGGAGAGATTGAGTTGGAAAGCAGGCGTACCTGCGGCGCCCCGCCCTCTCCGCCCACCCAGCCGGAGTCCTCTGCTAACGCTATCAAGCCAATTCGGAACCGAGCTCAGGAGCACGCTTGATTAAACCTAGGGCTAATTTCGTGACGACTCGCGCGGGGACACAGAATATTATCAAATTTTATTTTATTTTGCTGCTTGATGAGAGATATTGCGTTACAGAGGGCACACACGG
>NW_026267151.1:2473116-2478685 GCF_000697945.3 Frankliniella occidentalis
CAACAAATTAAAACAAAATGTTACCCAAGTCTATACATAACACTAGCTTTGTTTCGCACTTTTGTGACAATCGCTCTCGGCAAACCACTCCTGTCTGCAGTATGTGTGGAAATCAACTCATTAGCTGACCCAAGGCTCGTTTTGAGCAATCAGAGCACGCATGATATTTTTTTTTAAGGAGCTCGATTTCGTTTGAAACCGATACATGGTGTATTACAGATGTTGTTAACGGGTTATTTCGTTACATTAAATTGTCCCCTATGAGCCAAAGACAAACAATAGAATTCACGTTCACCTATCCAGGATAATGAAGTATAAAACGACGGCTAACGCGGGGCAGCGGACAAGAGGTCGGCAACCGTGTTTTCTGAGAACATCAACAATTCAACGAGGCATTTGTAGATGATTAGGTCTGATGACAGACGGCCTACCTCAACTAGAAACGAAGGGTTGTCCGTCTGTGAATTCACAGAGAGAGAGAGAGAGAGAGAGAGAGAGAGAGAGAGAGAGAGAGAGGGAAAATGAGAGAGAGAGGGAGGTGATGTGAAACATTGATGGCGTGGCAGATGAGCCCACCGGTGGCAGTCTCACGGACACAACTGCTCGGGGCAGGTAAGCAGTTTCAGACTGACAGGTACCGGGTACCAGCGCGTGCTCCCCCCGGGCACAAGGGCGTGAGTGTTTACATTATCCCACCTGCGGCGTCAAATTGTTTCGTCCATCTCACCTCCACTCATCGCCTGGGATGGTCAAGGGGCACTGTTGAGGGCAATATGTGCAAAGCGAGTTTTCGCAAGCAGCGAAACTAAGTCGCAGGCTATTTCGTGTACTGACACACAACAAATTATGTAAAACAAATCGACAAGGGCATTTTGAGAAGATAATAATTTATACAATTCCTTGCTATTGCTTAACTCAGAAGGTTTGCATAGGGGGCCAGTCGCAATTATTTTGACATTTAGCTGTCCAAAACAACACTGAAAACGAAAGTGTGCAACTGGCACTGGCATGCACATGGCAGAGTTCGACTGCAATTGGTCAACTGTACTGTTAACAAACTCTTCATTTTCGTATTCAAATATCCAACCAAACACAGAGTGCAATGTATTGTTGAACACTTGCATGTGCACGCCAGTTTTTTTTATCAGTGAACCCCTCCTTGAAAGGGTTGTGATCGTTGTATGGTATTTATCTGAATCGAAAACGGGCACCACAAAAACATGGACTAGTAGAGCGATCGTCGAGAAAGTATCGGAAAACAGAAAAGTCATACCGATTTTAAAATTAGACTATTTTTTTAACAACTTTCAAACTCATTAAGTACTGTTCAGATCTGGTGGGTTTTCTGGAAATCGTCTCTCCAACTGCTTGTATAGCGGTTCTTGCTCCGCAGGAGAAGAGCTCGAGCTAGTTTCCCGCTGTGTGCCTCCCGGCGTGCACTGCACTGCTCACCCCGTGATCACCGTCACGAGGTGTGTAATGGCTCTTCACCCGCGGCGCTAGATCAACTCCAACAAGTGTGATGGGAGCAATCATGGGCCCGGGGCGCGGACAGTGGGCGCTGTCCAGCGAAGGGCCGACCTTCCCTGCAAATTTTACACTTACGCCCAAAAACACCACCTCGGATAAAATTGAAACAGATTGAAGATTCAAGCAGCTCGTGATATATCGACCAATTTACCCTCCGTACGAAGGACCACTCAAAATTCAATCTCTCCCTCCTCCACCTCGACGGTGTGCCCACGGGGTGATGAGTTGGTCATCACGTCATAAAAACACGTCCGATCGACTGCACAGCATCATTTGGGGCTGGCCCAGCCTGAGGTGTTGCTCAGCGACGCGCACGCGAGTTATCATTACGGTAATCACTGTTTGTTTTCCCTCCACTGTCCTCCGGGCCCATCACCCTGGACACTTACTGCGTCGTAAATACACTCCAGGATCTCCAGAAGAAAACTCTGTGACCTGTATACACAACAGAGAAGCATATGCATTTGTGAGATGAAATGATTAACAAAGTGGCATGTTAAAAAAGGAAAATTCACAAAAATATAGAACAACACTGGGAAAACAAGTGCGCGCAAAATTTGCAAACCAACGTGTGCAAGAGATGATAATAAACAGTACATGGTCTTTAACTCGAGTCTCGAGTTGCACACTTCCGTGGTGCGCAAATGTTAGACGTTTTGAAAACGTTTAAATTGTGCACACTTGGACACAGACAGTTCTCCACTATCAATACGTAGCATATGGCGCGCGGCTGCTATACTTTTCGGAAGTGTCGAAAGTTTAAACACCAACTGACGTGGAGCCTAGTTAGACACCACAAATGTGTCTAGAAAATGCACACCTGAACTGCAACATCAATTGGCGCGCAAAATTAAACACTTGTTTTACCAGTGAATGTTTGAATATATTTTATCCATTTCATCTTTTTTTTTTAAACTCATAGGCAATGCATTTAAAGAAAATGGGAGAGAACAGGGGGCGACCCTCTAGCCATGATGACTATAACAAAAACATAAGACCGGTCCTTACGGCCACAAAATTGTAGCGTGGCTTGACGGACACAAGGACACGCCTCATTTGACTCGGTGAGGTCCCCCTTGGCGTGGGGCTGAAGGGGGCGGCACGAGGGGCGTCGAGTCAGGGGCGGTAACCTATTCAAACGGGGGTGGCAGTGGGAGCAGGGGTAGCAGTGCCGTATGCTCTCATCTCTGTCTCACCAGACTTGATTGATGGTCTTTCGCAAGAGCGGGAGAGAGAGAGAGAGAGAGAGAGAGAGAGAGAGAGAGAGAGATGGAGCCGTTGCAAGGGATAGTGTGTGTGTAGATTTTCCTCGGACGCCAGAATTCGTCCTTCTGACCGCTTAATCAAGTGCTTAGCTCGGGGCGGCTCTCGGGAGGGCGGCTGGGGTGCCAGCTTTCCTCCCCCAAGCCGTCCGGGTGGGGCCAAGCCGAGCGGTCAGCTTCATTTTAAATTGAAATTTCCAGAGTGCTGCTGGTGTTATTGATGGCGGCGCGGACTGCCCCTGGACCACCGGACGGAGGTACCGGGACGCGACATGAAATGCAGTAATTGGATGAGCGAAAGCCGATGTAAGAAAAGCAGCAAAGATGCATTAGCAAACGGGCCATCGTTACCATGACAAAGTGTTGGTAATGGTGTTGGCGGACTGAGCCGAGTGGAAGAGGAGGAGTAGGAGGAGAGAGAAGAGGGGGGAGGGGGGGGCTTCCCATTAATCATGTTATTTATGGTGAAGGGCCTATGTGCTGTTGACGCGATTAAAGGAGAGATTGGCCTCAACAATAGAAGGGCCTAACTAGATGTCGCACCTTGAGATGGGATGGAGGTGGGCCCTCGGGTTTGGCGCTGTGATGTAAGCAAGCATCTGATCTTCGAAACAATCGCGCGGAAAGTATATGATTGTGCGGCAGCCCCGTCGCTTAACGACGTTCATAACGCATTATTCATCCAACGATATTTTTTTCTTTATTTGGTGTGCAAGACAACGCAACAGCTGGCTGATGTTGTTTGATCAGTATGGCCTCCCGAAACCAAAAAATTAATACATGCAAATCGCCGGAAAGAATTAATACTGAACGGTACGGTACTTCCGCAACAAGCCACAGTACAATTTCGCGCAGGACTGGATATCGGACTCCACTAATGATCAGGGCGGATCATTAGCACGACGCTGCAACGAATCGGACCCACAGGCGTGAGCACGCCCGTGACATACAGTCGGTTATCCTTCACGGAAAATCCTCAGAATGTGTCACGGGGCAGGCCCTGCTCAGAACTCGACTTGTTCAACCGCGGATGTAAAAAAAAATTACATGTAACGTGCCCACTCAATAAAGCACAACAAAACACGCTGTTCGTTTCTTATATGTGTAAGGCAATGTGTGACTGCGAATATCATTTTCCCCTAATTATAATTTTTTTAAGCTAAAAACAACTGAGTTTTAGCTATTTACAATACATTTTTAAAGATATTTTGACAGTAAGCGCTGATTTTCATCCAAGGAGTTATGTAGAAAACCCGTGAGCAAACCAGTTTTCCGTTTTTGTCCAACGTTTCAAAAATCTCTTTGGTCCTGGCTTCCAGTATAATGCTATATATAAGTCATACAGGTGCACTGAAAATGCACATGCACCGTAACGAACGTCGCCCTAGCCCATCTCCAGGTGAGCGATAGAAATCAAAATGCTGTAGACAAGTGAAAAATATTTTACTACTTTTTGCAGGTAAGCATTTATACACTTGCCGCTTTGCTCAGCCAAAAGAGTGTGAATAAGAAACAATACTCCTTTACAAATATGAACCAATTGTCGCACATTTACAACAATGTAAGTTCATTCACTCGCATGCATTTCCAGCGTGCAAGGACAACACATCCCGAATGTTTTCGACGCGTTAGGTCTTTCATTTCGCACAAGCGCACCAGTTGGGAACCGAGGGGGCACCAACTCCGAAATTTCGTGCACTGTGAATACACTCTAATAGTGAATATCACTGAATAATCACTGAATATCGCCTGAATACTGAGGGTATTAATTCCCTCGTGAACCGTGAATACTAGAAGTTACTGCCCCCTCGTTGGGAACCCCGCGCCCCCGCGGACCTGAGTGATGACATGGGAGTCACGGCGCTGCCTCTCCTTGTCGCTCGTGGCGTTATGGGAGGGGTCGCACTCGGTCGCGTCGGCTTTGCGCGAGAGCGTCTGGTGCCAACGGCTGGCAGCGCGTTTGGCGTGAAACGCTCACCGACCGGATCATGAATTTCAAACACGACCCGAACGATTTGGCGGAGATTTGTCGCAAAAAAGCAAGACAAATGATGTTGTGTGCGGCGAGTACCGCATCTGGTCGTAGGCAATCGGGTAATGGTTCCAAATAATGGACTTGCCGTGCCGCCCCGCCCTGTCCGCCGTCCCGCTGGCCGCGGTCTGTCGAAGGATGATTAATGTTCTGGTTGAAGGGATTACCGAAGGGTTGTGAGTGACCGTCTTGCGGCGTGCAGTGCTTTGCGGATGATACTCATTGCTGGGTGAAACAGGGAGGCCCCTCCTCCAAGCGTTTGCCGAAATTGGAAGTGATTTATTTCTTTAAAACTCTTTTTTCGGGGGTGGGGGGTTAAGCAAAGTTGACGAAGGCAGAAAACTTTGCAAGAAAAAGTCAAATCTAAACGCCTATCAAATTTGTACGATATTTCAGATTTTCTTTTTAACTGTGCCGAACACACGATACTTTCAGTCTTATTCACTAGACGCCACACGACGACGAACCGCTCTGAAAGGATGAGGAGGATACACGGAAGATGTAGAGCAAACAGCCCGAGGTGAGGAGGGAAGGGGACGAGTCTCGCAGAAATGATTGGGATCTGACACCCCCTGATTACATTAAGCCTAGTGGACTGCATATGGCCGCCCGCCGCTTGCGAAACACCCTCTCACTCGCTCCTTTGCCAGTGCCATTATCTTGGAGATATTGAAATAAAGTGAAAAATTGGTGGTGGGTCCGCGCCGAGGAGGAGGAGGACGAGGCTATGGGGAGAGGGGAGGGG
>NW_026267151.1:2484155-2490274 GCF_000697945.3 Frankliniella occidentalis
GGGGGGGGGCAGATTCGCGCACACACCGAGCACACACACAGCGCCATCGGGTTTGAAATAAAGTGAAATCTCCAGAACAAGTCGCTGCGTTGGCAGAAATGTGGAAACCGGCAGTGGTTTGGCCTACCTACACTTTGTTTTGTCGTATTGGATTTGTTAAACAATTATCACTGCTGAAGAAAAGGGGAACAGATTTGCATCATTCAGATATACAGAACCACAAAATCAAGGAATACTAATGAAATAAGTGCTATTCACAGCACAGGCTCTGCCCCCTCCCCATTCTTTCCCCCCTACGATAACCACTGTTGCTGAGTACATAGAAACAAATCACCTCCTATTTGAATACGAAGAGACCAATTTGCCCGTTTGGCCGCCAGCCCCGCCCTTCACTACCCGACCACGTACCACCACGCCCTGCTCCACCCACGACAGAGACCACTTATTTTCGAAAACCCGCTTCCGGGACGCATTGGGGCAATTTTGGCCCTTCTCCTCCTGAGGGCAGGGAGGGAGTGGGGCGTGTCTGGCGGGGGGAGTGAGAGAGAGACGCTGGGGGCGCCGCGTACCACCCCGACTAATAAGGCAAGGCATGCAATTACTGTTTTGTTTAGCACATGTTGCGTTTTGGCCCCGTACATTCAGACATTTGTGGCGCGCCACACAAATCGGCAGATTAAAACACGTCACTCTAATCACAGTAGTTCTTGTTAATTGCAGCGCCGCCTCATTTCGGCCATCCGGTAAGCAGTTGCAGGTTGTTCAACACGATTGTTGTGCATCAGCTTGGTTTGTTCAACTACTTGGATGTTATACTGTAAATTCCGAAGCCAGTACGTATGGGCGTTTCTGTAACTATCTTTTTAAAATTCAGCACGGAAAATAGCAAGAAACGTAGAGACGAAAAAATCGAGAGAAAAGTGCGTTCACCCGTCTATAAACAATTGATTGATCAGTGGGGAGAACGAACAACAGCTGCATACGATTAGGATTTTGAATTTCGGTTGGTTCTGGTGTGGAAACTTACTTCTGTCTTGTTGACAGCAGCTTACTTACCCCGACGTGCGATGTGAGCCCAGGCCGCTGTCCGCCCCTTCTCTCCCGTGGCGCGCTGTGCTGTCTTATCATGCTGGAGACTGGCGGCCAAAGGTCACTTCGGCCATCCCAGCTGCCGAGCGCCGCCACCGCAACGGCCAGTCCTGCAGCGGGAGCCGAGAAGTGCGCATCAGATTGACAGTGTGCCGGGGAGCGCCGTGGTGCCAGTGGGGTGGAGGGAGGTGGCCCAACAGCCTCGGAACAGCATGGATCGACAAAGTTGTCAAAAAAGGCCGGGTCAGTGTTACAAAGCGTGAAGAGAGTTTGTGCAGTTTGTGCCGTAGAGTGTTGTGATGCATTTGCATTAGTGCGGAAGTTAAGTGTGTTCGGGGCGTGCATTATCAGTGGAGGGAGGTGGCCCAATAGCCTCGGAACAGCATGGATTAACAAAGTTGTCAAAAAAGGCCGGGTCAGTGTTACAAAGCGTGAAGAGAGTTTGTGCAGTTTGAGCCGTGGAGTGTTGTGATGCATTTGCATTAGTGCGGAAGTTAAGTGTGTTCGGGGCGTGCATTATCGTGTTGTAAGTATACCTTTAGATGCTTTAGTAAAACGAAAAAACAAACAAGGTCTCCGCTTTTGTGGTGGCTTGTGCCGGGTTTTTCGGAGGTCGCATTGCACACTAACTGGGATGTACTTTTTCGTACATGTTGTACGCAGTTATTCGTGCGTAGGGATTTATGCACAAAACGAGCTTAATTTTAAGTACCGGGTGTAACTATGAACACGCAGCAGTGTTGCGGGATTGCATACTCAATATGGCCGCAGGGGCCATGGCCCCTTACTGGTGTAAAGAGTTAGACAAACCCGCAACACTGCTGCGTATTCACAGTTACACCCGGTGTACATATTCATACAGAAATACGTTAAATTTTTGTGCATTGACTATGAACGTATACTTTTTGGCCTATGTTTGCATAAAATTATACACATTTATTGTGTATGATTTCGTTCATAAATCCGCACGATCGTCACTACATACGACCATGTTCGAGAGAGTACTTTCCCAGTAAGTGTATGCATTTTTGTGTGAATAAACATGCAGATCTATGTGCTAAATTATGTTGACATTGTACATAAATATATACAATTTCTACGTGATTATGCAAGAAATTGCACTGATAAACCAAAGTGTTCAACTGCTCAACACTTCGCTCGTCCCCTCAAGTAAGCGCGTATCTATTGCGTGCGTTTCAGAAAGTACACACTCGCTGGGTACGATTTGGAAAGCACGCAACTCCTGGGCACGTGTCAGAAACTACGCAAGTCGATTTTTTTCACAAGTCGAAATTGTTTGCTCTTTTGATAGAAGAGTTGATTTTACACGGAATAAGCTAAAAATCTCGACTTGTGAAAAAAATCGACTTGCGTAGTTTCTGACACGTGTCCAAGAGTTGCGTGCTTTCTAAATCGTACCCAGCGAGTGAGTACTTTCTGAAACGCACGCAATAGATACGCGCTTACTTGAGGGGACGAGCGACTTGTAAGCGTGCAACTGCAAGTTGAATACTTGCAAGTGTTCAACTCGTTAGGTGTGCACTTGCAAGTGTGCAACTCCTCGGTTGAGCACTTCCTACTCAGGGAGCGTTCAATCTAAGGAGGTATTCAACCGGGGAGATGCACACTTGCAAGTGCACACCTATCGAGTTGAACATTTGCAAGTGTACAACTATGGACTTGCACACTTGCAAGTATTCAACTTGGAGTTGCACACATACAAGTGTTGAGCAGTTGAACACTTAGTTTATCAGTGTGTGCATTGTGTGCATGGCTGCTCATAAATCTGTATGTTTAAGCACATGAGAGTACAAAAGGGTTCAGTGCGTTCAGCTGATGATTGAAACGATGAGTTGCATACTTGTAATAGTTCAACTCCATAGTTGCACTGACAAACTAAGTGTTTAACTGCTCAAAACTTGTAAGTGTTGTACTGCAAGGTAAATACTTGCAAGTGTGTGACTACAAGTTGAATAATTGCAAGTGTTTAACTCGGTGGATGTGCACTTGCAAGTGTGCAACTCCTCGGTTAAGTACTTTCTGCAAAGTGAGCGTTCAATCTAAGGAAGTGTTCAACCGAGGAGTTGCACACTTGCAAGTATTCAACTTGCAGTTGGACACTTACAAGTGTTGAGCAGTTGAACACTTACTTTATCAGTGTGTCCACATAGTGTTCGACTCGGTAGTTTTGTAGCTTTTCAATTGAATACTACCCACAAAGGGAGAGTTTAATAATCTAAGAAAGTGTTCAAGAGAGGAGTTGCGCATCATCCGAGTTTAGTATTTGCAAATATACAACTATGGAGTTAAACACTTGCAAGAATTTAACTTGCAGTTGCAAACTTACAAGTGCTGAGCGGGCGGAATCGACACCAATCCCTAGCAGAGCTAGTTTAACAAAACGTTTTTGGAAAGGTTAAGTGTCAAACCGTGTCACAGTTTGAAGTGCAGTACCAACAGTACTGCAGTAATATATGCGAAACAGTTGTCTTCAGCAGTAGCGTGTGTACATAAAGTCAGTCCGATAGAGAAAATTGTTGTGAAACACTGCAGACTATGCTACATAGTGTTGAGCACCTTGCATGTGCGCGCCAGTTGAGCGCTTTATTTATCAGTGTACAATGCACATCAGGGTAAATTTCACTGTAAAACCTTGAACTATTTTCACTGTGCTTGGAAAGATAATGCAAAACAGGAAGCGTCTAGAGATGTTTGGACCGGGCGATGGTTTGGAAACAGTACGGGTCAGAGTCAAGTAAACTGCGCTGTTTTGATGGCTGATATGAATAATTCTTGGAGAAAAGTCTTTCGTCTGAGAGAGGTGGTCTGAGGAAGAGAGGAAAGGAGGGGGGGGGGGGCGCCCAGCAGCGCGGACCCATTAGTGGGGCTGTTCGAATGCAAAACTCGTTAAGAATCATGTCACAGCACCAAATAATGTCTCGCTATTCTCCTACAGCCCCAGCAGGGACAGACTGAGGCCGGAGTTCCGTGCATCGAATGAGTGACGAAAATTATCGCTAACCCCATTACCGATTCCTGAGGGGAGCATGGGGTGGGAAGTAAATAAAAAAACAAACAAACCATTAAAACGGAATTCTCGCCCTAGTGGCCTGCCAAACGCCTTAGCTGCTCTTTTTGTCTCAGTTTGATAATGCAAGACGTAAGAAACGCTAATTTGATTAGCCGGCATTGTTTTATCGGCCGCTGAGTGAGTCTGAGTTCCGTTGGGGGTGGCGTATGTTTTTTTTTGCGCTAGACGAGGAGGGTCATTGGAGGGGTCCGCTTTTTTTGACGCTTGATGTTTTGTTATTGAACTGTTGATCCCCAGAAAGTCGCCCCTGCCCGCGCAACTTAATTGTGAGGACAAATGAAACAGGCTAAATGCGTCCTAACTTGGTGTGCGATATCATTTTTGAGGGGCCCTATACACTGTTATAACCTTACAAAGCGAAATGCCACATCCTTTGCAATTGTGGAGCATTTGCTCTGTAACTACAATGCATTGCTTCGCAATTGCGAAGGATTTGGCATTTTGCTTCGTAGGGTTGTAACTGTGCAGGGAATGGAGTGGATGACACTGACAAAGAAAGTGTGCAACTTCGAGTTGACCACTTGTCAAATTGTCATTGCAGACTTACTTTATTAGTGTAACTGAAAAGGGAAGAAAGGGAAAGAGGGAGTGCTCTACTAACTATAATGTACTTCTTTTGTACATATCGTATGAAGTGATACATGCGTACTCAACTATGCATAAAAACGAGCTTAATAGATAATATGCTAAATTTTGTGCATTAAATATGTTTACTTTTTTGTTTTATTGTTAATGCATGAAATTATACATATTTCTGCCTGATTTCGTGCATAAGTGAGTTCGCATGAATCACTTCGTACGATCTGTACCAAAAAGTACTTTCCTAATGGGAGTGTGTCAATTTAAATATGTACACACTTAAGTCTTATAAACACTTTTATTCACAGCATACTGAGTTCTGTAAGTAAATATTAAGCATACTTCTCCATACTGGCGTATTAAAAATGCGCATGTGGAGCATGTTTACAGAAATCGGTAAGCTATGAATAAAAGTGTTCATAAGATTTTAGTGTCTACATTGCCTACTTTAAATAAGGTGTACGTGGCATGTATACTTTCATTTATGTATACATGCCCACGTACGCATTTATAAATTGGATTTCCTATTAATTCCTTTGTGTTCCGTTTAAAAATATTTGAAAGGAAATCTGATACCACAAACCGCGTAACGACTGTAATAAGACTTCTAGTTTCCCTTCTTTCGCCGCGCCATGCGGCTCTTTGCTGGCCGAAAAATTAATTTTGTTTTTCCCGCCGGAGGGTTGAAGAGAAGGGTGAGAGAGCGGGGGGTCGGGCTGCGAGGCAACGAGTCAGACTGCAGGAGGAGCTCGTGGAGGTCTGGCGCCATCACCTTTTGTTCACAGAAGCGCCAAGTTTTTGTTTTTGGCATCTGTTATTAAGAGATGAAAGGGTTTTAGAAAAGGGACTAATTGGCAGAGTGAAGGAGCCTGTACCGTCTCAATTAGCTCATTCATCATGTCGCGAGGTGCTCTCCAGCTCGATACCCCCACCGCCAGAGCCAGAGCTGCAGTCGGCCAAACGCTCAACGGGCTTGCAAAGGACGATTAATAGTATGCATTTCAGGCCGCGGAAGAAGACTGATGGAAACAAATCCTGGCCAAGACGTTTTCAGAAAAGTAGGCAAGCACGGAAACAAAAGATGCAACAGTAAAACAATACTAAAATACTACTATTTACAACTGCGACTTATCGAAAAATTGAAAAGACAAGAGTTCAGTAACCAATTTCATTGCCTAGTGCACGGGGGTTTTTCTCGTCAACCCGCACTTAGTGTGTTAATGCGAGGTCTTACACTTGCCTTAGTGCTTGCGTAGATGTTTGGCTTTCCTTTACTTTGCCTCAATTATTGGACATACAAGAGGGGACTTCGATACCTACAAGGAAGACACACGTACTTCTGGGCTCCCAGGACAGACTC
>NW_026267151.1:2490324-2491346 GCF_000697945.3 Frankliniella occidentalis
TGCGACGTGTCCCTTTCGTTTTTCGAACACGTCGACATGTCCGACGGGGTGCCCCGCGATAGCGCCCCTCCTCCCCCAACGAGGGGCAAGGGGCCCAACTCCCCTAATTGGAGGGGGGGGTAGAGAAGGGGAGAGGGCGTGTTGCGTGGATATTCAAATCATCTCGATGTTACTCAGACAAATGACTGTCGCTGGTATGGTGCGGGCGGGCAGGGGGAGCGCGCGTGTCGCAAGCACCGCGGTGTTGGGGGCGGGAGGGAAGCAGCTTGGCCAGCGCATCCCCGTTAGAAAGGGGTGTGTGTTTCTACTCGCTCAAGTGTTCAACACACTCCCTCCTAACTACCAACAAAAACCAATTTTTCGTTAAGGCGTATCAAGACACGTATTGGTGGCTCAGACCAAGAAACACACGCAAGATTCGCACTTTTCTCAGTGTGATTATGAGATTCATGTCTCACGCGTGCTTTCCAAATATTTGTCGCATTCTTAAAGGTAGCTAGAATATTTCTCATCCCAACCGTTAAGTAGTGAGGCGAGAGGGCTCGTATGAATGGCAATGGGGTGGCTGTCTCAATCAAAGTGAATCCGAATGAAGACCACCCCGCCAGCGGCCCGCTCGCGCCCACACCCACCCACACCATCACACACGTACACAACACTTGAGATTGATGTTTGCAAATTTTTTTCCCTTTCACGCCCGTGACAATGCGCTCTGCATATCGCCCCACAGCCTCGGGGCTCGTCTCAGCAAATGCACATATCCACGAGAGGAGAGGCGTGTCGCGGGGTGGGGCCGCGTGGGGGTGCCCTGCCCCGCCCCACCCCGCCCGGCTGTGCCAATCTCGCGCGACGAAGAGCCGGACGAGGCGTGCAAATCGCACACATGCAAGTGATGTCTCGTTTCCCCCCCTCTTTTGGCAGTCTGTTGTTCGTACAACGCTTCGCGGGAAACTCGATACTGTACTTCTACCTGCCCTTTTAGGTGGGATTCACATAATCACGCCCCCCCCCTCCAACTGCTA
>NW_026267151.1:2496006-2497140 GCF_000697945.3 Frankliniella occidentalis
CCCACCCCCCTCAGCTCGCTAGCCGATCACCAGGGCCACTCCTCACTTTGTGATGTTATTAATATCGTTATGGTGGACATTGGTCCCTCCACGCACGATGTACTCTCTCTTTCACTCACACTCCTGCACACTCTTACACAAACGCGCGCACACACACACACACACACACACGTACACCGCTGCTCACGCGGGAGCAGGGCTTCGTAGCGGAATCTGATCAATCACTGTCAGTGTGGCTGCCCTCTGGTTGAAGCCGGCGTTGGCGGCGGCGGGGGCGGCTCCGGGGGTGGACACCGCCGCGGCGGGTGGGGGCGGCCACGGTTACAGGCTCGGTTCCCATGGCGGCGGCGCGAGGGGGTGTAGTACCATGCACCGCGCGGGGGTGGGACGCGGGGGCGAGGCTCGCTGAGAAGGCAAGAGATAGAGGGGAAAAAAACGACACACACGGCATCGCGCACCTTGACTCATTGGACAAGGTGTGTGTGTGTGGGTCCAGCAGCATCGGGCCGGGCGGGGCGGGGCCGAGTGACAGATGGTGTGGAAATGACGGATTGGGCCAATGCCTCCTCCAAACTAGGCGGCGCGGCGGCGGCGGCCCAGCCGCTGGACCCTTGGACCCCACCAGCCTCACGGCTTGCAGCGGGAGCGGGGCGGGGCGGCCGGGGCGCGCCCAGGCGCCCAGGGCTCGCCGGAGTCGGACGGAGCGCTGATAACATCGACGCCGTGAC
This sequence comes from Frankliniella occidentalis, assembly GCF_000697945.3. Taxonomy (NCBI): domain Eukaryota; kingdom Metazoa; phylum Arthropoda; class Insecta; order Thysanoptera; family Thripidae; genus Frankliniella; species Frankliniella occidentalis. Next base: position 2,496,735 of record NW_026267151.1, read on the forward strand.
ACCGGAGGCGTCCGGCGGGGCGGCGCGGGGCCGACCGGGCCGAACACACCGACCAGCCGACGACAGTGATAGCGCGGGGGGAAACCAGCCGGCAAAAATAAATAACGACCTTTCCAAAGTTTTGACGACGATCGCCCGACACACAGAGAGACGCAAGGCTGCTGACAAACTCGCCCGCCGAACATCCCTGCTGGCGCCCCCCGTGCGGCTCACCGCGGTCACCGCTCACCTGGCGGCTGGCGGTGCAGCGGGCCGTGGCGGGCGCCCGCGGGCCGGTAACAGCTGCGCCCCGGTAAGGTGCAGGTAATTAGAGCGGTGTCCGAGCCGCAACTACTCTGAAAACTCAACAGTGTACATTGTATGCTGAAAAATCAGCGATCATTGATGATTGCTGATATATCAGTGT
>NW_026267151.1:2504630-2513840 GCF_000697945.3 Frankliniella occidentalis
TAACATGAGCAGTTGGTCCAAGAAATTTACTTGCTGTACAATTAGTGGAACACTTTGTATTTGATGCTGCTTTAGAGGCTATGGAACTACGTGTTTATTGCATTGGGCATCAGAACTACGTGAGTCTACCCTCGGTCCTCGGAACTACGTGAGTCTGTCCTGGAAGCCCAGAAGTACGTGTGTCTTCCTTGTAGGTATCGACTTACACTTGCCCCGAACTGTACGGGCGGGTTACCCGGTGTATACTGCACGAGGACTTACACTTGCCTCTAATGCCTGAGTAGGTGTTTTGAAGTTACGTTAATTAGCCTCTTAATATTTCCAGCAAATAGGGGACTTACACTTGCCCCAACTAGTAGTGTAGCGTGTTGTAGTCAGAGGCTAAGCTCGGCGGTTCCAGGTTCAGGGTAATTTATAACACTGTTAATTATACAATTTGAACAAGACTTTTATTTACTATCAAATGACACAATAATTACAAGGCCGTAGCCTGCCTAATTCCTAACCCTAACAACCTCTCCTAATCCTACCTATCTGGCCCACCGGCAAATCCACTCACTTAATCTGTTGATGATGCACTGACACTGGGGTATCCACTGCACGACACTCGACACTTCACAGCACTTGTTGTTCAACTGTCCCTTCACTTGATGGTCACTATCACTTCACTACTTGTCACTTGTGCGAACTCATTCCACTCACTCTCTCTTTCACTCAATACTCCCTCGCTGTCCCCGCTCCACTCTTGCGGATCTCTCCACCTGATTTTTAGGAATACTAACTTCATATGGCAAAATATTGCACATGACTAAGGGTATGCATCTAGGGTCTTGGATGTTAATTAGATTGTTCGCGACGTGTGTGCCATCAATCGAAACCTCTGTTTGCTCTATCACAAAGTCCCCTTTTAACCCTTTCCCCTCTTTACTTGTTTTTACCTGTGTTATTATTTCAGTTTTGACTTCAGTTATAGCTATCACTCACACAGTCACTCACTCTCTCCCTGTCTCAGCTCAGACCCTGTTTTGAACGAAAATGGTCCATTAATCCCTCGCGGCGCTAGTCGGACAGGGCGAGCGTCGTGCCGCCGCGGGCCGGCCCGGGCGGAGCTCGGTTGTCACGATCACTCTGACCACTAGTGCTACTATCAAAAGCCGCAACAAGTGTCCGCAGATCTCGTTCGAACTCTGCTAGAGTCTTTGCTTCTGCTGTCCTACCTAGTGCTTACTAACGAGAGCTAGCCACAAGTATGTAGTGAAACTTTACTTCTTATTTCATGTTCCACTACACGAGGGGAGGAGAGGGTAAGGAAAAGGATGGGTGATGGGAGGAAGAGGAGAGGAGAAGGGGGGAAGAGGAGGAGAAGGAGAGGAGAGAGGAGAGGGGGAGAAAAGCGCCGTCGGCGTGACTGAGTACAGCGTGGTCGATGAGTACGGGTTGCCTTAGAGTGATAAGAGACGGCTACTGGCCGGGCGAGCGTCACCTTATCAGTCTGGAGGCTGGTTCGCTTCAAATCGGTGAGCTGCGGATTTCAAGTGTCGGTAGGTGCTTGGATCAGCCCTAGGCGCGTTACCGCATTGCCTGGGGAGGTCCCTATACCTCTGACGATGGGGCTTACCGTTGCCCGGAGGCTGCCGTCGCCTAATGCGAGGTCGCGCTCCTCTTATATATAATCTGCATGCAAGGACTATTATGGCTGAATGACAACAAACTAATTATGTTAAAATAATAAACTGTTTATTGTTGCAACTTACATTGGACAGGTGGTGTCACTTTGGATTTGCACACAACACTGTGCTCGGGTACACACTCACTGTTCACTGCACTGTACACTTGCACTATTACACTTAACACTTTTAACACTTAACACTGAACGATCACTGTCACGGGGGTACACTACACGGACACACTCCTCGTCTCCACTCGTCTTCACTCCACTCCAACTACTACTCGACTGCCCCGACTGCAAGCCAGTCGTGCGATATATAGTGTCCATCCGTGTGACCCTTGACCAGGTCGCCCTTCGCCCTCCATGCACGCGCTCCGTCCCAAAACCTCCGATGTTTGGACCGCGTCATGGGGAAAGGTCCGGGCGCCCCTCCGGCCAGCGCCGGCGCGCTGCCCCTTTGGACTTTCCAATATTTGCAGTCCTCCGGTCAGCGGCCAGCGGCCGTGCATGATGTGCAGTTTTACTTATCTTATTTATGGGATGTGTAGGACAGCGGTTCACGGCAAAACAACCCGAGAACAGCGTCCCTACAAAGAGCAACAATAGCCACCGAAGGACAAGGCAAACACTGAGCACACACCACGGGCCCAAACCTAAACAGACCCTGTCCGCAGCGCCAATTGTAGACGAGGTGTTAGTGGAGCTGGTCCGACTCGTCTACGGCCGCGTGAGAAAGTACTGGTCATTGGTTAGAGACTAGAAGCGTTAGTAAGCGAAGCACTATGCGGTGTATTTAAACAAAAGCAACGCACAAAACCAGACGTCCTATCTCACTACTACTAGTCAATGCCTAGTCCTTACCGGTGTTTCCTCCTTCGTGGTCCCTGTCCGCAGCGCCAAATGTTGGCGGTGAAAATAATCATTTACTAGGATTCCTCAATGTTAGAAATCCCGGGCTCGGCCGCACGGAAAACACGAAGTCCCATTTTTTGAGGGAAAAGGGAAAACTTTGAGGGAGTCATAACTTTGAGGGATCTTTCTTGAAAAATAAGCACGACCCTCAAAGTAAGTCACAAATTTTGAGGAAGTCCCTTAAAGTTAGCGTGGCTGCTGCTGCCCACCTCGCTACTGTAGAGCTTTGTAACAACTGATCAAATTGTCAGTTGGTCAAATTTAATGTGTTTCTCTTAGTTGTAGAGCTGCGGAACTCGTCCTGCAAATTTTGATGCGTGTACAATGAGAAGAAATAAAACTGATTTTTTGAATGATTTACGTGTGCAAGTACGTCTAAAAGCACGTAAACCATTCAAAAAATCTGTTTCGTATTTTCTCATCGTACACACATCAAACTTTGCAGGACGAGTTCCGCAGCTCTAAAACTTAGAGAAACACATTAAAATTGACCAACTGACAATTTGATCAGTTGTTACAAAGCTCTAAAGTAGCGAGGTGGGCGCAGCAGCAGCCACGCTAACTTTAAGGAACTTCCTCAAAATCTGTGACTTACTTTGAGGGTCGTTCTTATTTTTCAAGAAAGATCCCTCAAAGTTACTGACTCCCTCAAAGTTTTCCCTTTTCCCTAAAAAAATGGGACTTCGTTTTTACCGTGCGCCAACTCCCGGGTTAGAGCGCTACCGTAGCCTGCTACCTCACGGGTGCCAACATCACCCGTTCACTCATCCCGTACTGGACCGTCCATTTCCCTACGCGCCACGCCCGGCAGCAGCCACATCCCCGCGGCGCCCGGCAGTTAGGAAGGCACCACTGCAGGTCAGAGGGCAGATCCCACGCGTGGAGCCGCGCTGACCGATCCTTCACCAGCGCGTAGGAAAAGCACTCGGCCAGCGCACGGCTGGCCCAATCGCCAAAACAAGTGATATGTGATATGACGGTCCGTTGCGCAATGAGTAACTTCACTGCAAAAATAGTGTTGGCGACTTCAATCTCGCCAACACTATAACCAAAATATCAAATTGGGCACGATCTTTTATCGGCAATCCTTTAGTATACAGTCAACAATTAAAAAAAAAAAGTTTGATTCGATTCGGGAATTTACACTTGTATGACTCCCCTTGTCAGTGGTATAGGCCCGGCAGGGCTGGCGGGTCCGATCCACTGCCTATAGGCCATCTTCTGTCGGTCGTTAAAGCACCGTGGACGTCCACGCGGGGCGGCCACGACCGGAGGACACCGCACAATTAACACGACACGTGAACGCCTCTCACGCCCCCCGGCTCCCACCCGACCCAAGTCCCTCGCACACGTTGCGCGATGCCTGGTCGTCAACACCCAGTCGTAAAACCCTGGCCAAATTTGGAGCTACAGATATTAATAATGGAATGAATGGCTGACACGTCGTAGAGGAAGGGGGGAGGGGATATATGAGTGCTGGACGTTTCGCCGCAGCGCCGTGCCTTCTTCGAGTTTTCCTGCTGTTTGGCTTCAAATGTTTGGACGCGGTCTCGCAGGTCGTTTCTTTATAATTCTGGAGATGCAATTTTATTTTGTAACCCGGTATTTTGTGCAAGTCCGCTTTACCCCTTGTGTTCTCGCCTATGTATCAGGTCTGCACCCCTGCCCAGATGAGGCAAGGAGACGCAGGCGCTGCCCCCAAAGGCCCGCTGACTTTCCCGTAGTTCCTCGGTGTGGCTCGCCGGGTCGGTGCGACACGGCAGATGAGGCGCAGCTCTGGGCTAGTTTGCCTTGATTTACGGCTTCATATATAGTGTGGTGGGCGAGTCAGGGCGGGGAGCGGTGGCGCGTAGAGTAGCGGGGCCGCTGTGTCGCAGCTGAGGATTTGCAGATATTTGTTATGGTGGGACATGTGCCTTATTAGTCGTAAACCTGGTCGCATCATCTCCTGTGTGCGGCTCTGCCGTAATAAAGACGTATCTCAAAACCTTCCCACTGGACGGACGGGTCTGACACAGGTCCAAGCCGCCCCAGCCCGGCGAGATAAGCAGAACGTAAAACGGAGCAGGCGGGTCATCGTGCGGCTATGGCTACTGCAGTGTTGGGTTGAAACAGGGGGCTGTCGCGGCCGCAGCACTCACCATCGCGCGCTAATTTCATATAGAAATTAACCATAAAAGAAGCGGAATGAGCAGGGGCGGGACAACTGTATAATAGCGTATATTGTGCCCGTTAATATATTAACGGCACAATCATCGATTCGCATCGCGATTTGCCAGGGTAGAACACGAACCAGCCAGCCAATGGTGTTTGATTTTTTTCCAATCTTTTCTTTTCTACACGAGACGCGCCGAAATTCCTGTTGGATTTTGGTCTCCTGTCTTTCCAGATTATGCTGCATATTAACGTTCATGTATGATCGTCTGTTTAGCAATTACCACACAGTTAGCGTCCAGGACAGCTCGTAGATGTGGTTGTTCATGATGTTGCTAAAGCAGGTGGTCGGGCTGGACTCGTGGTCCTGCCTCATACATTCACAGAAAACTCAACCTTTATACACTTATCACCTCCCGGTCGGCCCGCTCACCGCTCGCGGTTCGGTGCATGTGAACCAAAATGTACATATAATCTCTCCCCTCCCCTCCCGTTCAGTAGCTTTGTCGAATTCAGTTTACATAGAGGCCTACATAGGGAACACCAAGGGTTAATTTAGAACTACTGAAGGTAATTATTCAATGAACAAAACACAATTCAAAACTGGTGAACCCTTATACTAAACTCTACGTTAAAGAACTCACTGTCTCTTACCATCCCTTAACTCAAAACTTCCTCGATCGACTGTCTGTCTTGGACTTCCTCAACTCTCTGTCTTCCTTGCTCCGGGCTGGAGCACCCCGCTGGCCCGCACCCTCACGGGTGCAAACCTGCGCATTTGGACACGCCTCGGTTCACAGGCGACCAAGTACATGACGTTGCCGACCACCACGCCCTGGTAGCCGACCTCGTCCTGGAGCAGGCACGCCACTGGGTCAGAAATGGCCCTTGCAACTGCCAGCCGGCTGCACAGCGTCTCGCGCTCGACCCGACAGCGTTCCACGAGAGCGTCCCGCTGCAGTTCAACCATCCTCCGCTTGGTCATGAGCTCCTGAAACATGGCTTTGGCGTTGATCATAGTTACCAGGTCCGCGTTGGCTGACAACATATCGCTTTGGTTGGTGTTTCTAAAGGGGAAACGCCCCGTCGGCCCCCTCTCAACAGCCATCAGCCGCTGGTGCTCCGTCATGTAGGCCGTGTTCTGCCAGAGCGGGTGCGTGCGGCCGATCTTGATCGCGAAAAGGTGCTCGTCGATCTTAGGGACGGCAAAGAAGTCCGCCTCCCCGTCATAGTACGTCGTACGCTGTACTGGAGCACCGGATTCAGGAGACGTCACCCAGGACCAGGTCTTCGGCGTACCCCTGCATCAGCACGAACGCCTGCCCCGAGGGCATGACGACCCGGCTGTTGTCTACCTCCACCTTGAGGTAGACGGTCTTCAGCTTCAGGACGATGTCGACTGTCACCAAGACGGTTTGGTAGGTGACGCCCTCGGGAGACGCCAACGTTCCTTTCACGCAGTTCCTCTTTGTGTCATACTGCCGACGACGGGCACGTGAGCCGGCACGGTGTCGTTTCTCTTGACAGGTCCCAACGTCACGCCGTTGTAGTGGAAGCAGCTGGAGTCGTGGATCGTCTTGCATGCCTCGCATCCCAGGGTGACCACGGAGACGCGTGTACCATGGAAAACCTCAGAGCTGTGGGGATTCATACCGTATCTCCCGTCTCTCTAAATGCCGTGATGTGCTTGTCATACAACTGGACAAGGGTGTTTAGCATTGCGTAATCATCTGGTCCGTCCGCTTCACTTTGCGCTATAAGCATGACTTTATGCATATCCTGAGTCAGCTGACTGATTATGTCATGCACTGCGTCTGACATTTTTCACTTGTTTTTGAAACTTAGTCTGTTAGGGCGAACATTCATAATTAATATTGTGTTATTTTTCTGGAGGATTTTATACTAATAACTTAGCCTACAATATTACGCATGCTCTTTGCTTTACTTATGCTACTCTGGAAACCCAAGTGTGTACTTGAACGCAGGAAATACTGCGTACTTGTTGGTATTCAGTATTTCCTGCGTACTTGGCCATGTATTCAGTATTTCCTGCGTACTTGGCCATGTATTCAGTATTTCCTGCGGACTTGGCCATGTATTCAGTATTTGCTGCGTACTTGGTTAAGTACGCAGGAAATACTGAATACATGAGTAGGTACACAGATCACAAGGGATACCTGGGTCGACACCACAGTATCAGGGCGGGAAGTAATATTTTTTAATGAAATGTTGATGGTAATACTAAATACGATTCAAAGTAAAATAATTGTTATAGAAAACTACTCAAATTTGTGGTAATATAGCACAGATTATCTTGTTGCAGTTTCTAACAGCTTCTGATTCTTGCTTTCAACTAATTCTATGTCTCTCAATAAGTTGCGACTGGAGGCCGGACAGTTCAGCAAATCAAGAGAATAGAATCTTTATTAAATTTGTATGGAAGAAAATGTCTCCCCTCTCTAACTGTTTTTATTAATTTCTCCTGTTGTGTGCATTTTGCAACTCAATCAACTCACCATATCTCCCCTAACCTCTGCATTGCAAGGGCCACCTGCAGTCTTGATTTATGCACCAAAGTTACACCATGTTGTAGTATACAGATGTTCTGGGTTGTGTTGACTGAAAGGCACCATTTCTTTGGATGATAAGGGATAGCAAAACCACAGTTTCTTCACAAGTATGATTGGTTGTTAGTCAGTAATGAAAGTGAAATGACTCAACGGATTTAAAAAACAGAAACATTGTCTTCTGCTCAACTCGAGACTTGGGCTTGACAAAAACAACAACACGCCGATATGAGAAATTCATCAGCTGATGTCCCTCGTGTAGAACAAAGGCGACGACGATGGCGCATATTGGATGACTGATGGTCGCTGGTTGTGGATTCGTTCGATGAGTCGGTCTATTTGGTCTAGATCATCTTCTAGACCGCTGTCGTATGCCAACATAAGGTTGGCCTGCCTCTTGGTCGCCTTGCGCATTGTTGTGCACAATTTGAGAAATGCCCTCTTCTTGATGTCGAATAACCGCCATCTGCTCTCAAAGTTGTCACACAGTTGCTTGAACGTCTGCTTCATGGTGTTGTCACTGTGGCGGCTGGAGGGGACTGTGAGGAGCTGGCCGGAACGCTGGCAGTTATATCCGCGGCTTATCACATGGGCGCTGTTTTGGTCGCGTCTCGGCCTGCCGGTCGGCTCCTTGTTGCCCGTGGACCGGCGGAGATCTCGGCCTCGTCGCACCAATCATTTTTTCCCATGGGGGGTAGATGTCTTGGCTCCCCCAACAGCGTTGGTACAGGTGCGTACCGGCCGTCCCCGACGTGCTGCTCCGTTGGAAGGTTGTACGGGCGACTCGTGCGTTGCGGGTTGCGGCGCACATGTGGAGCAGGCGCCGTGGCTGCAACTTCTCGGGCGTTACAGCGATAAGCCCTTCCAGCGTCCGTCCGGCCCACGCCAAGTGCATCTGCACTCAAGTGCTGATAACATGTAGAGTAGCGCTGAAACGCATCTCTACAGTTATCTTTGCTATAGCTACAATTTTCCCTGCTCTTCCGACGGCCCGCACAGGTCCAGCACGGGTACACGACTGAAGCCCCGACTGCTCCGTCCGCGGGGGTTATAAGGGCTGGCCGTATCTGCACTTTGACCCTACGTGGTCATCACGGCCCGTACTGTTTTGGTAGTCCAATCTACCTCAGTAGTTCTCGGGGTACGGTGGTTCAGTGTTAAATGATATAGTTGAGTACAGTACCACAGGTTTATTAAGGATCAGCCCTACGGTTCCAAACAGACACTCTGCATAGTTGAGTAAGGTCTACCTTTCAAAGCTACACGTAAAGCTGTTCCAACCCTTGCTGGAGGTTGCCAACGACTGCCGATCTGTGCGCCCGAAGGAGCCTGGCGCGGCCCAGGGCAGCCGTGCATCCTGAGTCTTATCAGTCCACCTCTAAATGCACTCGGCAGCTATCGATCGGAACCTCAGAGCAAGGGTGCCTACCTAAACTAATATTCAAGGCTCGTCCACGCTGGGCGCATAAGGCGCGAAAATATCAAGGCGGGGGACCTCTTGTCGTGCTCCACGACAGAAATAGCCTCCAAAAAGTTCTCGACCCCGAGAATGAAAGGATCGAAGAAAAACAAAATCAATGAAAAAGGAAACGTTTTTAAAAAATTAACATTAAATTAAATGCAATGGGAAGCAAACGAAAACAAGAAGCGTGGACGACCAAGTGAGGACAAACTAAACTGAAGTAAACTGATTAACAGAAATTACATAAAATGTTTTCTATTTCAGCCTAGTTCTCTGGTTAAAAGATTTAAAGTATTCAAAGCGTGGGGACAGGGCAAGTTAATTAAGTCAGTTTTAAGAAAATAACCGTGTAATTTGAGTAATTTGGGTTCATTATTAGTTTGTGGAAATAGCTTTGATTTGGTTACGTTGTATCTTTAAATGTTTTGTTCTTAGTTCTTAGTAGT
>NW_026267151.1:2514150-2549680 GCF_000697945.3 Frankliniella occidentalis
TTTGTAATATCCGTAAAGTTTTGGTTTGAAGTTTTGGTTTGAGTTTTTGTGGAAAATAAATCAATGAGAGGGATTTGTTTTGTTGTATGCCATGTAATTTAGATTTTGAAGTTAAACAAGGTGTGTGTTTTGGTGATTTTGAAATCCATTTTTGAACGTGAATGTTTTGAAATGTTGTGTGAAATTAAAATGTGTTAATTAATACAAGTATTCGTTATCAGCAGTCACAAATGAGTCCAGGTCCAGTTAGGAAATGTTAATTTTGAATTAGAGTAGCAATTTTGATTATTTTTGTCTTTTCTTTTCTTTTAAATGTTTCATATTTTCACTTTGTAGTTTTGGTCCAGTTTCTTAAATTCTGTAAATTTATTTGTAATTCCAAAGGTTATCAGCTTCTGCGCGTAAAGTTTTGAGGGCAAAACTTGTTAGGGGGGGAAGGAATGTCGTGAAACCAACAACAGCTAAAGCAAAGTTTTAATTTGTAAAATTTTGAATCTCCCGCCTAACTGCAGTGTCAACGCGAAGCTAGTAACCTTTCATATTTTTGCGAGTAATAGCGCGCGTGTCGGCCGGGAAGCCGAAGGGTCACCTCGAGCACCTGCCGAAGGGCAACCAGCGCCGGGCGGGACCGCGCGGGGCCTCCGGGGCCGGAGAGCGGCCGGCCAGAAAGTTAGTCAGGAGTAGATATCATCGAGCAGTAAGAGTAAGAAGTTTGTAACAACAAGAGGACACCCCTAAGACCTGGCCTGGATACGAAGTGGCTGCTGCTGTCTGTAATTGTAAGTATTTGATTAAATTATATATTTGTATTTAAAAACTGTTATCCCCCTGTCTGATCCGGATATCCTGATATTCCACGCACGTAAGCAAGTTTTAATTTGTCGATTTCTGATGTCAAATTATTCGGGAGTTGTAGATAGGTAAAACTAGTCCGCGAGACATTTTGCTCCCGTCTCGCACTTCAAAGTATCAACACACTAAATTCTTTTCGGCCACACATCGCATATTTTTGCTTCTACAACAATGAATCAAAAATGATAAGAAAAGGGGAATAACAGCAAAAATAACTAGGCAGGTGAAAGACTTAAAGAAAGATAATGAAATTGTGCTTCATTGTCAATAATTTTTGTCGAACTGTATCGTAAGAATTGTCACTTTGAAAAGCGTTACACATTGCGGGGGGAGCACTCAAGAACAAAACGCGAAGCACAAATACACTAAAAAGTCACGGAAAACAAACTGGAGCACACACAAAATTACAGCACTAAGTATACATTGCATGCACAACCCTGAATAAAATGAGAGAACAAAAACAGTAAACACAACCCAGAACCCAGTCCCAAAATCCCATGGATCGCATAGAATTCCATGATGTGTATTCCATGGTCAGAGGTCTCTTCTTCATGTGAGGCTCATCAAATTCCATGTGGTTTGTGATGCTATGGACGTTCTACCATTAGAAAAATGCTTTTCACGAGGGCACTACAAGGAAAACGGCTTTCCTTGAAATAGGGACACAAGGAGAAATTTTATTTCTTTTATGGGGGATTCTTCATGGAACGATCATACATCCATGGTGAGACCTATCCCATGGGGCATTTTTCTGTCTCCCCCAGGGGAACCATTTGTAGTGTAACTTTACTTCTGATTTCAAGTTACACCACACGGGGGGGAGGAGAAGGTAAGGAAAGAGGAAGGGTGGAGGGAGGAGAGGGAGAGGAGAAGAGGAGAGGAGGAGAGAGGAGCGCCGTCGGCGTGAATGAGTAGCGTGGTCGGTAGGCTGGAGTGATAAGGGACGGCCGCTGGCCGGGCGACCGTCACGTTATCAGTTGTGAGGCGAGTTCGCTTCGAGTCGATGAGATGCTGATTTCAAGGTGTCAGTAGGTTCTCGGATCTGCGACAGAGTGTAAACTCGGAGCAGCGGCTAAGTCTCGGAGCGGCGACTGTTCTCGGAGCTGCGACTGATGTTAAGTCTCGTTGGGGCCTCGCTGCCCTTGGAGAGAGGGCAGAGTCTCGTAGAGAGAAGTCGGTGGATTGCAGTTGAAGAGTAGTTTATTGGTCCTTTCCCTAATACAAGTAGACGGCAGCAGGTTCCCTACAGCGGTGCTGACCTTTACTATTCCTAGCGAGGTTCTGGTGTGGAGATGCTTCTGGTAGCTCTGCTCCGGAGGGTCTGCCCTTCCGACCTGCCGCCGCCCGTTTTATACCCTAGACGGCTCGCTTGGCTTGGACACGGAGGGTAACGCGGGGAGGGCGGAAACGCCTGGAGGGGAGCCCTCGGGCGGCACCTCACGTGCGCGAAAAGAGAGAGAGAGAGATATGGCGAGGGAGGAAGGGGGGAGGAGGCGCCGGGCGTGCATTCCAGTGCAGCAGCCGTCCGCCCTCCGCTCCGGTGATAACAGCTCGCCTCGTGAGGCCGAGGTTGCGTAATCCGGTGCGGAGGCCGCATGCTTGCTGTTTTTGTTTACGTCCGTCGGCCCTCGCCGGCCCTTCCTACTTGAATGAATTTACGTTAGTTATGAAAACGGGTATTACACATTTTCAATGAATATGGAGAACGCTGTAAGATCTCTTATTATTGGTATTTCGACCTGAAATTTGGTAGCATCTACAGCGAATTTTAGTAGGACCATTTAAATTGCAATAAAGCATTCCGGTAAAGCTAAAATGCAGAAGAATGCGAGGAAGAAGAAAACGGAAATCACTATGCTTTTACATGGGACTGTCGTATTCTTGTTTCCTAATTTCAGCTTTACCGGGATGCTTTATTAAGTCTGAGCACATTTTTCTGGCAACTCGAGAACGGTTTGAGCTACCAAAAGCGGACACCGGATTTGGCTCCGCCTCGATTCCAACACCCCATACACATGCTCTCTACAATTCGACAAGACGTGCCTTCGTCTTTTTATGCACTTTAACATTTTGATAGAACATCGTGGAAGTGCTCTCCATGGAGACGGTCAACCGCCATGGAACCTTATTTCCATGGACATTCTTTCACATGGAAGTGAGCAAAAAATATATGGAAAGTAACGAAAGTAATCTTCCCTGGGAAAAAGCTTCACATGACTTTTAAAGTTCCATGTCTCATGGAAACACTCATGGGATTTCTGGACTGGGAAAAACAGAGAGAGAGAGAGAGAGAGAGAGAGAGAGAGAGAGAGAGAGAGAGGGGGGGGGGGAGATACAAAGAATGTGATGCAGCACGAGGTCGGGTCGGATAGGTCAGTCGCGACGAAAAATAGATATAAAGCACACCAAAAATAATACCGGTTGCATCAATGTTATGATAAGAGTCCACTCTACCCGTCTTTCCACGACCCGCCATGGTTACAGAGGCTGAGTAGTTAAATGCTAGAGCATGCTTATGGTACCACTGGTTTTGAGACCTTGAATTAACGGATCCAGTCCTCGCCGATCTGCCCGCTACGTGGAGTGTCCCGCGACGCCCGGCCAGCGGCCTCCCAGCAGGTCTTAGTGCGCGCAAGCGAGGCAGCAGACGCGCCGGCCAACCCTTGACCTGCTGAGCGGATGCTGGAATGAGCAAACAAGCTGCAGAGCGGTCCGAACCCGGCGAGTGACCAAACTGTCAAAAATCATTCGTTGGCGCCCATTAGTCCGCCAACATACTCATCTCAGGCTGACCAAAGGGCAAACGGGGAACGGGCACGGGCGTGCCTGCTTTTAACCGCTACTTTTTCTGTATCAACCCTCTTCTTCAAGTAAGTGTACATCTCTGTATCTAGTCAAAAATAAAGTTGTATTGAATAGTCTTGTCCAGGCTTTCCTCATTTGCCTCACTCCTCTGTCGAACCGATGGCTGTGATTGCTTCAATACTTGGACAACTTCTAAAAATAAGTAAGAAGTTATCCACAGGCCATGATAACACAAGCTAGGTCCATTACGGCGGCCCAAAGAGGAAGACCGAAAACAACGCAGAAAAATACAACTGAATACAACTGTAAACCACGCGCCGTTAATCTGCGGACTCGCATGCTGTTTGATGTCTTCGCCATAATGGAGCAGACCTGGCGCCGGGAGAGAGTCACAGAAAGTGACAGGGAGGAAGAAAGGAGAGGAAAGGGGGGAAGGCGGTGGTGGTAAAGGGTTGAATACAAGAATCAACAATCTCAAACGCTGCGTGCTTTCATCCCCTTGAGCGACAGGAAGGCGGCCCAGCAAAGAGCTAATCGAAGTGCTTCTGCAGAAGGGTGGTGGTGGTGTTGGGAGGTGGGTGGTGGTACGGCAGGGGAAGGACCGTGATGTGTCCTGACCAGGAGGACTCATCAGCAGGTGAGGCGGGGGGTATAAAGACGTTACACGGGCTGCAGGGGGAGCGAGAAAGCAGAGTAACGCGGGGAAATACCACTGCCAAGGAAATGCAAGAGCATTCAGAAAGTCAAAGTCCTTTATCGTCTCTCTTACTTTTCCCTCTCACTCCCATTTTCTGTCCTGCGCCGCAGTACGCGTCGCTGCTTCCGCGACATACTATGTAAACGTCGCCTTTGAAAGAGAGCAGGCCGCAATAGCCACTCGCTGCACTTCATATCTCTCTCTCTCTCTCTCTCTCTCTCTCTCTCTCTCTCTCTCTCTCTCTCCCCTTTTCCATTCCTCTGTTCCCACCACACCCTCACTTCCCTCTTTTTCTCTCCTGACAAAGTCCCGATTAGCTTCCTATGTGCCTATGGGTGCAGCAAGCGGCTCAACTTTGATGTTCCGTTTGTAGAGCACCCTCACGTGTGTTCAACGAGAGAGAGAGGGGGAGAGGGAGGGGAGAGAAGGGTAAAAGGGGGGGGGGGGGTTGCACTGTCACTGCAGTCGGAATGTCGAGGGGGTTGCGGTCAGCAGGACTTGGACTCCAACGCAATGTGATTTTGTTTCCAGCCCGCATACTTGTGTCGGACAATACCGGCCACTGATCAGCAGTGCTGGACAGAGACGTACAAAAGAGAGAGAGGTTAGGGGAGTAGGGGAGGGGGTGGATAATTTGAGGGCGGAACCCTTTGGTTAGGGAAGCCTACTCCTCCCGATCGGCGCGGTATCCGCGCCGTTTTTCTTTTTTTTCTTTTTCTTTTTTTTTACAACAATAACGACACGGAAAAATGCTATACGTCCGTTCCGTGGCCGATTCAAAGTTTCGTTCTTGTCGCGTGTTTAACGGCGTGATCCTTGAGCAGCGAGGTTAAGTCTCTAGCCTTTGTGCACTCTTGTGATTTCCTACTCGGGAAATGACTCAATCGTTGCGGGTGGCCTCGGGGCATGTCACCACACGCCACTATAGGAGCGCTGCCGCCGCATAGTACGATGGGCCGTGACGTGCTGGCTAAGCCTTTTATTTGCATCTTAATATTTCTTTCGTTAAAAAACAGAGAAAAAATCTTTAGATAGACAAAGTAAAGCGCGAGACTCCTGCCATACAACGTGCTAACAGCACCCCTTCTTGACTTTTCTGTTAAAAGTAGCTTAAGTTTACAATGTAAAAGTGGTGATGTAAAACTTATTCAGATGGGTTCAAAACTAAACGCTTCTAGTGTCAAAATATTCACAGTTTTTCTCCTCAACTAAAAACTGAGTAGCGTCTTTTGACACCAAAATTTTGTGTTCCCTTCCGAAAACACTAAGTTTTTGGGTTTTTGATCACCAAAATTTTGCAGTTTCTCAGGGAACGCCAAAATTTGGCGTCTTACGGCGCCAGATTTTACCGTCTTTAGATGCCAATTTTTTTTGTCTTTAAACGCCAATATTTTGGTGTCTTAGGACGCCAATTTTCAGCCAATTTCCAGTGATGCAGTTTTGAAGTGTTGTTGCCCTGCAGTTATTTTTTAACAGTGTGCCAATAAGGAGTTTATTTCTCGAAAAGGCGGTTTAGTCGAAGGACAAGTACTTCAGACCTATAGGCGCGTGGGAAGTAGTTTTCGAAAAAGAAGTTGACGTCAGCGCAATATGGAATCGGAATAGAAAACTGGGAAAACAGAGCAGCCAAGCCAAAGACGAGCGAGTGCAAGCGCAAAAGAGGTAGAATAAAGACATCCATCAATGTCCGGGTAGGACTGCCGCGGTGGGAGAAACAGCCTCAAAGGATTACCCCTGGAATTACAAGACGAACCTTCATTAGCATCGGTATCTCTAAGGGAGGGGCTTTAGACACACGTCCCCTCCGAGTGACGCTTTATCTCATTGCTTTTCAACCGATTAGCAGAATGCAATTCTTTTAGTCTGTTCAATGCATACGACCCTCTTTCTTCCTACGTTCAATTCACCATACAGGTGTTTCACACGAAAAGTCCCTAATTTTACTTGGCGAATCTTCGAAACAATGGCAATTAATAAAGACGCATTTTGTTCCGCGTTCCTTGCTTCCGCAGCCGGCTCTTTTCGGGTGACCTGCACCGCTCCCCGACCGATGACAGATCGTTTCCAGACCGAGCGCGGCGCGCTTACGGCTTGCCGCCTAAATTTTCATCCCTCTTTCTTCCCCCCCTGGCGTAAAGCTCCCGGGAACAGGGAGGGAAATTAAACTCATGTCACGGCGCCACGCATCGCGTCGGAGGCGAGATGGATGGTAAAGATTTTTGGCCGCGTTTATATTAATAACTCTGCAGAGCTCGGCGCCCCTCTCTCCGCCACTCAGTCCGACGGCGC
Organism: Frankliniella occidentalis; assembly: GCF_000697945.3. Classification (NCBI taxonomy): domain Eukaryota; kingdom Metazoa; phylum Arthropoda; class Insecta; order Thysanoptera; family Thripidae; genus Frankliniella; species Frankliniella occidentalis. The sequence goes on from NW_026267151.1 coordinate 2,520,794, forward strand.
GTTTACTTTTACTTCGAGCATCGCACAGCGTTGTCCACAACCCGGCACACCGATCAGAACAGGGGCGGTGGGCCGTCATGGCCGGGCCGACCGCGAGGGGCACGGAGAGCTCTGTAACGGCCCCGATGGGACGGGCGCGCGGTGTGACATCGTTTCGACGGCCATGTCGTTGGCTGGGATGGGCGCGGGGGCCGCTCGCTCGGGTCTGGAGCCGCGGGGCTGAAGCCGCTGGGCAGCCGCCCCGCCGGCCGGACTCGTGTCACACTAAACTAGTTATAGCGCCCTTAATGGCGCCCCCGGCGCGGAGCGCGCGGTGCCGGCGCCGGCATTGTGGACTCCAAAGACACGCGGGCAGCGCGGGCAGGGGCGGCGCGCGCCCACCGCCGGCGGTGCGCGCGCCGCACATGCAGAATTCACTCGGCGCGCACAATGCCCGGGCAATCATTTGCAAATCACTGCGCTCTGCACACGACCCGGAGGCGGGCGGCCGGGCAGGCACGCCAACCCTTCCAGCGGAAAACAAAAATGTTGTTAAATAAGGTCAGGATGTGACTTTAATCGCGTTACCGTACTGATTGAGAGGGGTTGGGGACGGGGCGGTACACGCCACGGGGCCCCCCGCGGAGAGCGGGCGCTGATTGTGCAGCGGCGCGCATTGTGGACCGTGCTCCATACTCGTCCAGAAAACGACGAGGCGAACTCCCACTTTCTGTTTACTGTTCAAAGGCGACAGCGAATAATGCCGCCACGCAGAAACGAGACTGTTGAATCGGCACGAATTAGGACGTTTTGCATCTTGGAATGAAAAGATTCGTGTGTCCTGTCAGACAGCCGACAGCCGCAATCGGTTTGGTCCCCAAAACGGACCCGCTTGCCGCTTGGTCAACGCATACCGCATTATCTTTGACAATCCCCGATTTCGGGCGCGCCGAGCATTGGCGAAAACTCCTTTCAGTTCGCGTTCGTCCTTAACAGGCAGCGCGGGCTTCCCCGACGTCGCCTCCAATTCGACTTCTTTGCAGACAAATCAGCGCGCTTGTCGCCCGCACCTGCCCGCCCCGCCCCCCTCCTCGGCCCCGCACTGCATTACGCTCCGGAGCGACTCCGCGCCATAAATATGCAAAGAAGACGGCGCGCGGAATTTGGCGGTGAAACTGGAGACGTTGTGCATCATTCGTCACCCGGACACATTAATCACGGCTCATCTGCATCAGGATGCCGCGCGGGCCCCTGAGCCCGGGCCGCTGGGCGCGGGCGGCCGCCCCGGGGGCACCGCGAGCGGCGCGACCGCAATCATGTGGCCCGCGCGCGTTACTGACGACGTTAGAAAAGAACACTTATTCATTGTGCAAATGTATCGAGTTAATACTGTACCGCAAGCAGCAAGGCCTGTAGCGTGCGGGCCTGCGTAACGTCGCTCATTGTTTTGGTAGTGGTTAGCAAACCATGGTTGCTCCAATGATATTAGGCGGTGGTTCAGTGATGCTACTCTGGTTTATTGGTGAATTAAGTTAATGACCTTTCCTCATTCTACTTATCACGCGGCCCCACCGTTGCATTTTTCAGCTGCTAGGGCTGGGATGCGACCGGATGGGACTGTCGCTCCCGGTCGCTCCGGTGCTCTGACCAGCCGAAGCTCCAGTCGCGCTCGCTGATGCTATCTGATAACGCGGCGCTGAGGGCCCGCGAATATTCAAACAGAGGCCTAATCGCACCCAAGATACCATGGCGCCGAGCGAGTAGGCAAGCAGCGCAGCAAGGCAAAAAAAATAAAATAAAATAACACGGGGCATCTAGGACACCCTGTATCTGTATTCTAACGACAAATTTCACAACGTTCAGAAGTCACGAAGAAAAATAAACATAATAAAGTAATTGTAATTAAAAGAAAAGGCGAGAAAAGGGTGTTACAAAAACAACAACTTTACTCCAATTTCCGTTCGGGCCGCTATACTGGAATCAGCAACCTCTTCTCATATACTGCAGCCACGCATTCAGTCGTAACAATGGCCGCACACCGGTTATGAAGTGCGATGACAAAGGTCGATCGATCACGACTACGAATGGAGTGGGGAGTGGCACGGTGAGATGAATCAACACAAAATTTTTCGTGGTAGACAGTACTGAGATTTTTCTAAATTTTATCCCCAGAAAGAAGCCGACAATGGCACGTGCGACGCCTCGAGCGCTGATAGAGTGGTGATTTAAAACCGAAAAAAACGCGACAGAAAACAAGGCTACGCGCCATCACCTCAAATATGTGAAAACCATACGAGATGGATGAGCCGTTTTTCAAAAGAGCTTCATTAGGTTCATCATTATGTGATTTTGATTCGACGAGACGTACCCCTGTGGTGCCTATCGGCAGCTGGACTCCATGAGTGACCTGGCCCCCAAAAAATGTTATTCATGCACTTCAAACTTTTCTATGCAGAAAAACATCGTGAATGCGGAAGTGGGTGGAGACGCTCACCCCGATTGTGTTTCCTGGGGTCAGCGTGCACCTCTGCACAATGCAACAGGAGGGGAGGGTATGCAGACGCTCCTCTCCCCTCCTCTAAAAAACTCAACAAAGAAGTGGTGAATAATATTTAGCAAACTGGGAGCCCCGCAGGGGACAATGGCCGACTTGTCAATATTTTGTAAACACAAGATAGTGAGGCTGAAATGCAGTCTCCTGGGTGTTTTTCTTCAACCTTCCCCCAAAATAGTTGGAGTGTTCGAGATAATGAGATGATTGAGGATTAGCCACGTGGCGCGGGTCAGGGGGATTACGCACAGCTCAGCTCAGCCCAAAAAATAATACCTTCTGTTTCAGTGGAAAGCAGTCCAGAATCAGGCGACCAAAGTTGGCAATTGTTACTTTGGTGCTGCTGGATTTATCATTGTCATAGCCCCCTGTTCACTGGACGGACGAGCTCGAAACCATGTTGTGGGTGACAGAAGGAGAGAATCCAACTTGTCGTGGGTGACGGAAAGAGAGTGTCTCACTTTTGCTTCGTCATGCCGACTCATCGCGTCAATAGTGATCCATCTGCTGTCCGACCAATCAGGCCAACCACCTCACAACAGCAGCTGGCTAGAAATGGACCAAAAGCATTTCTATTCACTGAGATTTGGTGTTAGGGGCTTGAAATTCGTTGTTCGCAATGCAAAAGCCCTTAGGCCAGTCGCGTGCCACGCGAGTGCAAGGAGTGCATCCTGTTACACAACTGCATTAGTCCGTCACATGACTGTATCGGTGATATATTGATCTATTGAGTTTTCAATGGCCGCGGCGCAACGGAAGCAGCTCGACAGGTCATTAACAGAGCAGTGCACCGGCACTGCAGCGTCACTCGGGATTGTTTTACTGAGGTCACTCGCCGATTGGTGCAATCATTTATTTTGGAGCAGTTTGTGTCATCGGCGCACCATTAGTCATCGCCTATCGTTAGCTCTGACCTGCTACGTCTCTCCATGTCCTTTCCGAGGATTCCAATTTAAGTGTTGTGTCAACACGAGTGCCCCTATAATGATCCTAGACACCCGACCGATCCGCGTACTGGAAGCAGCATCCAAGTGCGGACGTGGCAGGCTAACACTTCCAGTGTCCAGTGTAAGCTGATAGGGCCAGCCTCCCTAAAATGTCATAATAGAAGTCATTATGCGACGCTCGCGCACGCGCCCCGAGTAGTGGCGATGGTGGCTCAATCGCGAGACATTGTTGTCAGAGGAGCGATTGATGGTGAAGCAGCGAGGCATGGCCACCATGACCCTCAAGCAACACAAAGTACGGATCTCAAAAGGATCGGCTCTTCGACTCTATCGTAGTACTCTACGGGCTAAAACCGTTCCACACTGGCATCACTAGGTTCAGCGCCGTCCTTTGAGAGACCAGAGCAACGCGGTCGACCGGATCTGCCCCGCTGCCCATTCTCGACCCTTCCGTTGCGTGCCGTCCGTTGTCCACGGGGTGCTCACACTTCATTACCAGGCCAGGTCCTGAGGCCACCGCGGACACTATTATCTTCTCAGGTGGCGACTGGGCGCACCTCATATTTCAAAGACGCGTCGCCCTTTCGCACCATTACCTCACAGACCCACATTCAAATCCTAAATTGACAACACTTTGGGTTCTATTAGGTGCGCGGAAGTCCATCATGGGAACACACACACTCACACAGTGAGAGTGCGTTATGAAGACAAATGCATGATGGGAGTTGTAACTATGGAAACTCGCCAACGGAGAGAATTTGGTGCAGACGGAAAAGTAAAAACTTGGAAATAGCTACTAATCTATTTGAGGCACGGTAAAAACAATGTCTGATTTTTTTAGGGGAGAGGGGCAAACTTCAAAGAAACTCCCATACTTCAGGAGATCTTGAGGAACAATTCAGAAAATTACCACATTTTTAAAGAAAAACACAGGTTTTGAGGAAGTTTTTCCGAATATTTCCTCAAGATTTCCTGAAATATAAGAAATTGTTTTTGCCGTGCGGATTTGAAGACGTCTCTACAATTTCTAATTACATGAAACGTGAATAACAGTCCAAGGAGGGGGCTGCGATATCGCACGTGTCCATTCCTAATTTGTGCGCTGCAGATGGATTTTTATCCGTCTACGTGTGCCGCGCGCTGTCTGTTCGGGGTCATTTCGCCCAAACTCGCCAAAAGGTGCGGACCTGCGGCGGCGCGGCGCTGAACTCACGGCCCATAAACTTTTATGCTCCAGTCTCGGTGTTGCGTCTGCAGCTGGACATCATGAATATGTATGCTATCGGATGGACCTCATCAAACTGCTTTTACGACTCTTTTCATTGTCAATCACGCACCCGCCTCGCACAGTTGTTAGTTTTTCCGCCTCAAAATTGGCATTGGAAGCGGAGGAGGAGGAGGAGCATCTGCGACAGCAGACTGGCTTCGGACAGTGCGGCCTGCGAGACAGCTTTCTTTCCGGGTGCGAGACTCGCTCCTCCCCAGCCCGGGCCGGCCACTCATGAGGGGTGTGCGCAGCTTTGTTTACTTCCGCCACCCCTCCACTTTGCTCAGCCATAATCTTACGTACGGGCCGGTCGCCGGCTAATTAGCCACTTTTTGTTCCACCACTGGCCGGTGACACAGTGATGTTTGACTTCTCACGGTCGGTCAGTCCAGTGTTGACCGTATCCGCGGCCCTCCCATTAATAAGCGCCCTCGTTCCGTTGACAGCCTGCTTGTACCGACAGACATTTACTTTTTGTCTTGCGCGACGACGAAGGCCTGCTTCCCGCTCATGGGAAGTAAAGGGTTGATGATGACAATAACAGCTGGAACCTGCGCACTCAACAAACTAGCAAACACCTTGTGGACACATTACGCAGTACTGCATATGAGACCCCGTCGACTAGAATGCACAAATGCGCCATATGGAGCGGTTCAAGCAAAGATGAGTGACTACGTCTTTAAAAGCGGGCGCTAGCGCGACCACGAGACTCGCCATAGCATTATTGTCAAACACGGAATATGAGCGAGCTGTAGTTGCCATCCGCATAATCTCCTTTTTCCAGTGCAGCGGGCGCCGCGCGCCACTCTATGTTAAATTAATGGCATTACGGGCACGGCACATAATCTCTCCCCCTACCCCCGCCCCCTCGCTCTCAGCCATCGACTATTTCTAGCGGACAATGGGCGAGCACTAGAGGCGCCGCTGCCCTGCCGGCCGCAGTGAGCCCAAAGCTGAGGGGTTTTTAGAATTCGGTCCTTTATTTCGCACCAGGCTGCACCTGTCAAGAGACTATAGGCTTGTGTGACGGGCCTACAGGACATTCCACTTTTAGTGTGGCTGACCGTCCGAGGTGACGAATGTGATGACGCACTGCCGAAAGGTTATAGACTTACCTCGGCATTGTGCTCGCGAGTCGGGTGATGGATCTGTTGTCGAGATCAAATTTTTATTTGGGGAGAAAAAAATACTTCTACGCGGGGTTGGGTGAAAACCCAGCAGGCTGCGAGGGTTGATTGGCCTGGAGACAGACTGATCCGCACACAACGCGCGGGCCAGCGGGCCAGAGACAGGGGGACGCGATGGAGGGGGGAGTGCCAGACTACCCGCGTTCCTTTTTTTTCATGGTGAATCGGAGTAATGGGGAATCATGGTCTATTAAAGGTAAGCGGACGGGACGGCCAACTCCCTTGCAGATAGAGACTGCAGCGCGGCTGTCTGCTACGCCAAAAACCAAATCATGTTGTTTGGATCCCGTTGGCGCTCGCACACACCCCCGTCGCCCGAACTACACGCGGCAAGAATTCCTCCCGCAGCTGATAAGGCCGTGGATGGCGGGCTTTGCCCCGGCTTAGAGAAGGGTTAGGCCCGCTCCCCGGCCCAGCCCGCTGCTGCGCCCTGCCTCCCGGAGATGTTTTAAATCGTCACCGGTCCTGGGAGCACGGCAACCCCCGCCGCTTGCCTCCCCGCTCCCGGCCTCACAGTCAATCTGTCGCTCAGCCCGGTATATGATTTGTCGCCCCTGCGAGCCATGCAGCCGGCAATGCATGCGAATGGCCCTCAATCACAGAGAGCAGCCAGGCGGGCTGAAAAGGCCGTCCACAATGGCGTTGGGGCGGGTGCAGCGGGGGCGGGCGGGGCGGGGTGTTCAGGGGCTTTTGTGAACACGACGCAGGTCACCGGCGTGCGTGCCGCCGAGACCGCGCGGGGAAGAAACAATCCCATCGTGTATGCACTGCAAACTGCAAGTCCATGTGTGCACCTGACAATCCATAGCGCCGCGTTGGGTGGGAAGTAAAGGCGGGAAAGAGAACAGAGGCCCCGCCGATGTCTTGCTTGCGTAAAATGGGATGGGAAGGCACCGCGTCCAAACTGTTTGCTGAGCGCTGATTGCTCAGTCCTCGCCAGGGGGCGTACTGGTAACGACTTAAGTTCTGCTCGCGATGTAACACAGGTCGACGGTGGAAGGCCCACCCCCCCCCCCCCTCCCCTCCCTTCTCATTCCCTTGTCTGTTTCTCTCTCATTTCGCGGGAGCGGCAGACACGGCGAAAGCTTTTCCCTGTCAGAGTCAACCCCTTTCACGGAGATGCTGGTGATGCAAAAGAAAACACCACCATTCACTTCTCGGCTATTTTCACGCAGTCCTCGTCCCTCCCCTCATCCCTCTCCCCTTCCGTCCCCTCCGGATGCTGGGTCGCGGGCGACACGCCGACACACCGACACTCATAACCCCGAAAAAATAAGATCGGAGAGAGGAAAAGAGGAGGAGTTGAGAAAACAGAGGCTGGCGGCCAGGGCCCGTTAGGGTGATTAATACGAAGGGGGAGAGGGGGTGGCGCCCGGCGGAGGGGGAGAGGGGGGGGGGGGACGGCGCCTGGCGCTAAGGCTGAGGGCGCTAACTGCTGCGCTCTTTTGTCTGTTGTTGATTAATGAGGGTAAGGGTTAGCCCAGCCAAAGACGCGTTTTTACTTGAAACTTATGCAGATGAGCGCGCCGCGGTTTTGTAATAGTTGTGTTTAAGTCGACGCGCCGGGTAAAGCAAAAGGGCGATTCGGGAGGGGGGCTGGAGGATTGGTTTTCGGATACAGTGAGATGCTAAGAAACTTTTTTTTTCTCCCTTTTTGTTAAAAAACGTCGACAAACTTTATACTTCTTAACGATATTATGGTGTATCAGCTTACGGCTGGACACAAAAAAAAACAACAAAAAAACAGGGGAAACGAAGGCTTGGAGCTGTGAGACGCGGGGGTATCACATGTCAATCAATATTATTTTTGAAAGTATGCCGGGAGGGATCGAGCAACAGCAAGGAGGCCCGATAAGCAGAGATTGACCGCGGACCAGCCAGCCCACGTCCTGAATAAGACACAACATTCCTCCCGCACCATTCGGCCACGTTCAGCTCCAGAACGGGCGAGGGGTGGCATTATTTCAGCGACAAATGTTGTCTTAAACAACAACAACAACGGTGTGCAGCGACCAAGAGCTGGAGGAGAGGATGGCCGGAGACAAGAGGAGAGGGACGGAGAAGGGCCGACAGGATAAAGAGGGCGTGGTGGGGCGTGGCCACAGTAGCAGGCCGTCCACTTGCTATATTTCCTTTCATGGGTCGTTGCTGCTGAGGCTGGGGGTTAATGAGGTAATATTGCTTTGATTGATCTCTCCGGCAACGCGGCACGCCCACGAGGCGCCTCTCTGCCCGCCTGAACGTACCCGGACCACACTCCTTAATGTTTTAATATTTATAAACGCCAGAACGAATGCGTGCACTCTGTTTGAAATATATCAAAGCACAAGACGGGCCCCGTGCGAGCGCTCAGAACGCGATTAAACCCGTGAAGAAACACATAGTTTTCGCAATCGGAATAACACAACTTGTCGTACTGAATTAGTTTTCATGACCCTTAAAGCCCGTCGGCCATAAATTATAGCCCTTACGACCTGAACGGAAAGGCACACACGCACAAACAGCAACGCGCGCACACACACCTCGCATCCTTTCGCATATTGTCGAGTAATAAAACCCGCCACGTAATTCGGTAGGAGGGGAGGTGGGAGGTAAAAGGTGGTGGAAGACGAAGGGGAAAAGGGGAAGGGAGTTTAAGGGGTTTGAATCTTAGCTTGACTTTTCGGCATAGGCTAACGACCTGCCGGACCGGGTGGATAGTTTCATTACGAGTTGCTTTGTTTAGCCGGCATTATTTGCAGCCAGACTTTCTTCGCTGATGCTCATAAACAGGAAGGGATTGGGGAAAGGAGAGGGTTAGTTTTACGAACGCATACGCGCGCCCTACAAACAAAACGTATGAAAAATAACTTTCTCGGCTTTCTTCGGACATTACTTTTCGTCCAATTAAGTTTTGCGTGCCTCGGGGGAGGGGGGATATTTTCCGTCCCTCTGTCGCATTCTCACTGATTGGGCCGGGTGCTTATCGCGAGGGATGAAATAATAGTCCAAGCCGGGCCGCCGTCCTGATGGGCGCTCAGGGACTCGGCCTCATTCCGCCTCTATGATAGCGCCACTATTTAACTCATAACCTCTACGACGCCATATTGATGTCACAACGAATCTTTTCTGCGGGAAAGGAAACACGGAGCGCCGGGGGGCGGGCACAGCAGATAAGAGCGGATTAGATGAAAGGGCGTAAGGTACAGGAGTACAGCTGATGCGTAAGGGGTTGGGTTTAGCCTTCCAATTTGGGTTTATTCGTTGCTGGGGACCAGACTATCTAACCCATAACGCGTAGCATTTTACTCAATACTATAAGCGTTGTGATACTTCAGTCAAGTTGTGAAGTAGACAGCGGGGTGAATAACTGGTACCAAAAACATACTGCTTGATTATTGGACATAGCTACTTCAACTGGTAATACGTCATTCCACAAGTAGCATTACTTAAATTTGCAAGAATTTTGGATGCCTAAAAATGCTTTGAAAAATTCGATTCCTTCACTATTTGCAACAGATTTTTTCTCCCTTTTCCAAAAATATTCCGACTTTCCCATACTGCAACTATACTGAACCGAACGCACGAGTGCAGTCCAGCCGAGACGATAAGCAAATCAATTAATACAAATTTAAACAAAAATTTAAAAAATAAATATTTGACGCTGTCAAATAATTTAATTTGCTGGTTTTGGGAAGAAAACATTTTGGAAACAAATTATATTTTGCCCAATAACTCAATAGGAAAAGCAACAATAAAAACAAGTTTTATTATTGGCGCTATGTATTTACAAATCCTTCTTTTTCTCTCGGTGCAGTGCTGTTTGGCATGGCACTGCTCGGCGCTGCTGGTGCTGGTGCGTCCGTAATGCCGGCCACGCCGAGAGCCCCTCACTCCACACGCTCCACTGCCTGCGCTAAACAGCGCCTCACTCGATTCGCGATGGACCCGCGGCTCGCAGTGCGAAAACTATAGAGCAGCTAGCCGACCGCAAAAATCGCAATCAGTGCGTAGAGTGAGAGAGGGGAAAGGGGGGAGTGGAGGGGAGAGCTGCGCGCTAGGACCACTAGCAGTAGTTTTCATAATTTGCCGTGCCTCATTCAGCTCGCACATTCCACCCAGAGCGCACTCCCCGACTCCCTCCGCCCCGTCGTTATCCGCAGCGAACGCACTTCCCCGTGATTCCTTCCCGATTCATTACATACAACAACGCGCGGCGAGTCGATCGCAAACACACCAGAAATAAAAATAAGTTGAATTAATATCATCGTGTGGCTGTCTAATCAAACACGCCGGCCGAAACTGATTCGCCCGGCCGGATTTCCATTTTCATTAGCGAAACCTTTTGCGGCAGGATGAAAAAAAAATTACGCCCCCCCGTGCGCGCGCGTGTGTACCGCGGACAGCTCGAGTGTTTGTCCATATGCCAAAAATTGATACATTTCTTTCTGTTTGACGGGCAGCCCACTCCAGCACACGTGGGTGCGCCGCCGAGGGCCGGAGGAGCGCCGTGCTCGGGACTGCAGGACCGGGGGCCGGAAAATGTTATTGCAAATATGTGGAGAAGACGCGTATCTGGTTGCCTATCCGTACTGGTACAAAAGAGCATTGGAGAAAAGTGAAGGGGAGCGATGAAAAATCAGGGGTAGGGACGGGACAAGTGCAGGGTGGTAGGAGCGAGCGAGCGAGACAGAGGTAAAGAGAAAGAGAGAGAGAGAGAGAGAGAGAGAAAGAGAGAGAGTAGGGATGTACGCATCGGTAATGTTACCCGTACATTACGGTAAAATACCGGTAAATTACGGTAATTTACACAAACCCCGGTAAAATTGGTATTGTTGGTAATTTTCAAAAACAACTTCGATAAGCAAAGTTACCGCAAAAACGCAGATGAATCTGTGTATATTCCACGTACACTGTTGAGTAGTGACCTCTACGATCACGATACCAGTCCAAGTGTCTACACTCTCAGACCTGTACTGATAATTTTTGTCAGTCAAAAACGTAAGAATTTTCAGCAGTAGGAGTTACTGATCAATTTGTCAATTTCGCCGCACCGTTTCGTTCAATATGTATACTCCTAATATGCCAATTTCTTAGTTTGTAAAAATAAATTACCACGTGTATGTGATAACGTTTTTTCTGACATTATTCCTGCAACGCAGAAACCTAACATAATTACTGACAAGGGGCGACAAAAAATCAGTACCTCGGTATGACTTCCTTTCAGTATAGGACCGAGCGACATCAGATAGGGAAGTCAAGACTCAAAACTTTGGGCGACACAGGCTGAGTGTTAAGTACCCGAAGTATACATCTGAAGTACACCTGGAGTCCCCCGGAGTACGCCAGGAGTACAGAGTACACCCCAAATAATGGCAGTCAGGGACTCCACGCACCAGGACGTTTGGATAACTTTTAAAAGCAGAAGCGTGGGCTAAAAAACGTCAAAAATCAATGTTTCTCCTATTCTTAATTGCTAATATTTCGTTATAACGCACCAGAAAACGTCATATTTTCAATGAAAACATTGCATTTGGTCATAAAACACCAAAAAACGAATTTTACCAATTTTACCGTATTTTACCGTAATTAACGGTATTTTACGTAAATTACCGCCAAATTTTAATTTTACCGTAAAAATACATCCCTAAGAGAGAGAGAGAGAGGGGGGGGGGGGGGAGGGGAAAGGGGGGAGAGACGAAGAGGGGCTGAGCCGAGTGCATGTGTGCTCGCGGGATCCCGTCACAAACACACATATACATGCATTCTTCCCTGTCCAATATGCGCTCATGTATGCGAACCAGTGGCGGGGCGTGGCGGGGCGGGGCGCAGCGTGGCGCGCCAGGGTCGCTGTTGACTCAATACCGCTCAGTCAATACGGCACGCATTGTTTCATCCCTCTGCGGTCAACATGCACATCACCTATGTGGTGGATAGGTGGGGGGGTGGTGGTAAAAGGGTTGGGAAAGAGTCACAAGTTTCTATTTTTATAAATTATTTCTCTTTTAGAAAGCAGAAAATGATGCACGCCATATCAGAAGTTCAAAAATGTGATTTTACTTTTGGACAAACCGCGGCGCATACGAGAATCGGGCTACGCGTGACATCACGCGTTAGACAGCTGTGCCCTAGCTCTGCCAGATGGGTATGGTAGCCCTTCCGCACCTCTTTGCGACAGGGTACCGACCTGCGCCGCCCCTGCCGGTGACTGACCACAGCACCACCGGACCGCCCGCCCGGGCCCACCAGGGCCCGTACCGCACAAACAGGCATATTGATACGCGCCGACCTCGCTTCTCCCCCTTTTCTCTCTCTCTCTCCCTCGCGAGCGACCCCACCCCGCGCATGTGGCGCCGCGTCAAGCCCGTCACATGTCAGCCGCCATGCGCGGCGCCCGGCCCAATATCTATTCAATGACGTGTTGTATTCCAATCGAATTCACTCTGGGCGCGCGCACCCCGCTGCGCCGACGGTGGCGAGCCGTTCAGTTCAGGTCGGACGAGGACAAGACGGGCTGACGTGCCAACCGCTTTCGGCTCTCCGACTTGCCGACTTGCCTATCGATCAACGCACGCCCGCCGACGCACCGCGCCGACACCTCCCCGTCGACACCTTTCCCGTCGACGACGACGCCAGGACCGGCCCGACCGGCCGCCGCGATCGCCACTTCCCTCCCGATGGCGTGTCGCCGCGTCGCGCTTTCCCACATTCGGCAGGCGGGAGCTACTGGCCGCCCACAGGTGACGGCACTGACGAATGCGTCAGGGGGCGCGAGGTCGGGGGCGGGCCAGGCGGGGGCGGGCCGGCTGCTGTCAGAAGGGCCACTCGCAGAGGCGGCCACGGATGAAATTCTCCATTTACCTGCTGCGACGTGTTGACTGAAAACAGTCTGGCAACGCGACGGGGGAGGTTCCGAGGCCGGAGGTGACGGAGTGGGAGGGAGTCTATCGCACGTCAACCCGACGGCTGAATGTGATCGGTGGCCGAATCACAATACACGTTCTCCTAGACGGTTAGGTGAGGTGCAGCGCGCGGGACGCGGCGTGGCGCGGTGGCGAGCCGGGCCCGCACCAGGTACGCGTCATCGCAGCGATTTGCGTGACAAAGACACCCTCCTGCCCCCGGCCGGCCTCGCCCCCGGCCACGGCCTCCTCACCCCCCGGGCGACGCGGCGACAGGACCCGCCGGCGTTGAAATGCATCCCGGACCACTTAGCCGTCATTAGAACCGGGAGGAGGGTCTGACAGCCCCGGGGCGGGGAGGTCGAGGGCGGCTATCGCCTCCGAAGGGCTAAAAGGACATCGACCTGGGCAAATTTGCGGCACAGCACAAGATATATTCTCGTTGTGATTTGTGGCAATTTTGAAATGATTGCAAATAAACCTACACTCTAAATGGCATGCAGGGGCAATGTTTGTCCATTACAAGATTCGTCTGTGTGCACACCCTGCAAGATGTAACTAGTTACATTCAAAGCTTTGAGTCTTGAGTAGTAATGACAAAGTGTCTTCAATTGGGCAAAGTAAAAATTTGTCCCGCAGAGATAAAACTTTGTGACCAATCAGGATTCAAACTTAAATTTTGCAAAACATGTGCACACAGATGTATCTTGGAATGGACAAAAATTGGCCATTGCCATTTAGAATGTAAAAGAGAGAAAAACGACCAATCTTATTTTCTTGAAAGAATGAAAAAAAATTGAATTAGACCACTACGACTTGTTTTATCTTAAGATATTTTTTTATCTTAAGATATTTATTTATTAATGTGATTATTACATTACCTTGTCTGATGTTCGAGTTCAAATTCAGTGAATTTGCTTAAAACTGTAAAGGTGTTCTTCCCCAAGCACACGTGCATGAGAACGGATTGCATTTAATTTACACGTCGATTTAAACAAATTGTTGCTCAGGGCGGGCTTTTGCTAAAACACCCCTTCTCCCCCCTCCTCCCTTTCATGTGGCTAAGGCCACGACCGTTTCGCCGCCCTTCATAAAGCCAGGACAACAAGCCTTGATCAGGCCCAAGGCGCATCATAATGCGACAAAACGAGTTGCGGCGTTTTACGGCCCGGCCCGCGGCCCGCCCTGACTGATCGCCGTGAGAACGGCGGTGACAGTCCGTCAGGTCAGCGCAACCCGATACACGGCCCGCCGCAATGGGACAGACAGTTCGACACCTCCTGACCCCGGCCGGCTGCTGATTGGCGACCTGACCGCGACGTCGTAAAAGGCCGAGTGTCGCAACGGAAGAGGAAGAAGAGAGGTCCAGCGCGCAGCATCCGAGATATGATCGTAAACGGAACTGGCTCCAGACATTGTTGCAGTGCTGTACCTGTTTTGACGGTGATGTCCACCATCCCCCTTCACTTCGTGTTTTTTTTTTTTGTCTGACTAAATTTCGCGGTGGCCAGCGATCTGTCCCAATGAGCTGCCACTTAGGAACCCGTCTGGACCTAATGCGAGGACAAGGGGGTAAAGGGTTGGACGATCAACGAATTTGGTTTGCAAAGAGTTAGCGCAAAAAAGAATAAAGTACTTTCTTGATCGTTTCGTTTGGCCTTCCTTTTATCAGTAAACACCTATGGTCGTCAGATCTCCCTCCACAACTATTGGATAACACACACACAACTCGAAAATATAGGTCAGCGAACAGCGAACAAGAGAAACAAAAAAGGAATAATCTGGCGAGGTGTTGACGGCTACCTGTCTACGTCTCAATCCATCCTAATCCCATTAAGACAACATTCGCCTGGTCTTGCCTCCCCGAGCGGAAGCCCAAAACAAATGTCAAAGAGCTTGATAATCCAATTGGCGTCCGTCGCGCTGCCGGCGGCTTAGGCTGGCGGCCTCCTGGGACAGGCGTAGCACCCCCTGTCAGGTGGGGGTAAAGGAGCCCACCACGAGCTATTTTTTTCAAATCAAAACCCCCGCGGGTGACGCCTTTGCATGTCCTCTCTATGATAAAGACAAAATCGATGGGTCTGCCGACACATCCTAAATGACTGGAGCAAATCGGCGATAGATGCGTACGATTTTAGGAAGAAAGGTGGTGCGGCCGAGAGCGTGTTTGTAAAGGGGCGAGGGGTAGCACGTGGCGTACCAATTCAGGCCAAAATGGTTTGCCATTACCGCTTTTCGACACAGCGGCGTCGCCCCTCATCATATTTTGGCGAATTCACATTTCGCAGCCCCGGTGGCGCGGTGTTCCACGGGTTGGTTTTGGTCCATGGCTGCAGCCCACCGTATTCATTTAGCGACAAACTCCCTGTGGACATTTCACCACATGACCGCCGCCTCCCCTCACTTCCCTCCCAGTCAACCTTCCCTCCTAAATGTGTGTTCATTTTTCTCCTTTCTAAACAAGGGCCGACTTGCCGTGCCGTTCCTTCAGCAGACTAATGCCTTGGCCGACGATAGAGATTCGCTGACTCGGAGAGCCAACGCCAGCACAAAAGGGGTGAAGGAGTTGCAGCAAGGAGGGAGTTGTTTATTTTTGTGGACTTGCATGACGAAAGTAAAATTAATCAGAATTTCATTCATGGTCCGTGTGGGGACGCTCCGGGGACGGGACGCGTGGTGCTGACTTATGTGGTCCATTTGTAATCCGTCAGCGGTAGGGGACCCCAGCGGGTGCGACGGAGAGAGACGGCACAAGAGTGAGACAAAGCACACGTCTAGCGTCGTAGCCTCAATGTGAATACGTCATGATATTCAGTAGCTCGCACAATTTCCTCCATTCCCCATTTTTCTCTTATTTTGGCATCCGCGATAGCCACGGCAATTTTTATTTGCCTGTGCTCTTTTCTCTTTTTTTACCAAGCCAATGTTTTTGGTTTGCCTTTCCCCCCACTTTTACTTGATCAAGTGATATCTGGGTTCATTTGTATCTGTCCTCAAACCAACCATATCAGGATGCTTACAGAAATAACCAAATAAATAAGTGTAGGCCATCTGCTTTGGACGAAACAGCTACGCTTATCCCGTGGTTCGAAAGGAAACACGGGACAAAAACAAGTATAAAATATTCACGCGTGCTTTCATTCCGCTTTCATTGGTACATAATCTCTGTAATTTCATTTGCAAAAGTTTCTTAGATTCGACTAGACAGTCCCAAGGGACGAATCGTGGCGCATCTTTGAAGTGTGAGAGAATTTTGACGTGGTAGCATGTGCTTCAAAATTCGCGTCGCGTCCGAGACGGAATTGAGATTCCACCCGAGACGGAATCGAAATTCTGTCCGAGACGGATTTGAGATTCCGTCCGAGACGGAGTTCAGATTCCATCCGGGACGGAATTCGGATTCCGTCCGAGACGGAATTCAGATTGATCTGAGTGAATCGCCTCGCAAGCTCGCTCCGCGAGCAAGGTAAATTTCGGGAAATTTGAAGCCCCCGGTTGGTGCAAAATGGCACTTGACTTGACTAACCGTGAGGCCACTCTGGCCCCAATAAGGTATTAGCTCCGACCGGAGCCGTTCTATTTACCAGGCTACTCCCGCCGGGGTAAGATACCGACACGGTCCACCGTAGATACCGTACATACATATGGTTAAGTTGGCAGCTTCACGCGTTCCGAACCATTGATAGCCCTAAACAATCACAGGGGAAATAACCTAGATGTTCAGTTCATTCTTTACGGTGACTTAGGTTGTGGGGGCCCTGAAGTAGAAGTGAGATGTAGAGAGGCCCTACCTTCACGTTGGCTCATCTGAGGAACCCTGCTCCGTCGCTGCTGCTGCCGCCACTGCTCGCTCCAACTTGCCACACCTTAAATGAAAAAAAAATCGTTTAAAAATACTACAATGCAGATTTTAGCCTTACCTTAGGGCGTTATTTTTAATTTAATTTGTTTGTTTTTTAAATAGGGCAAATAGTTGATTTAACGTGGATTTTGACATTATTCGTCTTCATTCGCCTTAGATTCTATAAAAATGACGTTTTATTGTGATTTCGTTTATTGAACGAATTTTGCCTTGTCAAAATATTTTCTTGGTGCACTTTTCGTTTGCAAGTTAACAGCTCAGCCCGCAAGCCTAAGAACCGAGACACGCATCGGAATCGCGCGTCACGTAAAATCCCTTCCCCTCCTCCCTTCCATAGTCCGGTCGTCAAACAGCGGCGGGTTAGACATAATGTCGCATAGCGATTAAAACAGTGAGGGGGATATAAACTCGACAGCACTTTTAATTGCAGGAATAGGCGCGGCGCACGGCGCAGCGGTGGTGGTGAAACTGCAGCGCGATGAACACACAGCAAGACAATCGTTAAGCCTAAACGCCTGTAAACCTCAGGTGGGGCGACGTGGGCTACCTGCACAACCGCGTGTCTGCCAGCGGTAATCCCCCCACAAACACAGACAAACCGACACTCAGGGAGACAGACAGGCAGAGGCAGATCCCCGGGCGCAAGCAGAGGGGGGACGGGGGTGTCCTTTAGAACAAGGAGTGGGCCCGGAAAGGGGGGGAATAAAACCGGAAGTGGCGCGGCGAACCCAAAACACGGAAGTAACGAGCAGTGCTGAGGAATGATATCATTTCAGCGGGGCGCCTTTAAAATTATTATGGATTGTTTGGGGTTTATAGTAGCGGAGGTACGACGCAGACATTTTTAATCCAACTTTGGCCATCAGGCTGTCTGCCGCCGGCCGTTTGATGGACAAGAGGAGACTTTATAGATCTAAAATCACAAGAAGGCATTGATGACTCATCCCGCCCCGGCGCGAGTATCGAGACATAACTCCGCCATAAAGGCGTCAAACTTTTACTTCCCCCCACCGCGGACTTTAATTCAAATCAGTACGCGCCCCACGAGATATTGCGATTGTGCAGGACAGTATTCCTCCAAATTCAAACACGAATGGTAATAATTTTTGTAAAACTTTTGCCCTCTTTTGTTCCGAGTACGGCTAGATTGTGAGAAGGCGACACGGCGCGGGACGAAAATTTCCTCTCGAGATTACCACGCAGTGTGTAATAAATACCTAGGCCTGCCGTAGTAATGTCCGTATCTGGACCGCCATTTCCTCCCCCACCCCCTGCCGCATGGGCTACGCTCTCTTCCTGTCCGAGACGTTACACACGAAATGGACGTGCTGGGCCTGCGCTCTGTCTTTGTCGCACCGCCTCTGCGACAACGAGGAGGGAGAGAGAACTGCCGACGTCAGTATTTATCAGTGCGTTTATGGACCTCAGGCTGTTATGTCGTGCGGACCATCCTCTCGCAACTGTTGTGTGTGTATTTCCACACGTGTCCCTGTCCATTTTCCTGGCATTTTCCCACATCCTGCTGAGATCACTGGACCAGGAATGCTCCCAAAGTCGGCAGCAGTTACGTAGGGGTGGTATCCCCACACGGAGGACAGTCGCAGCTTCCGCCGTCGGTGCACACCTCGGCCCAACGCGGTCCGAGGCGGATAAATAATTCCATAGCTTTTCCCTTTTATTCGACGAGTGCTGCTGTTACAGCGGCTCAGCAAGCCCTCCATTGCCGATGTGCCATCCCGCCGCCCATAACCTGACCAATTGTAGCGACCCACTCCTCGGCGGTCAGCGCAGCGAAGGCCTTTGACCGATTTTAAGACACCCTTCGGCCGCTTTATGCTCGGCTTAGGGACGCCATATGGGGTGTGTCGGCGGGGAAGGTCCGCGGACGGCTCGCGGGGTGGTGTGGGGTGGGTTGTGGTGGAGCGGGGCCCAGCGCAGGGCGCAGCTGCACATTGGTGTGAGGATAAGTGGGGCAAAATGGAGTACAGTGGATACGTCATCAAAGAGAGAGAGAGAGAGAGAGAGAGAGAGAGAGAGAGAGACGGCGAAAAGAGCGAATGACCTGTAGACGCGCGGCACCTCGCGGGCGCCGCTGCACGCGACGCCACACCAAGGAGACGGCACTACCGCGCTCGCCGAGTGGTCCTTCAAATTCACTTAGGCTGGACGCTATTTCTCTCTCTACTCTTTCTCTTCCTGTCTCGTACTACCCCCAGCCACTCCCTCCCTCCCTCCGCTCTCTCTCTCTCTCTCTCCGTCTCCCCCCTGCTTGCTCCCTCACTCACTGGCCACACTTCACTTTTATTTCACGACTTTGCTCTGGACATTCCTACTACCGCCCCGTCTCCCTCACTTCCCGACCCTCTTTACCTCACACTCTTCTCCGATACAAGCAAATAGCTGTGCCCCTAAAAAAACACACCAAAAGTATTTCGCGTTGCAGTTTTTTGTCACACGTTTTAAAATTAATGTGTTTTGATTATCTTGGTTGTCTCCCAAAACAGCGACGGTGATAGGAAGTGCAGGCGATCGCCTCTCAGTGATGCGACCGACAACGACCTCGGGGATCAGCGGGGCAATGGAGCGGGGCAATGGAGCGCACAGACCCCTCCTCCTCTCCTCTTTCTCACCTCTTTCCCCCCTCCCGCTCCGGCCCCTCGTCCCCCAAATGGATCGGCGATTTGTCTCAAAAATTGGCTGGCGAGGAAACCATAATCGTTAGGTCCGAGACAAACGTCGTCCGCGATGCGCCTGTCCGGGTAAAAAGCGCGCGAGCAGTTTAAAAGGGAGCGGTGGGGTGTGAGGCATGGCTTCCGCCCGGGAGTTGCTCGGGGGCGGGGCGGGCGGGGGAGAGGCGGGCACTACTGCTGCATTACGCCGAATGGAGCCAGCTCTGTTTGATCTCGGTTTGGACGAGGAGTGGCCGCTAATGCTCGGCCTTTTGCTTTGACCGAAGTGAGCAGTCTGGGCAGCGTCCACGACAAAGGAGGGGGACAAGAGGCGACTCCACTCGCAAGAGCAGAGCAGGGAATTCCAAGACCTCTGAGCTGAAATCCACGCAGTGCAGTACTATTTCCTGATCCAATTCAGCACGCCGTATTCTGACCACAACAAGGTTATAACTTCATGACTTGGTCCTCAAGAAACGCACTGTTCAATAGATGTTCAACCAATAAAGAACGGAAAGAGAGCAACTATCAGTTACACCCTTGCAAGTTGTGTTCAACACGGCGGTACATTTTGCACCTGATCTGGTGAGTGGAAATTTTAAGAGCGCATAACTAGCGAGTTTAACACACTTGATTTATCAGTGCTTAAGAATCAGACGTAACCAAAATGGTTATTCATTTTATTTTTGCGAAAAAGTGAAGAAAAAAATTCATTTCGGACGTTTTTTTCTTTGCGAGTAAGGAATCTGTCAGAGATGGTAAGATAATAAAAATACATTGACCAGAAGCCACCCCCTCAAAAAAATCGAGTCCATCCTTTGCACCCATGATTCAATAAGGGAGCAGCCTCGGCGGCCGGACCACACCCGGTGGACAAACGTTTTGGTGTGGTGGCTTGGGGGGAGGGGCAGGGTGGGCGAGGTAGGGTGGGGTGGGTCGACAACCCTATCCGCACCAGCCCTGTTGAAAGAGGAGTCTCCTGGGGAGGTGGCCGGCCCGGCCCGCCAACAGCATATTGCACTTCTTCCATTTGCGTAAGATTGGGGAAGGGGCGAGCCTCGCGCGCACGGCCGGACCATCCCAAGGAGGAGCAGGGGTCAGCGTATAAAGCAGCTTATTGGATAAGAGCATCTAAGTTAGCTCCCTGGGGTCCTAGCAAGGGTGACCGGCGCCCAGACCCAAGGCCCTCCTGGCAGAGTTTCTGGAAGGTTTTGGGTTTTGGCGGGGACCATTTTCTCATGTTATTGCAGAAATATTGGCATACATCCCAGTGCCGTACCAGATGCCATACCAGACAGACATCAGCGACCGAAATGCATGGTCATCCTACACTCCCCGCCCACCTCCACCCTCGCTCCTTCTAATCTTGAATAATGTTCCAACCCAAACGATTACTACCCATCCTTTAATTCAATTTACCCAAACATATCCGCATGCATTACAAACAACACTATGTGAGCCGGGTGTCAATTTCACGGTCCAAAAGACCTGCGCTATCCGTCTCCTTGACTTTGGACCGCACGAGCGCTTTCAATAAGCACCCTCCGTCCCCCGCCCCCATGGCCGCGCAGTACCACCCGCACACAGATCATTTAATTGGAGGTTTCCTACAGGAGCACCACCGCCGCCGCCACCGCCGGGCACCGGAGGGGTCGAGGGGGGTGCTCATTTCTATGCCCGCCGCAGTGTGGCGCTCGGTGTGGCGCGGCCCGGCGCCAGATTCTCCGATAAGTCGCGGTGGCGTCTGGAAGAGGGGGAGACGATGAAGGGGGTGGGGGGGGAGTGTTTGGCCATCAAATGGAAATGCTGCACCTGCACCTGCCGGCCCGCCCGCCCGCCCGCGGGCCTCCTTGCTACAACAAACACGCGAGAGGGTCAAGTGCCAGATCAAATCACGTCACCGTGGCTGGTGCGTATACGCGGCGCGTTGCGTGAGTGTGCGTTACTTTGTGCGTGTGAGTGATTATCGCCGAACACGTGCGGCCCGCCCGGGCCTCGCAACGCGCCGCCGCGCACCTTGTTGATCGCAATAACAGCTTCGCCCCATCATGCAGATGCATTAAGAAGCGTGCTTGTATGTCTGTCTGTGTGTGAGCGAAAGAGGAAGAGAAAGAGCGCGTCCGTCCGTGTGTGTGTGTGTCTTTATGGACGCCACGGGGAAGACGCGCGGACACGCTGCAGGAGCAGGCTGCGCGTCACAAACGCCTTTTAAGACGTGTGTGTGTTATGGAGAGGGCGCAGCGCAGGTCTGGCCGGTGTGCGTCTGCGGCGGGAGAAGGGCGGGAGAGAGGAGCGTGAGGGGAGGAGAGGGGAACGCGCAGGGGAGAAGGGAGGAAGGGAGGAAAGGGCATGGGCAGGGAGAGCGCGTGAAGAGGGCGGGGAGCGGGAGGGGGATGCGTGTCAGCAAGTGGATGCATATGGATGAGCCTCAACAGCTGCGAGTGTAACACCGGGGGGGCGCGGGTACCGCCGAGCTGTTAAATTACCCAAAATAAGTCGTATGGCCATCCCGTGGGGCGGCGGGGCTCGAGCAGGGCCGACCACACACGCCCCTCTCCGCCCCTCTCCCGCTCTCAACCCCCGCGCGGCGGAGATTCTCTCCCATTCATCCACATTAGGCCCGTGTTTTGATGTGTCCGTGAGTAATCCTATCTAACTGTCGGCTTACGCCCCTCGCGCTGCCCAATCGGCGAGTGGGCCCGGCCGGCAGACAGCAGCAGCGGCCGCGCTGACCGAGCTGGCAGCAGCCCGGGCTCACCTCTCATTATGCGGGGATGATACATACCGCCAGGGAAGACAACAATGAAAATAAAACAACGGGGATTATTGTAAGTCCGCGCCCGGAACGGCAAGGCCGCAAAAGTTGTCAAAGAGTTAAATGAGCAGTACACAGATATGGAAACACAAAAGTCCACTCTTTACGTGTACCTAACATTTTCCTACTACAATATATTCATACACATTTTTTGACGTTGGTCACGCCTGGTCACATTTCCGATCGAGGCGCGTTCTAGGCGGCGAATCGGGGAAGCGAGGGGGGTGGTGGGGTGGGGAGGGGAGCAGGGACGAGGGGGAGTTTCTGTGATGAGAAGCGGTGCACGTGCAGCGAAGGGTGTTGTTGGGGTGGGGGAGCGCGGGGGTGCCGACGGTGTCCTGGTGGCCGAGGGGGTGGGGACGGGGAGGGATAGGCGGGGAGCAGACCTACCCTTGCCCAGGCAGAACTCAATCAGATAGACAATCCTGATAAAGGGAGGTTCGCCCTGTGTATGTGCATGTGTGTGTGTGAGTGTGGGTGGTGGTGGTGGTGTTTGTGTGTGTGCGTGTATGAGTGTCTGAGTGTGTCTGTGTGTGCGCGCACGTCATGCAGCATATAAAACGGATGCGTGCATGACTGTATGATTGTGTCCACCTCATCAGGGTTGACCGATTGCACGCTGCCTCGCTGCGCCCGGAGCAAAAAAGGAAAAAAAAGAGGTAGCGAAACCAAGGGGGGCTGAGCTGAGCCTCACTTTTATAATGAGCCCAGAGACATGGTGGGACGTGGGACATGAGTTAATGTTTTGTAGCGTTTGAAAATGTAATACTCAATGAAACGCCTCAATTTTTGTCAAAGTTTATTCTATAATACACATAACATGCGACAGTGCAAAAAACAACAACAATGTCGATCGACCAAAAAATGCAATAAATTAACAAAAACAGACACACAACAAAAAAGATCGAGAAGCAGAGATAATAAACTTAACACATTACATGCGACAAACACAACCAATTAACACAAACAAAACAACAAAAGGCTGCGTCTAGAACTAACAATAACAAGCCAACCAAGAGAAAAAAAGACTAGAATGGACATGGATACGGGCACCAAAAAGAGCCCCCTCCTTCCCTCACCCTTCTCAAACCCACCATCCCCTCCCCTCCCACCAACCTGATGATGCGTTTAGCGGCGAAGGAAAGCAACCGACCCTCGCGGTAATTCGATAAAGAGGTAACCTTCACGGCGCCCTGGGGACGTCCCCTCGCCGTCCCCTCGCGGTCCGGTCCAGGTCCCCGCCAATGGAGCGCGACTGTGGCCGATTCGTCTTGCGGCCGGCCCGCGGCCCTAACGCGATGCAACGGGAGCGCTCGAGCGGCGCGCTAGTAGTGGTCGTCGCGGCCCTTCTTGTGGTGCGCCGCCTTGTGCGCCGCCTTGGAGGCAGCCTCCTTGGCCGTCTTGGCCGCGGACGCGTGCTTGGACTCCTCGTGCTCCTCGCCGTGGCGGCCCTTCTTGGAGGCGTGGTGCTTGCCGTGGTCCGTCTCGCCCTCCTTTTTGGCCTTACCCACATCGTGCGCCGCGTCCAGGTGCTTCTTCTCTTTCTTGTCACCCTCCTTGCCGCTGTGGTGCTTCTCGACGGCGCCCTTTTTGGCGTGGTGGCCCTGGTTGTCCGACTCGTCGTAGAAAGTCTCGTCTTTCTTGAACTCGTCCTTGCGGTGCACGGTGCGGAAGCCCTTGGTGGAGTGACCCTTCTTGTGCTTGGCCTTGTCGGCGAAATCAGCACCCGTTTTTCCCTTTTCTGTGGCGTGCTTTTCGGCGTACTTGCCGTCCTGGTCCAGGTGTGCCTTCTTGTGGCCCTTGCTGGCCTTGCTGCTCTCACTGTGCTTTTCCTTGCCGTGCTTGCCAGCCTCGGCGCTGTCGTGGGCCTCCTTCTTTTTGAAGCCCTTGGCGGCCTTCTTGCCTGTTGCCTTGTGGTGCTCAGCCTTGTGCTTCTGCTCACCCCCTGCTGCAACACTTTTTGGGCCGTGGTGCTCACGGTGACCGTGGTGGCCGTGGTGGTAGTCCTCGCTCTCCGTGCTGGCGGCCGCCTTCGCACCGCCACTGTGGTGGTCGCCGACAGCGTGCCCGTCATGGTCGTCTTCTGCGTGCTTCACGTCGTCCTTCTTGAGCTTGTCGCTGACGGAGTGCGGCGCCTCTTGTGCGTGGTCGTCCTCGGCGTGACCGTCGTCCTCCTTGTACGCACCTGCCTCGGCGTGGTCCCCGGCGTCTTCCGCGTGGCCGTGGTCGGCGTGGTCCTCCTCGTGCGCACCAGAGTCGCCCTGGTAGTCGTCGTGGTCACCGCCGTGCCCACCACCATCGCTAGCGCCACTGCTCGAAGCCTCGCCAAAATCCGCGCTCTCCTCGTCCTCACTGTGGTCCTGCGGCCTCTGCTTAGACGGTGCCCTGGGCGCTATCTCTGCGCCGCCGAAGGGCTTGTAGCCGGGCTGCTTTTGGTGGCCCAGGTCGTGGTCGTCATCCGCAGAGGGGCGTCGGGAGCCAGCTCGTCCCCGGCCACGCCCGCGGCCTCTCGGAAGGTCGTCCTCGTCGAGCTCCTCGGCGTCCTCCTCGTGCAGGTCAGAGACCGGCCTGGAGTTGGCGCGGAGCTGCGCGCTGCGGCCGTCCTTGGCCGGCACCCTCTGCCCCCTGATCGCGCCCCGCAGTCCGGTCGGGGTAGCCTCAGCCCCAGCGTCCACTTTGTAGAAGCCGACCTGCGCGGCGCTGCCGGCGCTGTCCCGGGGCGCCGTCTTGTACACCGTGCGCGAGGCGGACGCCACCACCGGCAGGGCGGCCGGGGCCGCGGGGGCCACTGGGGCGCTGGTGGCCGCCGGGGCAGCCGCGACCGCGGGCGACACTGGCTTGTCCACGGCGGCGGCGCCCGCGGGGGCCGCGGAGCAGAGGAGGGCGCAACTCAGCGCCGCGAGGATCAACATGGCAACGAACTCGGTGAGAAAGACGAACGCCCCTCCAGCTCCCGCGGGTTATATACGGGCACAGCCCCGGAGGGAGGGGGCAGCTCCGGAGAGGGGGAGAGGCCGGCAGCCGGCGTAGGACACGGACGAGGGTCGCGCGCGGGTATGCGTGCTATCTCATGACCACGGCGGCGACCCCACGACAACCAGCCACGTGCTGCAGCAGCACCCGAGCAGCACTTACTTTCTGCCCCACACTTATAAGACAGCAGAAAGTTAATGCGACTGCTGGAAGGGCAGACTGTCCATGCTGCTGCCCATGGCCCCAAGGCCACCCAAGCCCACCCTCATCCCCTGCCCGGCGGGGTGGCTCAGCGGCGGCCTACCGGCATCGTGTCGGGTCGCCGACGTGACACTCGTGCCACACGTGTCACACGCGTCACACGTGTGACGACGCCTTCCATACCGGCCGGCCCCGGCCGCAGCTCGTCACGTCACGCCCCGGCGCCGGGACCGCGCGGAGCGCTGTTGTTGTTTTTTTGCCCACTCTCGGCACTCTCGGTCCGTTCCGGTGCAGCCGGTCAGGACCTTCCTCTGTCATCCTCGAGTGATCGCGAGGAATCCGCCGGCCTTCCCCGCCACGCGCCGCGTCCTCCGGGAGGCTGCGCGCGCCGCGCGTCACAAGTGGGTCACGCGAGTCCCGCGAAAACAACACGCTGGACGCAACGCCAGGCGAAGTACCGACACCAACGCAATAGACCATTTTCTGCCTGTTTCTTCTCTGTGTGTGTTGGCGTGTCCTCGTCGTCCAGAGCCGGCCGCACCACGAGGGCCGGCACCGACCGGGCTGCAGGGGCAGCGAGCCTCGCCCGTCTCGAGGCGCCGTCCAGCACAATGAGCGCGACGGGAAATGAGCGCCGGGATACGGAGGGACGGGGTCAATATGTCGTGCGGGGGCGTTCCAGGAGAAAGGGAGAGAGATTCGAACTGGCCGTGATGTCCCCCCGACTTGACATTTGGCGAGGCACAGACACAGGCGCACACACAGACACATACACGCACTCACACACACACACACATCGGCGGACACAAACGAATGCTGGTTGAATAAAAATCCCACTTTACTGCCGCTGGTTGCGTCCCCGGAGACACAATGGAAGGGGTGGACAGTCATTAACCCCACACAGGCAGCGCCCCGCCGCCGCCGCGCCGGCCACACCGCTCAGGACCACGTACAATTTTTTTCCAAAGGACCTTTAATGTTTGGACGCCTGACTGACCACCGCTGCTCAGGCTGCTTTTCCTTGATTATTTTTTTCCGTCCCTCCCCAATTTGTGTGTATATGAGAGAGAGACAGAGGGAGAGAGAGAGAGAGAGAGAGATGGTATCTGCGAATTCTCTGCAGAGGTCCACTGCTTTTGTTTTGTTTGAGTCATACGATCTCCGTTGACCACAGAGTGGGTGTAACTAACCGTACCCAGGACCTCAGCAGGACGGCCGGCCCACACGGTGACGCTCCCGGGCGCAACATGGGACCCGTGAGCCACCCTGCGGCTTAAGAGCCAATCTTCTGACTTAGTGCAAGTTTGTTCCCGCCAAGCTAGGCAAAGAGACGTTTTGCAAAAATAATAAAAAAGCAAACCTGCAGTCGCGGTTTTTGATAACATTACTAATTTTACTCAAATGAAAGAATAAGATTAAAAGAATATGTCCGTTTTGGCAAACAGTAAACCGTCCCAGGGCAGAGTGGCACGGGTGCTCGCCGACTCATTCATTTCGCTGCGCGAAGTGAGGCAGTGGCGGCCGCAGCTTCACACCTCGCCCCGCGCCACGCCCCGCCACGCCCCGCCGTGCCGTAAAACAGCAGCGCTGCCTACCCGCCAGGCGCGCTTAATTATGTAACGTAGGGAGTTGTTTACAACGAAGGGCCAATTGGGCTCCAGGGCGGCGGGGCGGTGGCGGGTGGTGGCGGGGGGCTTTACATCCACTGCTCCCCCGGGAGCACGCGCTGCAGGCTGCAATTGCAAACAACGCCGCTGCTGCCCCGCACCGCTGACCTCCCTGGTCGCGCCGGGACTCTGGGTGCCCGGGCCCTGACCACCCCCAACGGCATCCTGGCAGCCCCCGCGGCCCACCGGGACCCACCCGCGCGGGGAAGTTGGGGGTGGTGGTGGCGGCGGAGATCCGCCGCACTCGAATTGCATGAATTCACGGCCCTTTTGTCTGAAAAATGAACGAAAAAAAATTCGCTTCATTGAGGGGTGGTGCGCGGTTGTCGGGGCCGCCCCTCCCACGTCCTTCATTAGTAAATAAGGGAATAAACGCAACAATGGGCAGCAACAGCGGCAGTGGTGGAAGCGGCCTCAGTGGCAGCATGGCAAGCCGTGGCAGCAGCAGCAGCAGCGCCAGCAGCCGCACAACAATGCGTACCCACAGGCACAAATTGCACCATCTCCCCGTGCTAATTTTACATTTCGTACTTTACACGCTGCGGCCCTGGCGGCCCAACCCCCAGGCCCTTGGCGCAGGCCAGCGCCGCCTATTGTTGCCGCTGCGGGCAACGGGGGCTCTAAACCAGGAGCCTCTACGGAATGCGCCGACTGATGAGAGAAGCAGAGCAGCGCAAAAATAAAAGAAAAATACACAGAAACGTCGAAAAAGGAGCACAGAACAAGCGCGGCAAATATTTCGAATGGAGATGGCAGCGTCAAGCGAGTGGCGCGCGCGAGCGAGTGGGGCTGAAGGGCGCCGGCGCACAGAAGGGTTTAGGGCGCAGTAAAGGACGTGAATAACGTTAAGGAGGGCGGCGCGAACTGGAGAACGTTAATCGCATTGTAATCAAAGTTGAAGCCTCGACGCCACGCCGCGGCCCGCTTGTCTTTGCAAGCCCTACGAGAGCTGATAAGCGTAGCAGATGTGTGATACCAAAGGAACTCCCTCCCCCTCTCCTCTGTCTCTCTCTCTCTCTCTCGCTCATTGTCTGGTCTGTCGACTCGCGCCATCAGTAATTCTTGAGCGTCTTCTTGACGCCCTGCCGTTTGGTGTTTAAGACCACCTTTACCTTTTGTTATTTGCCATTGACCCGTTTAACACTCGCTCCCAATCGTCCTCCTCTTTTTCACCCTCCACGCCTCTTTCGTCCGAAACAAGGGTTTCAGTCCGATGCGGCTCACGTCCCAAAGACAACGACGATAAAACCTGGACACACCGTGAGCGAGTAGTGGGTAGGGAGAAAGGGGAGAGAAGAGAGAAGAGAAGGGGCTGGCTAAACGGGCGGCTTTTTACGCGCGCATCACTTGGGCCGGCACCACTGGTGCAGCCTGCAGCGCCGCCATGGAAATCTCGGCACCCCCACACCCCTTCTCCTCACTCCTTTGGCCGCTAACCCCGCGCGCTCCCTGCCCCTCTTCAGTTGAATTACCAAATGATACACCGCCGCACACCACAACTTTTAGGTTTTAACCTACCATCCGCAATATTACAACTCTAACACATTGGCTTGCATCGTCAGAGGGCACTACCTCGGCACCATCCCCCATACTTCCATGCACACCCACTTCTTTCAGCCGTGCGCGGCCGCGGGGGCCGCCGTGTTTGCCTGGGCGTTTCCTCTGCGCCTGCAATTTCAGTAAAGCACCGCGCTTAGACACACACGATGGCGAGCTTATCAGGCGAGGCCACGCCACGCCACGCCACCCTGTCACTCAGAGACTTTTACGATCGTCAAATTAGCGGAGCGCACTCTAGCGGCGATCACCTCGGCCGGGGCGTGTAGAGGCGTGGCGGGGCGGGGAAATATGATGGAAGCGCGCGCGGGTATTTTGAAGTTGGAGAGGG
>NW_026267151.1:2556130-2557559 GCF_000697945.3 Frankliniella occidentalis
GGATTTCAGTCTTTGTTTTCAATTCGAAAACCGAGCATTATTGCCACTTTATCACTTAAACGAAGAGTCTGGCTATCTAACTGCAAACAAATGGGGGGACACAGGGTATAATAAGAGAATGGCGAATGTTTTCTTAGTGGGGGCTCGACACCCTGGAGCATCTACAAGCAGAACACGCAAACATGATCGATTCTGGAGACTTGTTTGGTCCCAGGCTCGTGCTCCGGGCACCTGTTTGTGGCTGAAGATCTCGCACTAAAAACCAACGCGGGCGTGGCCCATCTCCAGTGACACGCCCGGCACGCTTCCAAAACAAAACACAGCGGACGCGTGCAGAGGCCCTTTTAGACTGTGCCCCAACCTGTGCTGCGGGAAAACGACGAACATCACGGAACGACTTAGCACCTCCGCACGCGCACCGGACAGGTGTGTTCGGCGAAGAGTTTAGCCGGGCAGCAATCACATCGGCATTTCAAACGGCCGCGTGTTTCCATCTCCTAAAGTAAAACATTGCGCGCCCCGCGGGGGCTTCGACGGAAATGTGTTCGTCCAGGGGAATTAGTTTCACTTAGGAGCTGCAATCACTGCAACTCCCATCGCATTATTTTGGCCTGCCAATATCCGCCCACCAGGAATCGACATGATGAGCCTGAAATCGGACTGTAATTGCGTTTGGCGCCCAATTTCAAAGTCCCAGCCGGGCGCCGCACCGCGCCGCCCGGAGATTGCAATTTTTCGTTCGGGTGGACAGCACAGACCTGTTGCTCAGCCAAAGTACTGATCTGCCGTGTTCCCGAATTAAAAGGGGGAAGCTACCGGGAAAGCTGGGGCCTATATTTGAAGTTCAAGCAGGGTGTGATTGGAAAAAAGAGTCGACTCGTGACCACGATTTAAAGATAATCTGAGGTAAAATAACATTTAACAAAAATAGTCGTGCTTCCTGGACATATGGTGCGAAAGTCTGGGATTAGAGTAATCTTGGAGACGGACCCTACAAGCATGGAACTTTCACCTAAAGGCACGCACTTTTAACCTCGCTGTTCGAAATAACTCACGTATTTCAGTCACGCTGTTCAAGACTCAGCCAGGTCCTAATCTCATAAGTGGTGAAACTGCACTAGTGTCGCGAAGCGCGGCTGTTCTGGGTGCCACGGTTTGACTGACAGACGGTAGGCTATCTATGCCCACAGTCACATGTGCCCGGGTGTCACACCTTGCACATACTATACATTTGTTAAATTATACTTCCTAACAGAAAACCGGACCGTGACATAGCATTTGAAATAAACGCGATCCACGCGGCGTACTAGACAGAGACTTCGAGCTGCGGCTGTACAAAGCAGCTTCGGCAACCCGGCCACGTGCCCCAAGCGAGCTGAGCCCGTCGGGGCGCAGCGCGCTCGGCGGGGCGGCGCGGGGCTCAGGCAGC
>NW_026267151.1:2557609-2559674 GCF_000697945.3 Frankliniella occidentalis
GGGGGGGGGGAGAAGAGAGGATTTGCAGCAGGGTGTTAACTAGATCCTTACAAACTAGATCCTCGCCGTGACGCCCTTTGAGAGCGGATAGGCGCTGAGGCAGGGAGTCCTTGATGACGCGGCTCTCCGCTCCGCCGCGCCCCACACCTCCACTTGCGACGTGTCGCGGCGTGGAGCGGCGCGGGGCGGCATTTCCATTCATGATCGTTACTTCGTGTCCGCTTAGTCTCTGCTCACTCAGCTGCCTGGCTCGACGCCGCGCCGCAGCTTGACGGAGTATAGGATGCCCCCGCTCACCCCCTCCCCCCAACCGTCACACAGGCGGAAGACAGGAAATAATAAGTGTCGATTACGCTTCGAACTGTTCCCTCCCACACAAACTCATGTGCAGACCCCCTTTCCCCCCTTCCATTCTGGGCACCAACCATTTCCCTACAAATCGCTGCAGCACATTTTATACGTGCACGGTAATGAAATGCCATATTACCTGTACGACACTTACACCATTCTCTGCCCACCCTACGACCACACACACGCACACGTGAAAACTCTACCACGCAGCACTGGCGGGGGAAAAAAATAGGTCTTTATACCTCTTTTAAACACATTAGCCCGCGATGGGTGGCCGCGCGGTTCGAACACATTTTCCGTTATGTGAAAAAAAAGAACACACTAAAAAAGAAACAGTCGGCAGGAGCGACCATTACCGGACTTGTTGCGGAGGTGCTGCACGTGACGGAACGTATTACCTCAATGGCCACTCTCACGGCGCTTCCTGTGCGCTCAGGGAAACATTTGATTTTTTGGGGAAATGTATTGAGTTGTGGGCGTCATAACGACATCTCTTTGTTTGTAAGCGAGAAAAGTGTGATTTACCAAAACTTTTCGACTCGTCAGCAGCAGAGACGTTCCAAACACGAGATTTAGACGCAAGTGCGGAACACACACAGGCATTTGATGGAGGATTGAAAGACAAACCCGGCCCCGTCTCCAGTCACTTACTTTACGCAGTTTCTGGGGGGCTCCAATCTCCAAGCCCGACGCGCGGCGGCTGAGTGGCCAGCGCCTGCAGGGCGGGCCGTACTGCGGGACACGGGTGCGCGCCGGGTCTGCCTACCTCCGGGGCGCTATCCGCTGGCGGGGCCTCCGGCCGGCCGGCAAATGCTCCGCGCAGCGCGACGCCCCCCTCCCCTGATTCATTTCCCCAAGTGAAAAAAAATGAAACATCACACGCGCTACACCCAACGCCCCCCCCCCTCCTCTCCCTCTCTCCCTAATAGGCCCGCGCTCCATCGCCGCCCGAGGCGGTTTAGATGCCCAATTTTCGGCAGAGAGTATTATCAAACCTTCATGACTGACAGTAATGCTGGATTTGGTTTCCGGCCGATATTCGTGACGCGTATCTGAAACATCTTGAATGGTTCGCGGGCGCTGGCCCCACAGACTGCCACGTGTCCTACGCCCATACGAGAAAATCCCAAATCATTTGCTATTATTTTAGACCGGCACAAATGAAAAAAATATTCTCGTATATTTCTATGATAAATTTTTAAATTTTGATTTTTCATCTACGAGCGCGATCTTAAAGTTAAATGCAGTTGTATGTGTGATTTGCTCTTTGCGAAATTTGATTCCTGATGCACAATATTGCACCATTAGAATTCTAATAAAGTGAAAATTTCTAATAGTTTTACAATATGTACCTATTCGACAACATGTCTTGCAAAATTTCCCGACGGACAGTTTTCACAGTAACCTCTGCCCATTTTTGAAGTGCTTCGCAACTATAATATTTTTTTACCAAAGAAAGTTCTGAATAAAAACATAAAAACGTTGCAGGTACCCTTTTTAATGTGAAGAAGTTAGAATGCCAAACAGTATACAACCACCTTGGTCAACCATTACTGCAGATTAAACTGACTCACCGGAGAGAAACTTTGTCAAAAGTAACGCTCTCCGTCCTACCCCCCGGTCTTTATACCTCTTTTAAACACATTAGCCCGCGATGGGTGGCCGCGCGGTTCGAACACATTTTCCGTTATGTGAAAAAAAAGAACACACTAAA
>NW_026267151.1:2559724-2575923 GCF_000697945.3 Frankliniella occidentalis
CTCCCTCCCTCCCTCTCTCTCTCTCTCTCTCTCTCTCTCTCTCACACACACACACACACACACATTAAAACACACGTGCGCGCGCGCACCAAACGGGCCGTAGTAAACTTAGCGGAGGTGTAATTGTGATGGTGGCGTTAGTGTGGCGCCTGGAAATAACGGTAACGTCCTGCCAATAGCGCTGCACGCGCCGATAAGCGGCCGGAGGCCTCATCCTCTTAACCGCAGTCCAGGGAAGCCCGCGGGAGGCCACCACCGAGTGCCACAGAGGTGGGTGGGTACGAAATGACGTGCATTTTAAGCAGATTACTTTAGATATACAAAGAGGCGCATATTCGATATGTACAGTCTGCATTCGAAACACTAACGTTCCAGTCCAGTAGTTTTGTATCCTTCAAAGGGATTAAATTATCCTTGTTATTCCAATAGTTGAATTTCTATACAGCAGCAGGCAAGGAGCCCTTTTTATGACAGGAGACTACTGTACATGTTGCACCAAACCAGCGCAGGGCCAGCCAGACCAGCGCCAGCGCATGTCTGGAAACCTTTGTCGTGCCGTTGGTCCGACTCGTCTGCGCTGCACGCGGCGCGGGCGACTTTGAAAATGCCCACTAAAAGTAAAGGCATAAAACGAACGACTCAACTCGGCGAGCGGCTGCGATCAGCGCTCTGCTCGCCACCCCCACCGTATAAAGCGACGCTGCAAATTTACAGGTCAATATGGAGACTGCCGCGGCCATTAGGGTTCAGGCGGCGTGACAGAGGCAGATGAACACGTTACTTCAGCAGAAAATATTTCTGTCCCTTTTGTTTTCATTATTTGCATTTTTACTATCTCGAACAACAACAGTTATTTCACGGTACGTCAGTGCGACACCGAAGCCTGCAGGTTTGCGTACTCGCTCCACCCGTAAGGTGCCTCGGCGCTCGCGGTAGGCAAACCTTAGTTTTACCCCTGACTCACGTTGCCATGGAACACAGTCCTAATTACCTCCAGGTCCGCGGTATTTAGTGTACGCGCACTACATCACCACATCATTATTCGTTGAATTTACACTACAAACGTACGAAACTTCTTAGTTCACTCAGCATGGCATCAACATTTTAGCTGTCCGCGAAAGCCGCACTTCCATCTAAGACCGACGCGTAAACACGAGTCTGCGATGAGTCCGGCGCATCATACTCCACCATACCCTCCGTCAGCCTTCCGACGCAAGTCTTCTCAAAGTGTACACCCCACCCAAATCCAGGAGTAATTCCTCCCTCAGGCCGTAACCCTCCGCCCTGGCGCTGGCCGCCCTGCGCCGCCCCGCGCCCTGTGATCGCGAGACATTTGGCACATAATGTGAGCGCGCGGCGCGGCCTGCTGTAAAACTGCAATTAAACACTACATTAACGCAGCCATCCGCTGGGCGAACAGCGGCTCAGGGCCGGCCGGCCCAAACAGCAGCCCTCCGCGAGCAACAAAGTAAAACCAAAAAAGTTAAATAATTTTAAATCATTTATCTGCTTGAAGCACTTTGACTGAGGCAGAACCGAAGTAGTTCCCCTTCCCTGAAACGTTAAGACTAAAAGATTCCCCATCCAGCCACAACAGGTTAATTTTCTACTCCTACTAATGGAATACGCACACTGTAGGGATGTCCACAACATTCTGCCGAGGCCAATCGCACCCCTTTGAGGTGTGGAGTTGTAATGGTGCGGAAGAAGACCAGCGCGCCGGACACTCCAGTCGTAAAGATGTTCGCTTTACGAGTCTCTCCGCTCAGCTTTTCAATGCGCCCGATCGCGCAAACCGTCTGGAAGGAGACTGCATTCGGACGAAACTTGGACATCGCTACACGGAACTAAACGGATGGGCCAGGCACTGCGGGACAGGTTCGTAATGAGGTGATGTCCATTCGCTCACCTCACACACCTTCTTTCTCACACACACACACACACACAAACACGCTGATGCTTATTTTTTTCCCTTCGAGCAGAGTGGTGCGGTCGAGTCCAGCATTACTAATCGGGTTACGTTTGCTCCGATGCACCACATGGGAAAGGCGACAGACATTCGAACATTACATGTTCAAGAGATACACAGTTTAAGGTATGCTCTTCTCTTAGCTAAGAAAACTCACGGTTTCGCGCATATTGTTTTCAGAATATATACGAGGATTTGGCAACCCATCCCATGTTTGAGGTTAGAATTAGTTGTCTCTATCGCATTTTCAGTCAGAATGATCCTTTTCGTTAACGCCATGAAAAATGATCCGAAACTGTGCGAGCGTGTTGACCGCCGTCGTCGACTTCATCATTACGTACAGCGCCCGGCCCTTAGTGTTCACATGCGGCCCTGCGGTCGGATGAGCCACAAATTGCTATCCTCGCACACTACTTGCCGAGGCGAAATATCAAATTACGGGTTTACCCACTTCGTTACGTCTCGGCGCTGCGCGGCGCTGCGGCAGGCAGGTGCAAACAGCGCGCTCGCCGCGGGGTCACAGCGCTGCGGTGGAGAAGAACGGGACCTACTCGAATTAACGCCTTGCAAGCGGCACGGGTCCATGCGGGGCCGACGAATCTGCACCTCTCTGCCAAAGCTTTTACGATGTGTTTGTTCTGAGATACTCTCTCGAAGTCAAGGTGCGTGCAGATTGTGTGAGTCATTTAGAACTCTTTTTGCTGGCGTCACGTACGCGACTGAAAACTAAACGAATTTAATATGAAATGCACAGACGGAAATGAAAGACAAACGTCCTGTTTCGTAAAAGGCCCCGAAGCGACTTGGGGAGTGGG
The DNA here is from genome assembly GCF_000697945.3 of Frankliniella occidentalis. Taxonomy (NCBI): domain Eukaryota; kingdom Metazoa; phylum Arthropoda; class Insecta; order Thysanoptera; family Thripidae; genus Frankliniella; species Frankliniella occidentalis. Next base: position 2,562,509 of record NW_026267151.1, read on the forward strand.
GGGAGGGCGGTTCTATAGTTCTGCGTGACGCTCTCTGGCAGTTTGCATGACTGCAGTGCACTGCACAGGGTGCGAGCGACGACACTGACGTCCTCAGCAGCGATTGATTCCGCCATCGACGTTGCAGCGGGTTCATCGCGTGAGCAAACTCTCTCGTGTGTGTAAGAGAGAGAAGAGAGAGAGAGAGAGAGAGAAGAGAGCGAGAGAGAAAGGGAGATGAAAAGGGGAGAAAAGGGGGGAGGGGCACACGCGACTCAATGCCCTGCTAGATAGATGACATGTTGGCAAATCAAGTAGCGGATTAAACGCATCCTGCTAATTACTTGCGGCCCGTTAATAGATTCGCTGACATCACGTGACCAGGATGCCCCTCGTTATGTGCATGCACGGCGGAAAAACACGTGTGTCGGCTCACACAGCCGGGAAGGTGGCGTGAGCAGGGCAGTTCGAAATAATTTTCGAGTCGAGCCCGACTACTGCACCACAGCGATGCGAGTAGTATTAATAATTACTCAGCTCCACTACTCACACAGCAGAGACGATCCCCTTTCACCTCGCATTTGACTAGGACTAATAGCTGAGCCTAAACACTCATCGAGGAGTGACTGTCTGGCAGACGCCAGGGGAAAACAGCGTCGTTAAAAAAATATCAATTTCTTGCGCAACAAAACGAATGAGTGCAGGTACTGCAGCCGGCTGCTACCTCAGTAGTAAACGAGCAGACAAACAGCTTCGCTCGGTAAAGAGTCATTCCAAATGACAGAAGCGGCCCGTTTAAAAAAGATTTACCCCAAGAAGTTGCCGATATCAGCCCGAAAGAGCCCCGGAGGCCACGGGCAGTCCCGCACTTTATCCGCAGCCATGCCGGACTGTCCCAAATTCAGTCCGTCGCGTCTCCGGGTCACCCCGTGATCAGCCCGGCCCTGGGTGTCGGGGAAACCGAAATCTGCCCGGGGACCTCCCGGCGTCCGGGCAACCCCAGAATCTACCCCATGTGCCGGAAAACCCGGAAACAGCTCGGCTTAAGACCGTCGCGGACAGGTCGCTTGTTGTCTGAACATAATATGGACAGGAACATTTCACGTCAAGATTGATAAAACTTATATACTTTAAAGTTATAATAGCAAAATATCAGAGGCATTCTCTATCTTTAAACAAACAAACGAATTATTTGCACTATTTTGTACATGGCGCACGGGAGTTCAATCTGACTTATAAAATTTCGTATAAATTCATGTACGAAATCTTAGATTATTTTGCAAAAAACTGTACATAAGAACGCAAAATTTTTGCATGCCCAGCGGTATTGGACACAGTCCAACGTCTTCATTTAATTGTTCAGAACACGTCATTTTTTTATGTTGAAGGTCGTTCGGCATATCCGTAACAGAGCCTAGTACATAGTACATAAGCGAAGGCATTTCCCGAAAACCGCGTCGCGATGCGCCAATCGGTTCGCTGTGAAAGGCATCATTTCTGTAAAGACTGCGCATCTAGTTGAAGGACCCTTCCTGAGGCATCTCCTCTCAGCCGTCACCGTAGCTCAGTTGGAAAGAGCGTCAGTCAAAAGAACAGAAACCCGTAGGGTAAGGGATCGAATACCGCTTGCTTCCCTTTTTACGTGACCGTTGGGTGGGCTCGGGCATCCCCGAAAACAGTCCGAAGGTGCCTCCGGGCATACCCAGAAACTTTCGGTTTTTGTCACTTCTGGGGTGTGTTTCAGGGCTGCCCGCTAGGTACTTCGGACTAACCCGAAAAGTGCCCGCCGGTCCGGGCTGTTCCGGGGGCTGATCATTTTTAAACGGGGGATTTCAGTCTTTGTTTTCAATTCGAAAACCGAGCATTATTGCCACTTTATCACTTAAACGAAGAGTCTGGCTATCTAACTGCAAACAAATGGGGGGACACAGGGTATAATAAGAGAATGGCGAATGTTTTCTTAGTGGGGGCTCGACACCCTGGAGCATCTACAAGCAGAACACGCAAACATGATCGATTCTGGAGACTTGTTTGGTCCCAGGCTCGTGCTCCGGGCACCTGTTTGTGGCTGAAGATCTCGCACTAAAAACCAACGCGGGCGTGGCCCATCTCCAGTGACACGCCCGGCACGCTTCCAAAACAAAACACAGCGGACGCGTGCAGAGGCCCTTTTAGACTGTGCCCCAACCTGTGCTGCGGGAAAACGACGAACATCACGGAACGACTTAGCACCTCCGCACGCGCACCGGACAGGTGTGTTCGGCGAAGAGTTTAGCCGGGCAGCAATCACATCGGCATTTCAAACGGCCGCGTGTTTCCATCTCCTAAAGTAAAACATTGCGCGCCCCGCGGGGGCTTCGACGGAAATGTGTTCGTCCAGGGGAATTAGTTTCACTTAGGAGCTGCAATCACTGCAACTCCCATCGCATTATTTTGGCCTGCCAATATCCGCCCACCAGGAATCGACATGATGAGCCTGAAATCGGACTGTAATTGCGTTTGGCGCCCAATTTCAAAGTCCCAGCCGGGCGCCGCACCGCGCCGCCCGGAGATTGCAATTTTTCGTTCGGGTGGACAGCACAGACCTGTTGCTCAGCCAAAGTACTGATCTGCCGTGTTCCCGAATTAAAAGGGTGGACGCTACCGGGAAAGCTGGGGCCTATATTTGAAGTTCAAGCAGGGTGTGATTGGAAAAAAGAGTCGACTCGTGACCACGATTTAAAGATAATCAGAGGTACAATAACATTTAACAAAAATAGTCGTGCTTCCTGGGCATATGGTGCGAAAGTCTGGGATTAGAGTACTCTTGGAGACGCACCCTACAAGCATGGAACTTTCAACTAAAGGCACGCACTTTTAACCTCGCTGTTCGAAATAACTCACGTATTTCAGTCACGCTGTTCAAGACTCAGCCAGGTCCTAATCTCATAAGTGGTGAAACTGCACTAGTGTCGCGAAGCGCGGCTGTTCTGGGTGCCACGGTTTGACTGACAGACGGTAGGCTATCTATGCCCACAGTCACATGTGCCCGGGTGTCACACCTTGCACATACTATACATTTGTTAAATTATACTTCCTAACAGAAAACCGGACCGTGACATAGCATTTGAAATAAACGCGATCCACGCGGCGTACTAGACAGAGACTTCGAGCTGCGGCTGTACAAAGCAGCTTCGGCAACCCGGCCACGTGCCCCAAGCGAGCTGAGCCCGTCGGGGCGCAGCGCGCTCGGCGGGGCGGCGCGGGGCTCAGGCAGCACCACACTACCACTGCCCGTGCGCGCGCGATGCAGAGGATTTTCTTGTTTGTAATTTATTTATTATTACTTTTTGGGAATCATTTATTTTTGCCTCGCACACGGCGGATATAAAAAGCTCGGGCGCAATTCCACAAATATTTCCCCAAATTGCCAGAGAACGGACGGCAGCGCAGCAGAGCGTTCCAGCGGGTTTCTTTGCATTTTCCCGCCAATATCCACACGGGCTCACCAAACGAGACAACGCGCGACGAGGGTCGCCTCACCGGTCCTGTTTTCAACTTTTTAATCGCATTGCCTTTCTCGCCGTGCACTTTATTTTCCGGCTACGAGCGCTGCCGCTGCATCTCGCCGTCGCCGAGCTCGCCCCCCTCCTCCGCTCGCCACGCTGCAGACGCAGCAGACAGCGCGTGCAGGTGCCATCAGCCTCTGGAGCCGGCCCGGCCGGGACTCTGATTTGTTCCCCTGCCCTTCCCTTCACCTCCTCGGCCCCTTCTCCCCTCGCGCCTCTTTCTCGGCGCGGCCCGGTCCAGCAACACACACCACCACACACGCACTCGAGCTCACACACACACACACACACACACACACACACACACACACACACACACACACCACGCGCTCCTGCTGCGTCTCGGTCCTGCCGGAGGCAACGACTCGACGGCCCCCTTCCAGTGCCCCCCGTCTCTCCTTCCACGGGCTGCCTCCACAAGCCCCCTCCAGCGCCCCCCGCAGAGCCCCGACCGTAAGGCGTACGCAGGGTACCGTTACTTTACGCTAACCACAGCCGCGCCCGGCGGACCCGGCCCGGCTGGTACAGGTCCTGCAACACAATCACGATATTTCGGGGGACCGAACTAGAAGTGGGACACGTAGCGGGTCCTACACGGCGGAGGGCCGGCGGAAGGCGCAAACTAACAACAGACGTGCTGGCGGACGGTGGCGCGGCGGTGGGCACGGTGGTCCTCGCGCCTTTCCACCTCGCTTCCTATGTGCAATCGAATTTAAAGGCACAACACACTAAGTTGCGCGGACTGAACCAGCTGCATCTCTAAGCATCCACCCGATGCATTTGAAGTAGACACACACACACACACACACAAACACACACACACAGGGGCAGTAATCCCACCAACACTAGCATGTCAATGTCCTGTCCGCCTCGGCGAGGTGCTGGATCTGGTCTGCAGGCCCGGGCCACCGTATCCCCTCATCACCATCTTCCCCCTTGTCTCACTCCCCCGCACCACTCTCCGTGCCACTCCCTGTAGCCCCCCCTCTCTCTCTCTCTCTCCCTCTTGATGCGCGGTGCCGATATGCTAACCTAATATGCAGAAGGGATTACCTCTTTGGTGAGGAGGCCCGCCCGGTCGGTCGGTGCGAAAATTATTGTTATGAAACGAATTTGTATCTCCATGCGACATCAGAGTAAAGCTTCCGGCTCGTATAATATTTTTTTACGTTGAGGTGTGTTCTATAAGTTGTAATGCACTTTAATGGGCGTGAAATAAGTGCGGCGCAGCTCCGCGGCGAGTGACACGACAAACAATAATAAACATTGTTGTCATGCTAATTCAGTTGGATACTGCATGAAGGGGTTTGGCAATGCAGGTGAAGGTGACAACTTCGGACCGAGTGTCCTAGGTCTGCAAAACCGGACAAAACGGCAGGACGAAAAAAAGGCGTTGCACAAGCCAATGAACAACAACAACCTGCTGCTACTTTTGCATCTTCCTCCAGCCTGTGCGGCAGTGTAGCGAAGCATAATGGAACGTGTAATTTGAGACCGGAGTGATGAGCAGAGAGGCGTATTGTATCGGCGTGCTGGGAGTGGAGGGAGGCAAGAGTTAGAGAAAGGAGACGAAAAGGAGAGATGGAGTAGGATAAAGGGAGGTATTTGACCGACACAACCTATTCGAAGTTCTTTCCATAATCCGAAGTATCATTCCCAAAACTCTTTGAAGGATGTATTCGGGAAGGTTCACAAATACTTAATAGAAACGTAAAACGCAGCGAAACGGTGCCGTTGCGCCGAGTGGGTGGTTGCCACAAAGACAGAGGCGAGGAGGTTCAAGTGGCCCCGCGACGGAGTGGTTGGTACCGGGTTGGTATGACCGCCAGTCTCACAGTAGCCGGCGTGGCGTGGCGGGGAGCTGGCACCACAATCTCGTCCGGACTCCGTGTTTCTCTGCCCGGGGCCTGATGCGTCTGGACGGGGCGGGGCGCTGTGGGCACCAAGCTACTGGATAGGCCAACTCGCTTTAATTACATGAGTGCATCATAATTAGCCTGGCCGCAGTGCTCCATTAGGGAGCCAGGTCTCAAAACTGTTCGTCACCTGATCCGACACCACCCGGCGCCGATACCATGGCTCCAATAGTGTTCTCACGTCAACGAGGCGCGTACACAGCAAAACGGCGTTTCGATAAAAACTTGCGTTAGCGCAAGATGCGTCTCAAAAGAATCGAGTCTAAACAATTGATCGGACAAGGTATATCAGATAAAATCCTGTCTGAGGCACACTGTAAAAATATCACAGCTCTGTGAAAATGCCAGACAACTTTTAATTTTGTTCGATGGCATTGAAATTGTATAGTAACTCGATTTGTTTACCATCTTTGAACACCTTTTCTTCAGTTTCCTTGGACAATTTACGAGTACGAGCAAAAGACCTCGTTCTGACGTGAAGCCAGGAAGCTCGAGCTGAGGTGAGGCTGTAGTGCACCGCCCCCGTGCTACCGTAAAGTCAACAGTCATCGTGTATATAGGAACACACAGAGACCCGCACCATCAGCGACGAAGCTACCGCAAGCTTGCTGTACTGCTATGTAAATCTGACCTGACCAGCCATCGTCCGCGACAACTCGGCCAATTAATCCTTTCTAATCGACTATTACGAGAAAATATACGCCGCCCCTCACCACGAGGTGTCCCGCCATCACGCCGCCCGGGCGGCCATGCCCGTGTCAGAGGGCATACGCTGCCAGTTGTTGCCTCCACGGCTTGAGTGCCCCGGGGGGCCCTTGGGGGGCCCAAGGGGCCTAGAGGGAGGGGTGGGGGTCAGGGAGAGTACGGTTTTCGTGTCGAGGTACAGTCCGAGGTACCACTCACTGCTAAGCACTGTTCAAAATTAAAGACGGTAAAATTTAATTCTTACGCAACGGGTCGTTAAACAGAGCGCGCTAGACACAAAGGAGCAAAAGTGGTCTCTTACTGAATCTTAAGAGCACATATTTTATTTTTCACATATCAAAATCAAAACAACGAGGCTTCCTCACTTAAATATAATGGTAAAGATATATGAATTGAGCATATACATCTATTCGGTAAAAACGATAAATGAGCGATACCTTGAGCGAGTATGTACCTTTAAGAAAATTTGAGTAATGTTCAATATCGTCAGCTTTTTATCTTTTCTACCAGAGTACTCAGTTCTTGGTTAACAGGAGTATACCACTGAGCTGCGCAAAGTTTTCCCTGTCTGCTTGCAATGTTGGGCACGTGCATCTTACAATTTGAAGCGTTGGCTCGGACGCTCACGGCGCTGCCCGGAGATGGGTTATCTGCACGCTGCGCCTCCGACCTCCGATGAAGAACGGCCACACTGCGTTATGGTGATTGTTGCGGCCAGCCGCACGCGACTTGAGAGAGAAAAGAGAGAGGAGAGAAGGGAACAAGAGGAGAGGAAGGAGAGACAGGGAGGGCGCTGCGTGAGGCTGCAGCGCGGAGCACGGTAGCAGTCCGAGGGCGGAGTAGTGACCAAACCAGTAGCTGTTTGGAGGCGTTACCTGGGCTGGCCGGACGGACGCGCCACGCCATCTCTCCGCTCCCGAGAGGGTCACAGACTCAGCCTCCTGACACCCAAACGCTCCCCTCTCGTCACGCTGCGAGTGTGTGAGTGTGTGTTTCTGTGTGCGTGCGTGTTCACGGCAGGCGTACGCTCCGATGAGAAAGCCCCCGCTCCTCGAACAGAACCTCACACCGAGGCAGTGTTCGTTTTAATTTCTTACTTTAGAGAAACCTTCTGACGCCAAATGAGGTTCACCGGAAATCCATATGATTATAACCTCTTACTTACAGCAAACCATTTTGGTGCGCTAGTGCTTCTCATGCTGTAAGAAGCAGTCAGTACAGTAGCAGGGCCCTAATCCGACGAGCTGTCAGATTGAACCACGTGTGCTAGTTTGCGTGTGCTACCGCGCGTGCGAGTGTGTGTGTGTGTGTGAATGTCGGGCAGTAGATGATGACTATTAACCGAACAGTAGCAGCGCCGGCCCGCGGGCAGACAGATAGCCGGCCGGACAGCTGGCGGACGGACGGACAGCAGGCGAAGAGCCCCGGGGGAGCCAGGCCCCCTGCCTGCAGGTCGCCGTTGTGGGAAGCTGATACGATTCCTATCATAATCTGGCACCATCAGATGAATATTCTTTCATTTTGACGCCGCGGGCGGGTCCACAACGGTAGCACTGGAGTGCTCATCAGCTGATCAGCTGATGCCTACCTTATCTAGCACAGCCCGAGGGAGAAAAACGATCAAAAAATAAAATAACAGCACACGTTAACTTGCTCTCTATTCGTTTGTTCTCTTTTCGTTATTGTGTAGATCTTGCCTTTACCATTTTGGCAACCGAATGGAGGATTTTAAGGATAATTTCGAAATTTGAATAAAGTTTGGTCCGATTCGACGTCAGAATAGAATAAGTCGTGATATGAGCGAGTTGCCATGCGAAAAACGTGTTGTTTGCCTATTCAGATCAGTTAGATATTTTTGGGACACAGAACACATGTTGTCAGTTGACAATGGCCAAGCATATTTAAGTTTTTGTGCAGTGTTGATCACCTTAACATCGGGAGACAAAGATAGAGGCTAAGCTTGGCCCTAATTAAATTGTGAGCATCTTCGTATTTACACAGCGTGTCGTCCATCAGGGTGTGTGGCGTTCAACAGCGTGATTATGTGTTAGGAGCAGAGCTCCGGGGGAGGTCGGGGCAACTAAAGCAGGCAGATAGGTAATTATCAAACGGGGACCCAACTGAGGATCCAGCACACCACATGATTCAGACATCAACGATCGAGCAGACTAATGACAATATTGTAATGTTAACGTAAAGCAATTGATTTACGTCACAATTGATCAGGACATCAACAAGAAAAAGTTTGACTTGGTCCTGCTAAGATATAGTGTGTGAAATTTCTTCGTTTATTTTGACAAGTAAAATCAAACTCAAGAGAACTAGTTTGTTTACGGCGAAAAGTCATTACATACCACAGAGGCAAAAAAAAAAATTAGCCTGAAGAGTATGGGATCTATGTGCATAGCGTTGAGAGGGTATGTCGCGAGGCGAGCGACGGGGCGGTACGTGTTTAACACGAGGGGAGGCCGGAGGGGGTGGGAGTGCGTAGACATGAATGGGAGGGACGATTAATATTGTAGACACGGCAGAGCTGCACATCGGAGAGCAAAAATCCTATTGAGCAGCTAGCCATTGCGACACAAACTCAGTGTGTGTGCGACAGAGAAAGGAACAGAGAAAGAGAGAAAAGGAAAGGGACATAAAGGGAGAAAAAAGAGTGACAGAGGGAGGGAGGTATTGAAGCAAAGGTAACCCTTACAAAAATAATCAGTACCCAAACAGTCCCCAAACGGTCGTCCCCAAACCTAGCTATGTCCCCCGCAAGACCATATGTGGTCATCGGTGCTGCGTTGGCTTAGATTGATGACGGTCAGCCGGTAAGACAAGGAGGAGGGACGAACGTGCCAGTGCATGACTCTACACTTATGAATACGTTGGATCGTGCTGGTTAGAGGGGTTTACACCAAAGACTCCGCCCTCAGCCTGGAACTCGCAATGTTTAATAAATTGTGACCTTAGTAAAAAAAAAATACTTTGTACGAAAGAAAAGGTTAATGAGGAAAGGGTTGGGTGTCACGGGGATCAATTTTTTCCTGGCCATTTCCAGTTCTAAAATCAATGGAAGCCTTTATTTTGGAATATAATACAAAACAGATGCACTCATAGACTGAACAAACATCCGTTTTCTTTTTGTCCAACGATATAGTCCAAAACAGTGATAGTTGAAATTTTAGATGCACTATGAATAATACACCAGAATGGTTAGGCAAATATAAAAATCAGTATGTGGTCAGCGGATGGATAACGTTCTCTGCAGATTTGTAGCGGATTAAGATTGATAGTCCAGCGAGTAGCCGAGACCGTGAGAGAAACATTTGCTTTTTTTCATCTTTTTTTTTTAAGTTCACATGCCAGTGTCAAACACTGTCATTTCAAAAACACTCTGGCTCCGTCAAAAGGAGCATAAATGTTGTCTGCTTATTTGCAGTGTCAGTATGATCCATCATTACTCCTCCCCTGTGATGCAAACCGGACTGCAACGGGTGAATAGGACACGCCCATGTGTGGTCTAGGCGGCCAGACGAGTATCCTAGACAAGCCAGTGTTCGTCAGGGGGTGGAAAGGTGCCATTGGAACCTGCAATCTTTGCGTTAACCGCAAAGAAACCGCACGTCAGCAAACTCATACGCCCCTAGCACTCTCTTAACTCTCAGTAATCGCATGCATCTCCATCCCTTTCACTATTTCCACCCTCCACCCTTCTCTAGCGATCGTCAGAGAGAGAGAGAGAGAGAGAGAGAGAGAGAGAGAGAGAGAGAGAGAGAGACGCGCTTCGTTGCGTTTATTTACGCTAATTTTTCCGAACGCACTCCTCCGCACAAAAGGGGCGCGTAAGGTAGAGGTAGTATTTCCTCACTGTGTGTGTGTGTGTGTGTGTAAACGCGCGCACACCACCCCGCCCTGCCACGCCTCAGCGCAAGCTACCCATGCAAATGAGTCGCGATTCACGGCACAGTCGGTTAGACAGGGGCGTAACCAAACGAAGAAGAAGAGGAAGGGGTAAAAGCCAGGAGAAGAAACAGCACGCCGTAAGTAAGATTCACCAACGTTACCGCGGTTCGCAACGTAAAGTGTTTTACTCAAAGAGCATTTATAAAAACCACTTCGTGTTCAGATTCATCGAATCCTTTCATAAATGATATGTTTTCATTGTAAAAGTTTCCTATTGGTTCAAGTTGTTTATAAATACGTGTTGACAAAAAAAAAGGCGTCTTGCTTGTAAGTTTTTAGGGTACAGTAACCAATACGGAAGGGTCATTTCATTCTTCATTCCCGCTGAAGAACGTTATTTCCCAAGCATTGCGTTTTGAATTTTAATATTCCTCCGGCCTGTTGACACTGTACTGTTTACACGGGCCTCGGTGCCGCCACCTGATGTGCATCGTTTGACGTGGACAACCTCCCCTCCTCACCCTTTTTCATCTTCATAGCTGGTGAAGAACGTTAGAATGCACATGAGCAAAAGCAAACGAAAGTTTCGCCAGACGGGCATCGTTTGGATTCAAATTTCACTCACAGAGGAACTTTAATTCCGGAGAGAACCGAATACGCCGAAGAAATTACACCAGAGTACACAGCTCAATCGCGGCAAGTAGTTTCATACTTTCGCGCGCAAAACGCGGTGACAAACACACACAGAACTGCTTTGGGGACAAAAAGCCTTCTTCCATAATAGAGACTCGCTCCCCTCAATGGAGACACTTATCATAAACTCAATCGGTTATGCTGTGCAGGAGTAGTAGCAGTTACTGAAAATTGCCAGGTGCAATAGTGTTGCGACAGCGTTCGTCACCGAAGAGCGAGTGAGAGGGAGAATAATGCTGAGCCGTCGTGACAGTGCGTAAGGGGGGTGTGTGGTAGAGGGCGAGGGTCGTGTTGGGTAACTACTCGGGTCGCGGGGCATGAAGAACACACATATGTGATCGGGATACCGTTATAGGCTTCAGTACGCACTCCTTCAAGTGTTATACGAGGTCTAAAACAGAGTACGAAAACTTTTTGTGTGTGTTTTGGCCAACCTCCTCCTGTACCGCTGCAGTGGGCCGGGTCCCCTGCTCCTGCTACGTAAGCACACACCGGAGATTTAGTTGGTCTGCCCGCCCCACCTGATGCACGGTAATCTACTGCCTGGGCAAATAATATCCGGGTCCCACCACGCCACGCCACGTCGCGCCTCGCCAGAGCCGTACAACATGCATGATGCATAGTGATGAACAAGAAGAGGAGGGGTGAGTGAGGCGCAGTCCACTCTCAGCAAACCTCTCCGGCCGCTCAGATGTGTCCACGGCTCGACCTTACCTCCCAAAATTAAAACGTTCCGCCAGGGTATCAATATTTGTCAATCAGTAAATAATTGCATGTTTCCAGGACCGGACATCTTATGCGCAGTGTTCGTCGGCCAGTCCACACCACAACCCTCTCTCCCTTCGCTCCATGGCTGTTGAGTAAGGTCCCCCAGCTCCCTTGGGGCAGCAGCACCACACACGCACACATGCGCACTCACACCACACACACACGTGAACGCACGCACAGGCCAATAATCTTGACCTGCACTGAGCAGACCACAGGCTATTCGATTATGCGCCATAGTGTGCAGGGCCAGAGCCCAGCCCGGGGAGCCCCGCCATAGCCCTACGGGAGGAGGGGCTGCAGCGAGTGCCCCCAAGATCCCCGAAGTGCATCCGAGGTGGAAGGAGAGAGAGAGGGGCCGAGTAGGCTGCACGCTGCCCCTGCCTTTCTCTCTCGCTCTCCCTGTCTCTCCCGCCGGCCGCGGCGCAGCGAGTAAACGCCCAGTGCATTGATTAGCCAGGCGGACGCAAATGCAGTGCAGGAGGTCCCCCCCGCCTCTACCCCGTCCTTTCGTCCCGCGCCTCCCGAGGGAGCTGCTGCGCTGGTCGAGATGAGCAGCGCGGCTGCTCGGAGCCGACAGGACAGCAGCAACGGGAGCTGCAGGATTTCAAAATCCTGGCTCAGGCGGAATATAGGCGGAAGGCGCAATTATTTTTCAAACGCCCAAGCGGCGTTTAGTTTCCGTATTACCGCTGCAACCGTAATGATGGTCTTCAGCCGCAAATTATTACCGCAGTTATTGGCGACGGCTCTCTTTCTCTCCGCTCACACTGCCGCTCATCTCTCCTCTCCCCTATGTTCCACCTCTCTCTTCCCTCTGTGCTGCTGTCGCAGCTTTGACGAGCACAGCGCCAGCTGATTGCCGCACGACAAACTGACATCATCGCTGACACATCGCGGGTTCACAAACACGCACGCGTGTGCCGGCGCGCTCGCACACACACACACACAGATTCTCTCTCTCTTCAGAGAACCGTTACGCGGGGCGACAAGCTACTTGATGTCCTGATGGCGGCCCGCCCTGGCGCCATCCACGGTGGCGTCTAGGCGAGGCGCCACGCCCCGGGCGTGTGTGTGTGCGTTCGGGGAAGACCTCGGTCATCAGTCTTGTTCGTAAGCTCATTGCTTGCAATTAGTTCTCCAGGAGCTAGCTCCCGCCCGGCCCCACCAACAGACGCCGACAGCTGGACGGGCGGTGGTGGGGCCTCGTTGTGCTACAACTTCTACTACCCGCTAGCCAGTCCAGCCGCACGTACCAGATAAGTCCCCGGCGACACCTTCACATGCAGGCGCGCGCGCAAGCCGCTCGCACTCTGCTGACAGCTGCAGGCTGGGGGAGAGCAGAGTAGGCAACCAGGCGGTGAGAGCGGATGACCGTGCGGGCGGCGGGGCGGGGCGTAGCGAGGCGTATGGACTGCAGGGCTCCGCTCTGCAATTACCCGCAATTAGCCGGGGGGGAGATGCACTTCTTGCAGACAAGATGCTGCGCGGAGGGTCCTTCAAAGGGACGCTAGGATGCACAGGCTGCACCCAAGCCCTGCAGTACGCGGCGCGCATGTCAGGATACTTGTGTTGCGCAGCGCTCGGAAATGCATAACTCGGCAGAAATGCACAAAATGCGCTTCAGAAAGGGGTCGTAGTTTGAGAAGGATTGCACCTTGCGAATTTGACCCGGAATGAAAAGAAAAATCAAACAAAAGAGAAGTATAGTAATTTCAGATACATTTTGAAATGCACCTTTTTCAAAACAAAGTAAATAAACATCTAACAAAATGACAGAAAGAAAAATATAAAGCCATACAAGGTTCTAAGACAAATCAACATTTTGAAAATGAGGTTTGCTTGTATTTCACACACATGTGTGACAAAGCAAAAATAGGCAACATGCTAGGCTGAAGTAAATTCACAAAAAAAA